>NC_133775.1:76479340-76572925 GCF_003597395.2 Chelonoidis abingdonii | reverse complement strand
ATATGTTAATATCGAATTTAGCGCTACTCCTCTCATCGAGGTGGAGTACAGAAATCGATTTAAAGAGCCCTTTATATCGACATAAAGGGCGTTGTAGTGTGGACGGGTACAGCGTTAAATCGATTTAACGCTCTTTAAATCGATTTAAACGCGTAGTGTAGACCAGGCCAGAGGGTAAATGAGTTGGTGAATTTTCATGGCTATTTTGTGGTAAGGCTGCTTTAACCCAGATCATTTTGTTTCTAACTTTCCTCTTCTGTTTCCTTGAGTGTGCTGTTTGGTGTTTTTTGTTTGTTTGTTTGTTTGTTTGTTTGTTTTTTAATTCCTTTACCCTGTGACTTGGAGCTATAATGCAATGAGGTGCATTTTAAACTGTTACAACGGGCTATTCATTTTGAGCCCCACACAGTGGCATGGAAAAGTCTTCAGTGCATGGACTGCAGAGAAGGAATACCTTTCATGTTAATATAAGATGGCCTTAAGGGACCTTCATAATGATAGGGAAGATGCGAAACTCCAATACAGGACTTAAAAACAAAACATTTCAGAAAGCAGTAACCCTGATTATCAAGTGTTTTGAGTTTAAACAAAGCTTTGTGCCTTCTTTCCCTAACTCTTCATTCTCTTCAATCCTGTAGTGAAGTTGTCATTTTGTGGCAGACTGTTCTGCTCTAAACAGAGTTATGACTTCATTGAGGCATTAATTAGAAGTGTGGGGGTGAGAGACACACATATGAACATTAATTGACTATAATAAAGAAAATTAAAGTGTGCTGGTTGTGTATTAAATTACACTGTAAATATTTCCAAGTTTGCTCTAGTCCAGCGTTTCTCACATGCGGCCACCAGAGCCTTTCCTTGCAGCCACAGCCATCTGGGCTTTGATGGGTGCGGGGGGAGAAAGCAGTGTCCCCTCTCCTAGGGCCGCCAGCAGAGATTGGACCATGCCCCCCTCCTGAGATACAAACTCTGGAGATGCAGGCAGCTGGTGAATTCCCCCTCTTTCCCAGGGATAGGGGAGGTAGGCTTTGGCCATGGGGCATCAGGCTCTGTCCACATGGTGACAGGCTCTGGTTCCAGGCTCTCTACCTCTGCCACTGTCCCTGGGCCCTGCTGCCTCCCTACCCACCTCCCCCTTCAGGACTTAATTTGTCCCAGGGCTTCCTGGAGCTGAGTAACTCTGCTGTGAAAATGATATTAACAAACATACAAATACCACTTTTCACAGCAGAAGACTTACCAGGTAGCAAGTATTAGAAGAAAAAGCGCAAGTAAAAAAAGCAAAAGAAAAACAACAAAGACAAGAACATGGAAAACACCTCATTTATTTTTGTATTCTGTTTAGGTCCAGTAAAGAATAGACACAACTGTAAAATATTTTTATTACAAAGTCTGAAAAAACCCTACATAAATAAATTACAAGAATTTGGACGTGTATATGCATATTTATTTGTTTTTCCTACAGTTAATTATTTTAGGAAGAATGGTCAGCGTGGCTATCAGCAAGAGTTGGTGGCCACACTCTTGAGTCCCCCAAAAATTTTGTTGAGAACCCCTGGCAGAAGGAATTTCTTTCAAACAAATCATATGAGCTAATTAAACAATTTAAATATTTTTAACAAAAATATACCCAGCATTAGCACTGAATTGCCTTTTTCCTTAAGGAACCACTGTGAAAGTATACTTGAAGTTACGTATGACATAGCAACTAGCTAGATAAAAAACATTCTGTTTTTGAAAGATGTTTACCTGTAATCTTTGTAAAATTCATACTGCCATTGCAAGAATATGGCATTCTATATGCAGAAGTTGAGTTATGGCAAAGAATTGATATCCTGTGTAATTCTTATGAATGTTACCAGTTATCCAAACTTCAGAATTTTTCAGATCAGTTGTGTTGCTTCTACCGGGTGGTACCGGTTAACGCAGATGAGAATTACACAATCCTAATGTGGTGGTAAACTAATGCTTAGGAGGGTTACTGTCCAAATGCAATAAAGCCTTTTTTCTTTTTCTTTTTCTTTTTCTTCGTGAAGCATGTTACCCTTCTGCCATGTAGTGCTTGATGTTTGGCCCATTGCAGGTTGACTTTGTTTCAGAAATCAGTGACATGGAGTCTCTAGGTATGCAAGTAGTCCCTTCTTTCAGGAAACTCAGCCCACATCCCAGGGGTCCACTGTGCTTCCAGAAACTATTCTAGTTAAAAGCAGAGAATAAGCTCCTCCTGCTTGCAAAACTAACAATACAGCACTACTTGTAAGTGTGTAAAACTTGCTTGCATGCTCAGAAAAAAAAATTAAGACTATGAGTAGCAATGTCATCTACTGGTTTCTCCCATAACAGGTATTTTGGGGCAAAGTTGAAAGGGTGTGTATTTGGGAAGGGGATAACAGCATTTCTCTCCCAGTAACATTAGTGGTACCAAAAGGCCTCACAAGAATTCTGTTTCACCCTACACCTTGATTCTCCCCCCCTCCCCCTCGAAGAACTGGATGCTGTGGTAAAGGAATCCACCAGAAAAGTACATAGACTCTGACTTTAAGGTCAGAAGGGACCCTCATGATCTAGTCCAGGGGATTCTCACAACAGATTTTTGGTGGCCTCAGAGTGCAGCCACCGACAGGGCTGAATAAGACAGCTTTCACAGAATTTTTCTAATTTCTCCACATTTTGCCCTTCAGAGGGCTGCGTTGGCAATCTGCCAGCAGCCAAAGGGCTGCACTTACTTGACATAAAATGAAGCATATTTCAGCTACCCATATTTTTAAGAAAGAGGTGAGGGTTGCAGAGACTCCTGGTCCCAGCAACCAAGGCATCATTTTACCGCAACCAATGAAAAATGGAACACTGCAAGTTGGGGCCCATAGTCTTGTTGGGCCATATTTGCATCAAAGCCACAGGCTGCACTGACAGAACTCTAGTGCAGTTTAGACTACATAAGTGTAGATTTGTACATAAGGGACCACGAGGATCATCTAGCCTGACCTCCTGTATCACCCAAGCCATAGAATTTCACTCAGTGATTCCTGCATCCAGCCCAGCAATTTGTGGTTGAACTAAGAGCATGTCTAAGGTTATGTCTACCTTGCACTTTTGTTGGTCAGGGGTGTAAAAAAAACAAACAAAAAAAAACAAAAAACACCCCCCTCAACCCCGACCAACAAAAGTTTTAATGACAAAAATTACCCAGAAACCCATCTATTTTCTGACCTGCAACTTCAGTCAGGTCAAAGCACTATTTTACAACCTGGAATTTAAAGCTAAAAAGTGATGACAAGCACTCCCCTCTTGAATGAAGTTGGCAAACCCACAGCTGAGAATGTTGATTTCTCAAAGTCAAGCCAACCACAAATCTTGTTCTCAACCCAGAACAGATGATAAGTTCATGATGGTGTGCGCTTAACTCAAAGTCCTCTAGATACTGACATTGCTTTTACTTTTTCTAATGGGAGAGTTCTCCTGCTGACAAAAATAAAAGTACCCCCAACGAGGGGCAGTAGCTTTCTCCTACTGACAAAGCGCTGTCCATACCAGTGCTTTTTGTCGTTAAAACTTTTGTTGGTCGGGGGTGGGGTGTTTTTGTTTGTTGTTTTTTGTTTTTAACACCCCTGACCCACAAAAGTGCAATGTAGACATAACCTTAGACATGCTCTTAGTTCAACCACAAATTGCTGGGCTGGTTGCAGATATAATTGGGTGAAATTCTATGGCCTGGGTGATGCAGGAGGTCAGACTAGATGATCCTCATGGTCCCTTGTGTATGAATCTAGACTTTATGTAGTCTAAACTACACTAGTGTTCTTCCAGTGCAGCCTGTGGCTTTGATGCAAATATAGCCCAACAAGACTATGGGCCCCAACTTGCAGTGTTCCATTTTTCACTGGTTGCAGTAAAATGATGCATTGGTTGCTGGGACCTGGGACCTCTTACTTAATAATATGGGTAGCTGAAATATGCTTCATTTTATGCCAAGTAGGTGCAGCCCTTTGGCTGCTGGCAGATTGCCAACGCAGCTCTCTGAAGGGCAAAATGTGGAGAAATTAGAGAAATCCTGTGAAAGTTGTCTTATTCAGCATTGTCTAGAGCCTGTATACTTGAGTGCTTTGTAAAGCTAACAAACTGGAAATAATTTACAGCTGCTCATTTTAATTTTGGAACAACTTGAGGCTATACATAAGTTAAATTTTACTTCCTGGAATACCCAAATATTTGGGTTTCTATCTTCAAGTTAAAGTAGTTTAGAACAAGGGTTCTCAAACTTCATTGCATCACAAGCCCCTTCTGACAATAAAAATTACTACATGACCCTTGGAGGGGAGACGGAAGCCTGAGCCCTGGGTCGGGAAGGGCCAAAGCCAAAGGGCTTCAGCCCCAGGCAGGGTCCCTGTAATCGGAGCACCACTTCCTAGGGCCGAAGTCCTCAGGTGTAGGAGGTGGGGCTCAGGCTTCTGCCTTGGGCCCCAGCAAATCTAAGGCAGCCCTGGTGACCGCATTAAAATGGGGTTGTGACTCAGTTTAAGAATCACTGGTATAGAATATATAGTCCTCTATTAAACAAGGAGACATGGCCGAAAATCTGGATTTTGAACTACATTTTTGAATTGATCATGTTCCTGTAGTGTAGAGAGAGAGCTCCTGAGACATGAGGCCTGATATAAAGGACCTGGTGTAAGGGCTAAGGCCCAAACGGATCAGGCCCTACTGATATAAAGCAAAGTTAACAAGAGTCAGCATATGAGCAAAAGTCAGGCCTGGTTACAAAACATGCCTGCTTGTAGGCTCACTGTCCGGGACATGAACTTGGCAAAAACATGGCTGATGTTGCAAAAACATAAATGCTCCTAAGTGCTAGGCATTGGACACTTGCATAATCATATTCCAGAAGGATCATGCCAGAGCATCTCGATACTATGTGTAAACTCACTTCCCGAAGATACAGGGACACACTGACCCTTCCTAAGGATAAGGTCAGGATGACAGGCTGATGGCTAGAGACATTTCGACTGAACCAACATGTACAAGACAAGGGGTGGCAACTAGCCTCATCAGAAGCACAACATGCATCTTATCTGCCTCAGTGTATCAAAGAGGGGTCACTGAGGTCCAGCCGAGGAGGGAGCAGAAAGTCCCACCACTCACTCAGCTGTCCATTGTCATCGGCATACATGTATTAAGTGTACTTGTAGCATGTATAGGGCACTAATACCATGTTTTGTCAGCAATAAACCTGGCCAAGCGCCTTAGCCACCGAACAGAGTCTGGTCTTCTTGAGAAGTTCAATCGAAGTCTGCTGTATGGGCTAACTGGCCAGAGCCAGTGCAGCATGCAGAGAGAACCCACGTGCAGCTAACAACTGACAACAGTTGTAACTTGGAAAACATAAAATCATGCAAATTTCAGTAAATAATGGCTACTGAGAGATCTGCTTTTGGTGAATGAACCATAAACATCTATTCCCTAGGTGTAACAAACAAATTGATTATTTTTTAGGTTGGTTGGCTTAAGACAAAATTAGTAAATTCAGAGTTTAGGCTTCATCTTAAACTGAATCACAGCACATGAATCTGCTTCTACAGAGTATTAGTGACTATTAGTCACTTCAGTTTTGTTTAAACTTGTCATAAATATCAACTGAAAGCTTTAGACAAAGTAAAGATAATGTCATAAGCAGTAAACCAGAGCTATTTGAACTTGATACTTTTCTGGTTGAATTCTCTCTACATGTAAACTTTAAACATGAGGAAACATAAGTGTATAGTAATTAGAATCATTAGTTTTTCTTCTGTATAATTTAACATACTATTTTTTTTTTTTGGCAGGGAGTGGGGTGAGATTTTTAATAGGCTGCATTGTGATGCTAGGAAGAGGAATAGCTAAACTAATTTTTGTTCCAATAGTAACTTCAATCTACAGTGCTTTTTTGTCTTGTAACCACTTTCTGTGACAGAAAATCAGTTTAGTTGACCTTGGATATCATGGTTGGTAACTAAGGCTGGTTTGTACTACAGAGTTAAGTTGACATAAGGCAGCTTACATCAACTAGGGTAACCAGACAGAAAATGTGAAAAATCGGGACGGGGGTGTGGGTAATAGGAGCCTATATAAGAAAAAGACTCCAAAATCGGGACTCTCCCTATAAAATCAGGATATCTGGTCACCCTAACATCAACCTAATTGTGTCAGTGTACACACTACAGCCTTGCTCCTGCCAATGTAAGTGCCTTACTACACCAATGTAACTCCACCTCCACGAGCGACAAAGGGCTTCTGTCAGTGTAGTTAAACAATGCACTGTCGGTGTAGACACTATGGATTACTTACATTGGCTGTTGGCTGTCATTTTGTCAATTTCATGGCTCTGCGCTGGAGCTGTGAAGTTGACGAGAAGGCCACTCCCAGCTCGAGCTGTCACCCCAGAGTGGGAAGAGGGTTCCCACTAGAGCCTGGCTGCTGCCTGGGCTCCCAGTGCCCTGCTCCCAGGCTTCTGGCAGGGAGTGGGGAGCTGAGAGCCGGCCACTGTTAAGTTGGTGGAAGTGCTTCTAGTGAGGACATGCAGCGCTGACAGAAGGAGGGCGGTGTGGACATGTAAGTCAACCTAGCGTCGGTCACCTTTAGTTTGTAGTGTGGACATGAGCCTAACAGTGATCAAAATAAATCCAGCCTTGCTGTTCCCAGTTGGGGTTAATTTCATAACACCTGTTTTATGCAGAACTCCAGATCTTTGATTAAGATTTCAAAGTTGCTGATCCAAGTCTTCCAAATCAACCTATCATTTGATAATTAGCCTACACTTACATTAATGGTGGTTAATGTGTTCTTTTCTCAGCGTACACACACATTAATGGCGGCTAATCTCGTCTTCTCTCAGCAGTATAATTACATGAGCATAGTGCAGAACTTCGTAAATTGCTTTATGGTTGCTTAAAGGCTAGTTTAAAGCTATATACTGTATATTCAGAACTAGAAACTAACCATGTGTTAAGATCATTGTTAGAATTCCTTAATATAAATGATTACATTTGAGCTCAGTATTCTCTCAGCCTCATGTCTGCTTAATCAAAGCCAAATTGCAAAGAAGAAATAAGGTTACAACACTGCCTAGATCCCCTACTCGTGGAATCCACTGCTCTTCCTTACATGGGTTTTGGTTTTGAGATTGGTGTTGGATTTTTACACTTGATGATTATGTGTGTTGAACTTAAATACTTTTTCTTTTTTTAAGCTTTCTGTGTTTAAAAGTACTTAAATTGTGGCTTATGGTTTTGGCTACATGTGAATTGTTCACTATGGTTGATCTGAAATGCAAAACTCTTTAGGGAATGCTTCTTGTCCCATGAGTGACCACTTTGGATTAACCATTTTAATACTTACAATATTTGGGTGAAGGTCAGCCATCAAATGGGTGTGTACTGTCTGCGTCTTTTTATATCAAGGTGAGAGTCGGAGCCATGGGCTTTCATGCTTTCTGATGGAAGTCTTAAGAGTTTCAGGACTTAATCAGAGCTTTCATATAGGACGTGCTGCAAGTCTGAATCAGAGTGGATCTAGAACAAGAAACTGTGTGGTTGTCAGATCGATCAAGAAGGGATCCAAGACACTGTACTTGAAGACTTTTTGGATCAGTCTCTAGCTTAAATTTCTGAAAACCCCTTTAACTTTTCCCGTAGTTCTTCTAAGGAGAAAATGTAGTGGAAGAAAAACATGAGATGGGAAGAAACACTAATAGCCTTGTTGAATAAGGGGTTGACTCCAAAGGTCATTTTTAGCTTTGCATTGGTATAACCTGCTGTTTTTCTTACTATTTAAAGAAGTGAATACTGTCTCCTGTCCAACATAAAATATTGTATTTACCTTAGCCTCTCTTTCTATATAGGCTGGACGCAAAGAAAGAAGTGACGCACTGAATTCTGCAATCGACAAAATGACAAAAAAGACCAGGGACCTGCGTAGACAGGTACAGAATAAATAAAATGATAATGTA
Organism: Chelonoidis abingdonii; assembly: GCF_003597395.2. Lineage (NCBI taxonomy): Eukaryota > Metazoa > Chordata > Testudines > Testudinidae > Chelonoidis > Chelonoidis abingdonii. The sequence continues at coordinate 76,564,944 of NC_133775.1, read as the reverse complement.
ATGTAGTAAGTGTTTATAGAAATAATGCAATTCTGAATGTTCCCTGTTGGAAACGTTTTGTTTATTTGAGTACTCTGTGTTCTGTAATGGCAGTCGTTTTGCTCTTTTTTTTCTTGCCTAGTTCATTGACAGCTAGAAGCTTGCGGCGCTTTGTTTGGGTGACAGTATTAGGGTTTGAATTGTAATCCTCTATAGATAACCATGCAGAGAAGATATTTTGGATGTTGAATTAAAATAAAACATTTTTGGACTCAAATTACAAACACGTACACCTGCAGCAAGAGTGTGTATAATGGTAACACTGAAGGACAGTTCACTATTAAAGGAGAAAAAGTTCACTTTAAAACCAAATGTGGAAGTAGCAAAATATATAGGAGAGTTGAGTTTATTTTAACCTTTCAAAATCTTTACATTGAATTAAATACAAAAATAATGGTGTATTAATTTTAATATTCAGCAGAAAAAGCGCAGATTTAGTCACTGAAGCTAAGCCAATATCGCCACATTTTAAATAAATATTAATGTGCCCAAATGAGTTGTTGCACTGACTTAACCAGTTTGATTAAATTGGCGCAAAAACTGCATGGCCAACCCCAATAGAGAGAGCCCTGGTCTCACACAGTAACAGAGGGAGCAATTACTAAACAAATATTCAAGATCCTTATTGTGGCAAACATTTTCTTGTTAATAAGATGCAAGAAAACAGCAGTTGAACTCTGTGCCAAAAATACCCAACTAATTTTCATTTTAATTCTTAGCTCCGCAAAGCTGTTATGGATCATGTGTCTGATTCTTTCCTGGAAACCAACGTTCCACTTTTAGTATTGATTGAAGCTGCCAAGAATGGGAATGAAAAAGAAGTTAAGGAGTATGCACAGGTTTTCCGTGAACATGCCAATAAGTTGATTGAGGTAAGGTCATACAAACCAACTGAAGTTACCAGTTTTACAAATTTTAGCTTAATTTCTAATTTGTTTTCAAACTGTATTCTAGGTGTTAACACTGTAGTATAAATAGGCTTGGCAAATTGAATTTAATTTTTTCTAACTTCAACTATTTTGTTTTGTATCCTTTTTCTCAATTATTAGATATCAAGGGGAAGAGAACTGATGTTAGGGTTAGCACAGTGTGGGAAGTGGTGTTGCAGGGGCTTCCTGCCAAACTGAGAGGGCCAAGACACTCAAGTTGCAGGGGAGGCTGCAGTCCTGGCCTGGCAAAGCAGATACCTCCCAGCCAGGACTGTGAGGAGGAGAATGAGCCCTGGGCACAGAGTGCTGCTGTTGAACAGTGCCTGCCTGGGGATGACTCCTACACTCATTGCTGGTGAGTGAGGGAGTGGGGCCCTGACAGCAGAGTTGCAGAAGGTCTGTCATAGACCCACTACCTCACTCGCATGACAATGGGGCTGCAGTGTACGCTCTGTGCTACCACAGTGCCAGAGACACCCAGTCTCTGCAGGCACAAATGGGGGAGGCTGTGTTCCTGCCCACTGTTAGCTACCGATCAATATTTTTCATCGATTTCAGCATGTCATTGGAAATTGATGTTTATTGACATCTATCGATTTTTAGATCGAATCTTGTCAAGCCTAGGTATAAACCTGCATGCTGACGGTTTTCTACAGACTAACTCACTTATGTAAGTGGTGATCCAACAGTTTCTTTTACCATAGCTTGTGTTTTTTAGTGATCACATATGGCATAAAGAGATGCATCATATTTTCAAACCATACTTTGAATGTTTTGTAAAGTTGTAGTTTCAACATGTGGATTTGTTGTTTGTCTGGGTATACTACACTAACTGAGATTATTCTAAGCAGAAACATAAGTAATCACTGCCTCCTTCATGCTGGTGTATTGAGTCCAAAATATATGTAAATATCATTTGAAACATCTATTATTGCTAGGTGAAATTGGTCTTTATGCAAAGGCTTATGGAATGAATGCTACAAACTTCTGTACAAAAATAAGAATTTGGATACAAACACCTTAAATAAGGTCAACATAAGAATATTATTTGAAAACAAGTTGTCAAATGGAAAGTTTTCCTGTCTGTAAGACTGTTTTCTAAGAACACGAACTTAAATGGGAGACTTACCAGTTTTAATTAAAATACGTAAAACAAGTCAATCCACCATAAAAGTTAATGTCTTTGGCAACTGATATTGGAGTTCATTCCAGGTCTTACTGCATATGTCTTAGTAATACTGCCTGCTGTCTTATTATTCACACTTAGTTTTGTGCAGTGTTGCAAAAATTGTAAAGGAATATAAATCTACAGTTGTAATTGTTTACTGCTTATGCATAGTTAGTTTTTGCCAAACCTTTAAACGTTCTGTTCTATTAATACTGTCAGTTGGTCGGTTGAATGATTAATTCTCACCACTAACCCCAATTGCAGTGTAAAAAAAAGTCAAATGCTGATCAAAATGTACTGTATAAATAATGCTGTTCTGCTGTTGAACTACAAATTAGTCCATGTGACTTTTAGAATAATCTTGGGTCTTTCACACAACTCGTATTTATTTTTCTTCAGGAACAAGGCAATTGTCACGCTTTCATTGATCTGACTCTTGCATTAATTCTGCAAGCCATTTTCTCACTAGTTTAAGAGACTCTTGGCACCATCCCACGTGCACATAAGAGAGACTGTAAGGTCTTTCAGCACAGGAATCATATAAAGCTAGGTAATGTTTTCCTTGAAATAGTTAACATATAATTAAACAGTTTGGAGGTACTATTGATAAATAAAGCAAAGGGAATTAATTTAGGTTGCCAGGACAACCTGAATTCCCTGACCACCTCCTAATACTTTTTTATTTAATTGGCTTATTCAGTGACCTCCTTGCCCCCAAAAACCTCTTTTGGTTTTGGTTGGACTTGGTGTAAAGCTGTTCTGCCTTTTGGTTTCTCCATACATTATGCTTATTTGATTATATGGGAAGTGTGGAAAAATTAACTGTAATTGTCTGGAAATATCCTTTATAAAATCGCATTTCTCCTGAAGTGTGGAACTTTATGCAATTTTGAAATCTGGAAGTCACCTTGTGATGTATGTCAAAGGAAACTGATAAGCTTTTGATAAATATGCTGTGATACTTCTCTGGGGCCGGAGCTAACTGTAGACACATGTATCTAAATAGTGGTATGGGGCTATTCAGAAACTTGGGGGAGCTTTCCAAAATGTCCCCAAATTGTGCATGTCAAAGGCAAAAACAAGCTGCATTGTAGCTCTCTAAAGTACACCTTGCAGATAATTCACATTTACCGCAATATATTCACCTATTTGGATATGAAGTCAAATGCAAACTGTTGGGGACGCTCAGGGTCTAAGGCAGTGGGCACCAACAAAGAAGCTGAAATAGGGACTGTGTTGTGGCTGAAACACTGAGAAACCAAAAGCAGTTACTGTTATGGCAACTTTTAAATTTGGCTTTTGACTTTTATATGCTCAGTGTAGTAGCTTTAATGTAGTTTTAATGGCATTTTCTTAAAAAGATGAAATAATTCAAACTTTGCCTTCACTATTTAGCTAGTCTAGTGCTGGAATAAAGTCACTTCTATTCCAGAATAGCATTCATATCAGCATAGCTATAAAGGTACAGTTACACCACTGTAGTTATGCCAGTCAGTTTCCCCATATAGATGAACCCTCTGCTTCTACTAGTTCTAGCACTGAGCAGCTGTCATTTTCAGCACATGAGGCATTATTGATCTTGCTTGTGTTTAAACACAAAGCTGCAAATTAAATTGTTTGGAGAGTCTGTGTAGTCATACATTCTGTTCTTCAAGAAAACACTCTTGTGCAAGTATGCATTAAACAGAACACTTCTGACTAGAGACAGACACTACTAATAGGAAGCGCTACATGCAGCAACTCTTTAGATATCTTTGGTAATCACTTGCTTTCAGAAGTGTAACTATGCCTATAGAGTAACATGATCTTTTGTGCTTGTTTACAGTGTACTGCAGTGCGAACTACAGGGGTGTGAATTGCAGAGCACACCAAAATGTTGTGCTTGAACTGTGCCACTGAACATGCGGCAGGCATGAATTAAAAGGTACTTTGCTCGTGTTAACATAGTCCTGTCTGAAGGAGGACCATGTTAATATGAACCCTAGTAGGTACTTTTTAGTTTGCTCCAGCATAGTCCATACAGGGCATTGAGAGAGCAACATTTTGATGCACTTTTCAGTTAACACCCCTGTAGTCTGCACTGCAGTGCAGTGTAGGCATAGCCTAGATGTTTACAAAGCTCTTCCAGGAGCGTATGTGCATTATACTAGAAACATCAGCTTCCAACCATCATTGTCTTCTTTTTCTTAGAATGAATAGAGTGCCTTTGCAGGATCATACATAGTGTCAGTTTGCCTGTGAAGGAAGAAACTTAACTTTTTTAGCACTGCATTTGAATTAAGACACCTTTTGAAGACCTCTGGAACAGAATGAGCTGTTTGTCTGATCTGATAGTTGCTACATAAGGCTGTTTTAGGAATCTGCTGTTGCGCAGATGAAAAAAAATCTACCTACATCTTCAGAAACTGTAGTACTACAGGAGGTTACTTAAAATGTTTTAGTAGAAGACATCCTACTTAGTGAGACTAGATGTGACTACTTCTGTCTGTATATTGCAGTATAAGTGTGCATGGTACTTTATCATAATAGAGAGGTGGAACATCTGAGTTGTGATGTTCCTCATGCTATAATTGACAGATTATAATAGTTTTTAAATGTAAAGCTCATTATTAAGGATGGCTTTTCTTAATGTGACTTAACTAGAGCACTCTTTTCAAAAAACTGGAAAACAAATTCCAATATATTCCACCCTAAGAAATCCCCACATGGAAACCAGTAGACTTTACACCTGGACTTTCAGAACCGTGGCATGGATCTCTACCATTTGATCTACAGGAGTAACAGCTATCATCTTTGTGGACCAGACACACAGAATATATGTAATACATATTCTGCCAGTGATTTACACAGCTATTTTCTAGACAACAATAGAACACTGCAGATCAGGAATCCCGGGGGTTTTGGCTTCAGGATGGAAGTATTGTCTAGGAGCTAAAGCAGTAGTTCGGCAAGTTCATTTTGAAAAGCAATATGGATGAAACTTAAATCCCTCGTATTGGAGACCTGGTTCTAGTCTCAGCTCTTCCTGAAGTGACTCTGCAGCCTTTCTCTCAACTTTTTTATAATAGGGGGAAAGATACTTGACTGCCTTCTGTGGCAGGGGGTACAAATGCTTGCTCAATAAGTAGGGTTTTGAAGTGCACAGTAACAAAATACACATCAGTAGAGGTGACATCTGAACTCTATGCCTTCTGGCTCCTTAAGCTAAACTTACTTTGTTGTATGCTCTTCTGTCCTCCTGGCAGAATGTCACCTGCCCTGTGGTGCAACCAAAATGTGGAACATCCTACAAAAGTCTGGCACACTTGAGAGGTCTGTGCATCACAGATATACAAAAGTTTCCATGTCCCAAAGAGCTTCAGTTGGATGCCCAATTCTGTTTGGTGACTCAGTTTTAATAGAGGGGGAAACTAACTGTTTTATTAATTTGAGGGCTATGTGTGGATTGCCTCACTTCCTCCTACAATACTGAATAGCATGCTTCAGATGGCTTTCAAAATCACTGTTAGCTAATTTAATGGATTATCTTTTACACTGCATTATAATGGAATTAATACAAAAAAGAAAAATTGAATATCAAGAGAAGTTATTTTGAGAACAGATATGTTAAGGTGATATAGAAGTTCTGCAGGAATTTAGTTGAATTATAATGTCCCTAACTAAAAATGTAAGAGGTTACTCTTCTCCCCACTCATCTTCAGTAGCCTTGACAGTCAAACCTGCAGCCAGGGCAGGTTGATTTAAATCACCAATTTTAATCACAGTTTAAATCTGCAATCAAGAAACTCTGATTTAAGCAATTATTTTAACCATGTTTTCCATTTGTAATTTTTAGTTATTTTCTTAAGAAAAGTAGATTTTTCTTTGGTAACCAATAAAACATGTTGATTTGCAACTAAATATAGCCTTTACACTAAATTTGGTGCTTGTTTTTGCTAATTATGAGGATACACTATCTATGCATATTGATTTAAGCAATTATATAGCTTAACTTACATTTATTCAGATTCTTAACTTTTCCATTTTTGTTAGAAAAGGAAAAATGATTTATTAGGTTTTTTTACTTTTTGTGTCACTCTATATTGATGGAAATTCAAGTTAAGAATGTACAGAAATAACACTTGATTTTTTATTAAATAGAACCAACTCAAATGTGCTGGACACGAAAAAAAAAGTTAGTATTTTTGCATTTAAAACTGGTTTATTAAACAAAGGAAGTGTAGTGGTGAATTGAACTGATTGTTTGCAGGTCACGATGTCCTTCAAGATTTTTGGAACTAGTGTATCTCATCTCCACATTTAAGTTTTATTCATAGATTGGAAGGAGAAAAACTTTCTCGCTTTTTCAACTTCCTGTTAGTTTCTTAATTCTTTTGACAATAGTGTCTTCTGCACAGAGACTAGTTCAGTTCAGTGACTGGTTCATTCCACTTGAACTAGTCATTGAACTGAACTAGTCGCTGTGCAGAATACACTATTGTCAAAAGATGGTTTAGCATTTCAACAAACCCTGGTTCCAGGACTTAACCAGTGACTTCTACCCATTCAGTGGTTTGCCTCACTTAACAATTGGGCGGAATTATTTCTTTTGGTCACAATGTCACACTGGGAGCTCATGGTTGGCTATTATTCACCATAATCCCCAAATCTCTTTGAGTCACTGCTTCTCAGGATAGGGCACTATCCTGTGAGTATGGCCTAATTCTTTGTTCTTAGAGGTATACATTTACATTTGCCCATGTTAAAACACATTTGTTTGCATGTGCCCAGCTTACCAAGCAATTGAGATTGCTCAGAATCAGTTGCCTCCCTCTTTTATTATTTACTGTTTCCATCATTTTTTGTCACCTGAAAACTTTATTAATGGTGGTGGGGTTTTTTCTTTTCTTTTTTTTTTTTTTTCAGGTCATGATAAATATGTTAAATAGCATAAGGCCAATAACTCATTCCTGTGGGACCCCACTGGAAAAAATACCTGTTTGATGACAATTCCTTGTTTACAATTACATTTTGAGACGATGAGTTAGCCAGACTTTAATCCATTTAATGTGTGCCATGTTACTTTTTATCTTTCTAGTTTTTTAATCCGTTGTGTAGTACCAAGTCAAACGTGCTGGTTTGCATTAATTATCCTCTTTTAATTGTCTATTAATCTAGTCCCATATTAGCTGCACCATTATCTTGCTCAGGATCAATGGCAGGTTCATTGGCCTATAATTACTTGGGTCGTTCTGTTTATCCTTTTTAGAAATTGACATATTAGCTTTCCGGATCTATCCCAGTACTCCAAAACTTACTGAAAATCAACATTTATGGTCCAATGAATTCCTCAGCCAACTCTTTTAAAACTCTTGGACACATGTTTTATATCTGGACTTGTTGACTTAAAAATGTTTTTAACTTTAGTAGCTAATGTAACATCCTCCAGAGACGCTAGTGGAATGGAAATAGCGTTATCCTCCTCATATGATGAGACTGGATCTGTCGTTCCCCAATATAGAATAGAAATACTGAATGCTTCCGCCTTTCTTGCATTTGTGGTTAGATGTTGATAGATACTTGGCTGTGTGCGCGTATGTGTTTTCTTTGTGTGCCACCCCAGCCCTGCACAGACAGCTGGCACAGCAGACCTCAAGCGAACCACACAACAGCCACAAGATCTGTTAAGGGACAAAGGCACCCAGCCAGGTTTATCATTGACAAAGCATGGTACTAGTATTCCGTAGATTCTACTATACTGCAAATACATGTATTCCTGTAACAACAGACCAGCTCAGTGAATGGCTGGACTTTTTGTTCATCTCTAAGGCCAGACAAAGATACTTTCTCTGAGATACATTTTTATACCCCGATACAAACAAGTTGGTACTGCCCTTTGACATAGTTACTGCCCCCTGATGTCGCTAGTTATCAGCCATTATCTTGTATATGTTGGTTTGATTAAAACATTTTTATTACGTACAGTCATCCTGACCTTATCTTTTAGGAGGGTAAACTATCACTTTTAGGAGGGTACAGTGTATTCCTGTTACCCTTGGGTAATGTTTTTGTACCATCCTTGATATCAGGATGTTCTGCTATTAATACTGGGATGTTTTTGCCAGAGTACATTTTGATGAACACTTCTTAGGAATGTGTATTTGCAATATTAGCCCTGTTTTTGCCAAATTTTGTGAGCAGGTTTTGCCTCATACCAGGCCTCTAATACAAGGGCTTATATTTCAGGCGCTCTTCCTACTATAGCATTGTTATGATAATTCTACCATTTCCATCTAGAAATAGGCCAATATCATTGTCAGGGTTCTTTTTTTGAGCCTATTATACTTAAACTCCTTATTGCCCTTAACTCTGGTGGCCATAGATTTCTGCTGATGTGCCTTTGCTTCCCTATCAATTTTCTATCATTCCTAACTTCAGTGCAGCATGGTCAGTCTGGAGGTGGAACTGCCATCCCCAAATGTATGGGTGTAGCTTCTCCAGAGCATGCGCAATTGCATAACATCCTTTTTCGAAGGTTTTCCCTCTCAAAACCAGTGGTTTTCCCTCTCAAAGTTTTTTGCTGAGAAACACAACAGGATGAAATTGTTGATCTGGTCTATCCTGCATTAAAACTGCTCCTACACCATGCTCGAATGCATCTGTGGTTACAATGAAAGATTGGTCAAAGTCTGGGGTCCTTAGTACATGGTCAGATGTAAGGGTCTCCTTAAGCTGGTTGAAGACTTTCTGACACTTCTCAGTCCACTGAACTGCATTTGTTTGTTTCTCCCTGGTTAGGTCTGTTAGTGGGGTGGCAATTTGGCTGTAGTGTGGTACAAATCATTGGTAATACCCAGCCAAGCCCAAGAAGGATTGGATCTGTTTCTTTAACTTAAGGACAGGCCAATTTTGAATAGCATTTACTTTAGCCTGTAGGGAGTTCATAGTTCCTTGACCCACCTGGTGTCCAAGGTACGTGACCCTGTTTAGGCCTATTTGACATTTTTTGGCTTTAACAGTTAATCCTGCCTCTCTCATCCACTGCAAGACAGCTTGGAGGTGTTCTGCCCATGAATCTGAGAATATGGCCATATCAGGGTAGGCTACTGCAAATTCCCCAAACCCAACCTGAAGGTTATCTACCAGTCTCTAGAAAGCTGCGGATGCATTTCGCAGTCCAAAAGGGAGCACATTCAATTCATACAGCCCTACATGAGTGGTGAAGGTTGACCTTTCCTTGGCGGGGTCATCTAGTGGCACTTGCCAGTACCCCTTAGTTAAGTCTAAGGTTGAAATGAAATGGGCACGTCCCAGTTTCTCCAATAGCTCAACTGTGTGTGACATTAGATAGTTTTCTGGGCAAGTTACAGCATTTAGCACAAGCGGATTTCCCCATCTGGTTTGGGAACCAGACCCATTGGAGAGGCCAATGCACTCAAAGAGGGGTGGATTACACCCATCTGTAATGTCCTTGATCTCCCTTCCTATTGCGGTTTCGGTTTGAGGAGCCATCCAGTAGAGTTGGGCTCTAATTGGGCGAACATCATTTGTGTCAATGGAGTGGTACGCCCATTCTGTGTTTCCTGAGGTGTCTGAGAACATTGGTGCAAAGCTGGTGCTCCTGGATTTGCTGTCGCTGCTTAGGCCCAAGGGTGATGGAAAGGCTCACCTCTTCTACGCCACCATTGCTTTTTCCTTCATAACAGACTCCTTCAGGCCTCTCGGCATCATCTCTCTCTTGGGCTGTAAACTGAAGAATCTTGATTTCTCAGGTATAAAAGGGCTTTAGAGAATTAACATGGAGGTAATTAACAGCTCCCAGGCACTCTTGGACCATAAATAGCCCTCCCACCACGTTTCCATCTTATTGGCCTGGAGCACTTTCAGGACCATGACTTGGTCAGCTACTTTGAAGGAATGCTCTCTGGAATGTTTATCATACCAGGCCTTTTGCTCTCCCTGAGTATCCTGTAGGTTTTCTCGAGCAAGGGCTAGAGAGTCCTTGAAGGTATTTTTCAGGTTGGTTACAAAGTCCAAAATGTTAGTTCCTGGGGAAGATGTAACCCTCTCCCACTGCTGCTTCACCAACTGTAATGGCCCCTTAACTTTGTGTCCATAAACGAGTTCAAACAGTGAAAATCCAAAACTGGGATGTGGTGCCACCTTGTAGGCAAAGAACAATTGGCGCAGCACTAGATCCCAATCATTGGAGTGCTCATTCACAAATTTACATATCATGGCCCTCAAAATTCCATTAAACTTCTCCACTGGGCCATTTGTTTGGTGGTGGTAAGGGCTGGCAACCAAGTGGTTTACCCCATGAGTTTTCCAAAGATGTTTCATTTCCATCATGGAGCTGAATGTCTGGGCTTGATTTGGATCTGTCTTCTCTATGGCATGCTGCTTTGGGAAGACTGTTTTTTCTAAGGTTTTGGTGCCTGACCTCAACCTCATGCACAGGGCTGCCCTACTCTAGCCTAGCTATTACATTGCCATGAAGCTAGAGAGAGAGAGAGAAAATAAACTGCTTGTTGGACTCCCTGGCTTGGCAGGTTAAACCCTTTGCTTGCCTGTTCTCCCTCAGGCAGCAAAGGAATGTGGGGGAAGGGGGAGAACTCCCTGGCTTTGCAGGCTGCCAAAAAGAAAAATGTCTCTTTAAAATCCTGAGGTCTGTGCTTCTGGTTCAAAATGATCCCACCGCTCTGACACCATGTCAAGGCTGATTCCCCACTCTGGCACTCCGAGTGCAGAAGGTGGGGGCCCGCAAGGATTCTAAAAATTTAATACTGGCCACTCCAGGCTCGTATTAAACTCCCAAGGTTACAGCTTCTCTCTGACCTTTGATGGGCCGATGCCGCCACCACCCAAATGCAAATTCCTTGAAATCCAGGAAGGTGCACTTGGGAATTCCTTCCTGTGGGGTACCCTCAAGCCCTTTCAACTCCCTTCCAGGGAATATCTGAGAGAGAACACAAAGGAAAGTAGCTATTGCCCCAGCTAATTAAACAACATATGCATAAACCTCTTAGGACACCAAAAATCTAATCTTGTTCTTAAAAAAGGCAAATTTTATTAAAAACAAAAAGAAAGAAAATACATCTAGAACTTAAGCTTTTGCTAGATTTACAAAAAACCCACTTACAAAAATTAAACATCAAGAAGAACCTTCTTGAGGTCCAGCTTAAAGGTTACAAGCAAAACAAAGCATTTGAGGTTAGCACATAGGAGTCCACGAGCCAATAAGAAATAAACCTAATTGTGTCTTTCTAAACATTCCTGATTTACTTACATATCTGAGTTATTAAATAAGTAGTTGTAGATATGATCTGATGAATTTCATATTTGGTCTTCAGCTTCTCACAGCATAACTGCTCCCTGTTCCCCTCTTTCCTGGAGAACCACAACACCCAGACAAAGGGAAGGTTTCTTTTTCTCCATTTTTAAAAAGTTCTAGCCCTCTCATTGGCTCTTCTGGTCAGGTGCCCGCTCCTTTCCTTTTACCTGTGGGCTTGTTAACCCTTTACAGGTAAAGCAAGTAGAGAACAGCCACTAAGAGGAATTTTATAGCTAACTGGCAGTCTGGGTGTCCACAAAAGAGCTACCCCCTCTCATTTATCACAGTTACTATCAACTTCTCCTTTCATCCATTTATGTATTCTTATTTTTTGTATAGCAGCCTTCACTTCTCCTCTAAACCAGGTCAGGTTTTTTAACCACTGTAGCCTGCTGATTGTGGCTTTTGAGGCCTTTAGTAAGGTGTTTTTGATTGATTCCCAATTGTCATTCACATTTTTCTGATTAAATTTTCTCCCAGCTGATTTGGTTCATAATTGTTTTCAGCTTTGTGGAATTGGCCCTTTTTAATCTCTCTGTGTGTAATATTACTGGTCTGGACTTTATTCTGCTTGCACATTATAAATGTGATCAAGCTATGATCACTTGTACCTAAGCTACCATTAATTTTTTATTCTGTGATCAGGTCCTCTTTATATGTTAAGGCAAGGTCTAATAAAGAATTCCACCGTGTTGGCTGCAACATTTTTTGAGGTAGGAAATTGTCATCTATAATGCTTAGAAATTCCAGGGATGCTTTAGTAATGGCAGCATGAGACCTGAGCATATGCCACTCAAATTGAAGTCCCCTCATGATCACAAAGTTTTATTCCTACACCTGATAGACACATTAGGAGGCAGTTATCCTGTTCCTTAGTGTGATTCGTAGCACTTACCAATTAATATCCTCAAAACATCCATTTTTGTAATTTAAATAACTGATTTTTATCCATTGTGCCTAAGGCAGAACCTGCTGTTTGCTCCCTAGGGGAGACAGCAGAATCTTCAGGCTTACTGTGTGACTCTCCAGTCCCCTCACTAGACTATCCTGAAATATGGCTTCCATTCCAACCAAAGTTGTCTGTCATTGTCTGGTTGAATTTTCCTTTCCCTTCTCGAGAAGTGTTCTTATATGCATGTGTTACCTTAACAGCTGGACTTTGACCGGCATAACATTTGGCACGCGCCACTAAGTGTCAGGAGACAACTTTGTAAAATCAACTTCAGTGCTTCAGTTCCTATTTCAAAAGTGAAATACCAGTGTAAATGTTGAGAAAAGAAAACTTGTGTCCACAACATTTTTAGTAGGTCAGAAAAACAAAACCTTTAATTTTTTGACTTTTGCCAGCTGTCTTGTACTATGCAATTTAATTGGAAGACTTCTTTTAAGCTTTAAAAAAGAGATTGTAGTGATGCAGTTAAAAAAAATACTTTAGAAAGAGGTTTCTGATGAATGCTTGCAGTAGGCATTTGTCACCTAGAAATGATATGGACTTGACCCACGGTCTGCTAAAGGATATTTTGGGATAGGGATGTTTCTAATATTTTAAAATTGAAAAAAAATTTTCCCACCTTCTTCAGCACCCTCGTGTCCAGTATGTTCTGCTCTTAGGTGAGATTTTACTTTAATGCCTTTACTTCAAAGAAGCCTTCATGTAAGACCAGGGAGCAGAGCTTTCTGTGTGCTCTTTCACACGCATCAATTTCTTAGCTGAAGGGTGGGGGCGGGGGAGACTATGTTGATTATTGAAAGGGATTACATAGGCAGCTTTTCTTAGGGCATTAGAGTCTCTCACGTGTAGAGATTATTTTTCCATGGTCAGTGAGGACTTACTCAGTGAGAATCAAATTACAAATTATGTTTTTAGTAAGAATGAAATTCTGGTACTTCCTTCTCCAACAATGATCTATTTCAGGGATTAGTGAAATTTTTCCATTTGTGATCTCAAACTCATTCACTCTTTCCCATATCCTACAGTAAGTTTCACTTAGTCCCAGAATTCCTGCCTCAAAAAGCCTTAAATGTGGTAATTTATATACTAGTATATACTCATCTTATTAAAAACTTCATGACTTATGTATAAGCCAGTGCAATATCTCAATTGAATCTAGTTGCTGCAGTTGAAGGTTATTTCAACCAGAAGAGCTAGAAAATAACTTTTTTCTAACATGAAAGCTTAGAATCTGTTTTTTAAAAAAGTAGACACCTGGAAAATTGTTTCAAACGTGACCAGAAATCACTGGAGGTGCAATCCCCACAATGAGCCCCCTGGCTTCAGGAATGATTGAGACATACCTATTGCATACATATTAGATATCTAACTTATTTGGGTTCTGGGCATTATCTATATTTAAAGGTTCTGACTACATGACTACACAACTTTATATATACTGTGACAAAGTTCCTCCTCTACCTTGGTAGGTCCTGCACTTATTGGCAGATTTGCTCGCCTCACAGATTCAACCTGTGGGTCAGGAAACAGCCCAGAGACCTTCCCCTCTAGTAGAAGCCACAGTCCAGATCAGTTCCTCCTGTGTATGATCAGGAGTTGGGAGGTTTGAGGGGAACCTGGGCCCACCCTCTATTCCAGGTTCCAGCCCAGGGCCCTGTAGACTGCAGCTGTCTAGAGTGCCTCCTGGTACAGTTGCATGACAGTTACTTCTCCATGGCCTTCTCCCAACACCTTCTTTATCCTCACCACAGGACCTTCCTCCTGGTGTCTGATAATGCTTGTACTTCTCAGTCCTCCAGCAGCATGCCTACTCACTCTCAGTTGCATGCCTCTTGCTCCCAGTTCCTCACATGCACTTCCTCTCCTCTGGCTCCCTCTGGCCTGACTGGAGTGAGCCCTTTTATAGCATCAGAGGGGCCTTAATTAGAGTCAGGTGCTTAACTGCCTCACCTGACTCTGAGCAGGTTAATTGGAGTCAGGTGTTCTCATTAGCCTGGAGAAGCCCCTGCTCTGGTCACTCAGGGAACAGAAAACTGCTTATCCAGTGGCCAGTATGCTTCCGTTCTACTCCTCTGCTGTTCCCAACTGGTCTGTGTCTATCACAATACAGAGAAGGAAAATAACTGACTTTCGGCAAGCTTGGCTGAGCTGCAGCTAGAATGTAGGTCTCCCAGAATCATCCTGCCTTTCTAGTATCTATCATTCCACTTATTAATATTTTTGTTTTTAATTCTTCTCGTATTCAAATTCTGACCATTTAATAGCAAATGGGATATATGTATATTTTTGGCTTTCGTGTGAAGTATGGTTTGTATCAAGTCTTGTCTACACTTACATTTTATAGCACTCTAACTTGCTGGCCCAAGGGTGTGGAAAAATCACCCCCCTGAGCACAGCAAGTCTGAGTGCTTTAAAGCAGTAGTGTAGACAGGCTCTGAGCACTGGGAGCGCTTGGCGTAATCCCCTCATGAAGGTGGATTGCCAGGAGCGCGCTCTGCCAGCGCTCGCACACGACCACACTCACACTTCAAAGCGCTGCCACAGGAGCGTTCCTGCAACAGTGCTTTGAAGTTTCCAGTGTAGACGTACCCTGAGTCCCGTTGTAACTGAAAATCAGAAGTTTAAGTCACAGATGAAAAGTCAAATATTTTGCTGCTTCTCAATATGACCTCAGAATCAAATATTGACATGAAACTATGTACTTCTGAATTCTTCAGCTTTAATCGATCTAGGCTCATACCACAGTCCTTACCGTAGTATCTGAATCCCTACTTTCTCTGATCAGTGAGCTATTTTATCAGAAATCCCTGAAAACCAAAATCCCTATTTGATTTGCGATTTTGAGTTCAAAGGTAAGCTTGTGTTAGAGGAAAAAATGGCCCCAGATTCAGGGTGAGGGAAAGGCTGAGACACAAATGAAAAAAGATTTATTGAATTGTGCGTTTCCCATGTTAGAGAGAGCAAAATATATAAAGTCTGTATTCAACCAGACAGGAGGCCAAGTCCATTTTCCTTTAACTAATTTAGCAATGGATAATCCAGACAGTTTAAAACAAATGTGTAGTAAATGACCAACATTTCTTTAATATGCCATCTAAAATCTGATGCATCTTGCAGACCTAGCTAACCTCCCTCAGCAAGCTAATTATAATTGATTTGATGCATTTAATATCTTTAGAACACTATCTTCTCACAGCTTCATAATTGCAAGCAAAATAGAAAAACCTCACCAAAGAGTTGTTCTCTTGTATTTCTCAACAAAACAAGATGTACAAACTCAGTACAGCATACACAAATGAAAACAAACCATTCTTTTTATAGTACAAACTTTGTGTAGCATCTTACACAGCATCTGAACGCTACACAGAATCGTGCGTGATAGCAGGTTCCATAAAATGTTGGTATACGAAGGATGGGCACTGAAAGTGTTCACCAGTTCATGGGGGCAATATCAGAGAGAGAAGAAAAACTGGGCATAGGCAAAGGACTTATTTAAGATGAAATCTGAAAAGAAATAAAGACTAAAATGGAGGGAGAGAAGCTGTCTGAGCTGGAACAAGCTAATGGAGAGTTTGAAATGAAATAGATGATGCACTTTTGAACTGAATCTTGAGATGAATGAGCAGTTGGTGATGGTTTTGAGCATTCTGCTTATTCACTGGTCTTAAAAGCCAGCCATACAAGGGAGGTGCAGTAGTCAAAATAAATGGAGATAAACCTGAATGAATATTTGTCAGCAAAGTCATGACAATACTGCTGTATATGAAGATTGCTGAAGAGGTGGCAATTGGCACATTTACAAATTAAGCTTTCAGGCTAAAGGAAGATGCCAAGGTTATGGACAATGGAAGCAAATGGAAATTAGAGGAGCTGGCATTGATTGAGAGTATTAGTGTCTGTCTCCCTCTCCCATTCCTCCATAGAAGCACCACTTCTCTTCAGTGACAGGCAGAGACAATGAGTAAGAAAAAGTCATTATAAAGTATTATACAAATGTACTTGCCTTATCAGTGTAAAAGTATTTGACTTTTTTTTTAAAAAGTCAGGATAGGTGGAAAGCAGTAAAAGGCTAAATTACTTCTACTCTAGATATCTCAATCTTTTCATCCCAACAACACTTAAATAGTTTTTTTTGCATGGTCCATGAATGACTATCTGTGTCACAGCATTTTAATTCTTCATGTATAAGTTACGAACAATAGCTTAATGCAATTGGCACCTACGTAAATTTTAATCTTGTTAATCACTTACAGTATTGGAGTTGAGACAAGTAATGTCATCAGATTCATTTGTAGAAGGAATTCCTCCAGTAAATATTACTTTGTCTCTCTCTTCAGAAGTGCAGTTTACTTACAAATCATATCAAACTTAATGCAAGCCAGAGGTGCTATGCATCACTGAAAATTGGGTCGATTAGATAACTATAGGCACCACATTTGAAATTTTTGGCTAAAGTCTATACAATTAATAATCTTTGCTTGCTAGTCATAGGTGGGGAGAGAGAGAATTCTGGTATTCAATTCACCTGATCTAGTAGCCATAATACATAGATGGGTTTTGTTGGTGAAAGTGATCTTTGAAAGACTGCCTCTAGTAAAACACACTGATTTTTGAATTCTTGTTTGCTATCCTTCATACATTATGAAATGTCCTAAATTACATTAACCAGCCTCCATGTACCAAAGAAATGTTAAGTGGTTGAGCAGGAAATAATGGCAGTGGAGAGAAAGAATGGACATCCCAGCCAAGTACAAGTAACTGGCTTAAGGTTCCAATACAAGGAGCTACTAAAAAAATGTAAATTTAGGACCACAAAGTGTGTTCATAGCTAAGACTAGGTAAGGTAGGTGCATGATAAAATGTTGGCTGTCTCACCTGGCTGTAGACAGAAAAGATCTCAGCATTTTTAATCTTCATGACTATCTGCACTTTTGACCCATTTCCTGTCAGAATCTATCATATGGAGGGATGTATAGACTGCAACAGTTGGGATTTCCTGGCATAGCCAAAGTAGACTCAAATGTTGAGGGCCATAGAGACCGTTCTAAATATATAAGCCAAAGCAGGCGTATTGAAGCACTTTGACAAAAATTGAAAACAAGTGAAAGTAGACGTCATTTTCTTTTAACAGGAAATCTGTAGAGCACAGATGTGATCTGAAATGAAATACTGCTTTCTGCACTGGCTCCCCAGTCCAATTCATTTTATTATAGCCAAAATATTTCAATGTATTGACCTATTATTCTATGAAGGTTCATATACAACACTAACTACCATACTATCTGATTGATTGATTGTTTTTCAGTAGTGCATTAAGGCTACATGACTAAACATCTCATGTGTTTTCTCATCCTCTCCTCAGGAAAAGCATGTGCACTTGAAGTGTCTCCTTTGCGTAGGATTTCATAGAATCATAGATTAAAGGTCAGAAGGGACCATTATGATCGTCTAGTTCAATCTCTTGCACAACGCAGGCCACAGAATCTCACCCACCCACTCCTGTAACAAACCTCTAACCCATGTCTGAGGCACTGACGTCCTCAAATCATGGTTTAAAGACTTGAAGGTGCAGAGAATCCTCCAGCATGTGACCCATGCTACAGAGGATGAATGAATACCCACTTCTTCAGACGCATGTGACTTTGCATGTATCTGACGAATGCGTCTGAAGTGGGTATTCACCCACAAAAACTTATGCTCCAATACTTCTGTTAGTCTATAAGGTGCCACAGGACTCTTTTTGTCAAAGTTTCTTAGCACGCTCCCACTTTTTGTGCCAAGGTCAGTAATACAAAGATAAAATAAGATTGGTACCAAAACCAATCCCTGAGGCACTCCACTAATAACCACCCTCCAGCCTGACAGTTTACCTTTCAGTATGACCTGTTGTAGTCTCCCCTTTAACCAGTTCCTTATCCACCTTTCAATTTTCATAGTGATCCCCATCTTTTCCAATTTAGCTGCTAATGCCCCATGTGGAATCATACCAGATGCCTTACTGAAATTGCGGTAAATTAGATCCACTGCATTTCCTTTGTCTAAAAAAATCTGTTACCTGTTTATCTGTTACCTGTTTATCCTTCCATTTAGTTTGAACTGAATTAGCTCATGATTGCTTGAACCAAGGTTGTCCCCTACAATCATTTCTTCTATGAGGTCCTCACTACTCACCAAAACCAAATCTAAAATGGCATCCCCTCTTGTTGGTTCAGCAACTGCTTGGTGAAGGAATTCATCCACTATCCGATCCAGGAAAATCTGAGCCCTATTATTATTACTAGCAGTTGTCCTCCGTCTATATCTGGAAAGTTAGTCTCCCATGTTCACACAATTCCCGTTATTATTTACTTCATTAAAAATATTAAAGAGGTTTCTATCCATATCCAAATCAGATCCCGGTGGTCTATAGTACACCCCAAGCACTTTTCCAGGGGAGGCTCTAGTAGCTTTCTTCCCCAATGTGATTTTTGCCCACACAGACTCTTATCCATTCCATCATTTCTTATTTCTTTACAGTCTACCTCATCATTGATATACAATGCTACTCCACCACCTTTGCCTTTTATTTCTGTCTTTCCTAAACAGCACATAGCCTTCAATACCTGTACTCCAGTCATGACTGCTATTCCACCATGTTTCTGAGATCCCTATGATACCTGTTTTCACTTCCTGCACCAGTAGCTCTAGTTCCTCCATTTTGTTACCTAGGCTCCTTGCATTAATGTACAAGCGTCTTAATTTTTGCTGTTTGGCTTCACTGACATTCTTTACCCGATTAGGCACAGACATTCTACCACCAGTATCACCTATTAGACTAGTATCTACACTACTCTTCCTTTTTATGTCCATACTTCTACCCACGGCTGTATCCTTTCTTTCTTCGTTTTCTTCCCTCTCAATGTTAAAATTCAGCATGGAGATTACCTGGACATCTCCCAACCATTTTCCCCAAATTCCTAGTTAAAACTCTCAATCACTTGTGCCAGGTTCCATCCTAGAAGTCTATTTGCTGCCTTACTCAGGTGAAGTCCATCCCGAAAGAACAGTCCTCTGTCCATGAATGCCTCCCAGTGGCTCACTCCCTGAGCCATCTGTTGATCATCATAATCTGTCAGACCTTTGTTGCCCTTTTCTAGGAACAGGCAGAATCCCACTGAAGATCACCTGAGCCTCAAATTCCTTAAGCGTCTTCCTGGCATAGTATCCCTTGATTCATTCCAGTGAGAATCTAGCTGTCCTTCATGTGGGAGCAAATGATACAATCAGTGGATTCCTTCCCACTTGCATTAGGATCCTCTTCAGCCTTAGGGCCATATCTCGTATCTTAGCACCCAGCAGATAGCACACCCTTCTGTTCTCTGAATCAGCTCTGGTTACAGGCCTGTCTGTTCTTCTGAGTAAGGAGTCCCCAGTCATGTAGACCTGCCTTTCCCTGGTGATGGTGTGATTCTCCGGTCTATCCCTTGTTCCCTTTGGCTGCAAGTCCTCTTGATTCCTATTCTCTCTTGTAATCCTCTGCAACCCATCCTGTAGTCTCCTGGGACTCATATTTGGTATTATCTCCATTGACTCTTCCCCTCTTCCTATAGGACTAGCTGCTCTTCTCTTCTTCCTTGCCCTCTCACTTTCAGTTACCACCTGCTGTGCCCCTTCTTCATTTTCCAACTCTGCAAACCTATTCTTGAGCACTGTTTCTCTTTCACTAGCTCGTCTTTTCTTCTGCCTTTTTCTCTTAATCACATGCTTCCACTGTCCTCACCAAGCAGTCTCCCCTCAGAGCTCTTTGGTCCTGCTTCCATCTGCAAGTCTGAGCTTTGCCCTTCAGCCTCCTCACATCTCTGCTCCATCATCTGCTTGAACCTCCTTCTAAACTTAACCAGAGTTTCCACCTGCATCTCCAATCCTCTGATCTTTTCGTCCATCAGCTCTATCGGGCAGCACTGCATGCAGACAAAACTCTTCTCAGGTACCCCCTCCAGGATCATGTACATACTGCAGCTTCCACATCCAGTCATCTTCATTGTGTCTTCACTGCTTGGGTCACTACCACTACTGCTTCGGTATCTATCGTAGCCTTCCCACCTAAGTCCTAGTAGTCCAGGAAACACAAACCAAAGCAAAACACCACAACCCACAGCAAAACAAATCCCTAATGAGCACCAAAACACTACCAGAACACCACGTACTCCCTTCACTAGGCTGTCTGTGCCTCTGCCTTCCTCTTCTGGTCTCCCGCCCCTCCCCCAAACTCCCCTTGCAAACTCCCACTCAAACTCCCCTGTTTACAGCTCTATTTGCTAGCTCCTGTGCTGCCACAGCTGTTTTAGGTTTGGAGTTTTTAAATATCCGTATTTGTTAAAAAGTACATGCAAAGCAATGCAGCTTGCACCTCAAATAGAAGGTAGTGGTTTGTGATGGTGCTTAGCTTCCTTGGGGTGTTGATTCCACTATCTGGGGCTGGCCACCAAGAGAGTCCTGTGTCCTGCACAGATGAGCTTTATTGTAGAGAGTTTTGTTGTGCCACTGTTGTGCCAGAGAGCTGTGATCGTTGACCAGTCGTAATCCTGGAGTTTAGGCAGTTGTTTATATGCCATGGCGCACCTTGAAGATAAGGACTGAGACTTGATTTTAAATTCTATTGGAAAACTGTGTAGAGAGCAGAGGATAGGTTCAGTATGCTTGTGATACCCTATGTTGCTGAGACTACACTGCAGTGTTTTGTACTGACTGGAGTTTCGTGCGCAGGTATATCACATTGCTGTACTCAGCTGAGCAATGAGGAAGATGTGAATAATCGAGGGCAAGCCATATCTACCACGAGGGGATGGAGTCTCCTAGCGAAGGGAGATGATAGCAGCATCTGCAAGTAACAATGTTTATGTGAGAGCTTAGAAAGTAGTCTCTGATTTCTAGCTGATACTAAACTATGGATTGAGTTAAACAATTGTGGATGTATACGTTCATCAAAAGAGACTGCAAACTCTTCAAAACTCTGTCCACTAGTATCATTTCTGTTTTGCTCAGGTTCAGCTTCAGTCAGCTGCTGTTCATCCGTGAACTGATCTTATCCAATCATTGGGGCTGCCTTGGTGGCAGTGGTGTGTTCATATGTGGAAAAGGATAATTAGAGCTTTGCATGTTGCTGGTGCCTTGGGTTCATGTCATTTGACCTCTTCACTTAGTAGGTGCTGAATCGGACGAGAGAAAGAATTGATCTTTGTGGAACTCATGAGAGGGGTTTAGTGGTGGTGCAGTTTCCATCACCACTCATTTGGTGTGCCTCTCCAGACTCAAACCATTTTAGCACATTATCCTGGACTCCTCTGAGACAACACTATCTCATGATCAGTGGTGGTAAATGCTGCAGTGAGGTCCAGGAGGATGAGAATGGATGTCTACCCTCTATCAGTTGACAGGAGTTAGATCTGTGAGCCTCACTAAATAGTTTCATTTCCATGTTCTAGATTGAGTCTGGCTTGTGCTCGGTCTAGAATGTAAGCTTCAGTAGGTGAGCTTATAATTGGCCTGTGTCTAGTTTCTCTGTGAGCTTGCTTAGATATGGGGAGACTTGATGATGCTTGGTGGTTGGCCAGAACAGATATATCCCTGGTCAGTTTCTTCTAGCTGATTGGGCTCTTGCATGTTGAAAAAAAAGAGGAAGGGAAGATTCCTTTTCTGAATGGTGTGCTGGCTCTGTTATTCAGAAGTAGCACCAATTCATGACTTTCTCTCACAAGCCCAGGAAGGGCAGGGTCAGATTCACAAGTTTTAGGCTGAAATGCCTTAAGAGTGTCCAGAACTACTTAATGAGTGAATGTACTGAACTCTGGGAATGCAGGTGGGCTGTTAGTTGGTGGGTATAGGTAGAGCAGATCCATGCTGTCTGAGAAGGCTTCCCGAATACATGTGATCTCAGCAAAGTAGGAGGTTATTTCCTGCTTGTGATGCTCAGATCTGATGCAGGTTCAGATGCTTGAGAATGAAGCAGTTTACCATCCTAAGTACCTCCTTGGGACAGGTTTTGGTGGCTTCAGTGGAGGCCAATAGGAAGGTTCTCTTGGCCTGTAACAGTCGCTGCATAGGCTTTGAGGATGAAATATCTAATTCCTGTCTATATTAGCGTCTTCTTTTTTTTTTTTTTTTTTTTTTTTTTTGCTGTCAGCGTTTGAGTTTCTGTCTCTGTTTTCAACCAGTGCAGGGTGTCAGAAAACCAAGATCTGTGTGGGCAATGGGTAGGAACAGTGGACCCTTGAGTCCAGTGTGAGCTGATTGCCAAGGTTAGCCATACAATGATAATGATTTCTCCAGATCCTCTGTTCCTTGTCCTGTGGGTGTAGTGCTGCTATCTTTTAGTAGGCTTTGGAATTTGTTGAAATCAATGATTCTTCATGGTTCAGTCAAGATCACTGGTCTTTCCTTTGATTCATTGATCATAGCCCAGGAGCTGGAAGGTCTCTGGTCCTGGCTTGTTAAGGAAATTTCCTTCACTCCATGGCTGAGCTCACGTGATAGTCACACTCCACTGAAGAAAGAAATTGTCTTCCAGTACGGGGGAGGCTTATCAGTGTAAGACACTGAGCTTTCACAGGAGCTGGACCTATACTATGAAACTCATTACCTGAAGAAATAATCGCCACAAGCCTGATCATGTTCAGAGCTAAATGAAAAACTCTTCAACTTTTCTTTCCCTTGATAAATTCTACACATACAAACTCAACTTATAAATGAGTAAAGCTGTCTCCTACAGGCTTGGAAGAAAGGGTGGAGTTTTAATTTTAAATACTAAGGAGGTGATTGAGTATTACATTGATAGAGGCAAGTGAATACCCAGGGCTCTAATTTCATTGTTTCCCTGTTTTGCATTTCTGTCACCTGCCCAATTAACTTCCTCTTAAAGGCAATCAAGAACCTTTTAAAACTTTGTCTCCAGCCTTTTGAAGCCTAAAAACATTTTGCCTACCAATTTTTATCCCTTGTTTATAATGAAGCTTGAAATTACAATTGCGCACACACACACATATATATACACACACAATATAAGTTTTTAAACAATTTAATACTGTTAAGTATCAGAGGGGTAGCAGTGTTAGTCTGGAGCATACTCAGAACTACGATACCCGCATGAGGAAATACGGAAACAAATCAACAGAGCCAGATGTGTACCCAGAAGCCTCCTGCTGCAAGACGACCCCAAGAAAGAAACCGACAGAACTCCACTGGCCATCACCTACAGTCCTCAGCTAAAACCTCTTCAACGCATCATCAGTGATCTACAACCCATCCTGGACAACCATCCCCTTGCTTTCACAGGCCTTGGGAGGCAGGCAAGTCCTTGCCCACAGACAACCTGCCAACCTTAGGCATATTCTCACCAGCCACCACACACTGCACCATAGTAACTCTAACTCAGGAACCAATCCATGCAACAAACCTCGATGCCATCTCTGCCCACATATTTACACCAGCGACAGCATCACAGGACCTAACCAGATCAGCCACATCATCACATGTTCATTAACTTGCACATCCACCAATGTAATATACGCCATCATGTGCTAGTAATGCCCTCTGCTATGTACGTTGGCCAAGCTGGACAGTCCCTACGTAAAAGGATAAATGGACGCAAGTCAGATGTTAGGAATGGCAATATATAAAAACCTGTAGGAGAACACTTCAGCCTCCCTGGACACACAATAGCAGATTTAAAGGTAGCCATCCTGCAGCAAAAAAACTTCAGGACCAAACTCCAAAGAGAAACTGCTCAACTTCAGTTCATTTGCAAATTTGACACGATCAGCTCAGGATTAAACAAAGACTGTGAATGGCTTGCCAACTACAAAAGCAGTTTCTCTCCCTAGGTGTTCACACCTCAACTGCTAGAAGAGGACCTCGTCCTTCCTGATTGAACTAACCTCGTTATCGCTAGACTGATTCTTGCCTACATATTTATACCTGCCTCTGGAAATTTGCACCACATGCGTCTGTCTGACAAAGTGGGTATTCACCCATGAAAGCTGATGCTCTAATACTTCTGTTAGTCTATAAGGTGCCACAGGACAATTTAATACTGGTACATAATGATGATGATGATGATGATGATGATTGTGAAACTTGATTGAGGTGGAGGACTCAGAAGGTGGGATATCTCCAGGGAATGGCTTACTGCTAAATGATGAACTGGCAATTGGCTGAGCCCTCAAGGGTTAACTCTCACGCTCTACTGCACAAGGCAGCAGGAAAGGAGGGAGGGCGGATAGATGGGGTGTGTGTGTGTGTGTGTGAGAGAGAGAGAGATGTGCATTTCCCCTTTAAGTATGAAGAGTGGGATCAGAAGTACCCTGCCTTGTTAATTAGATCAGCAAACTGAGACCAGACAGCGGCTGGTTCTGTCTGGAAGCTCCCTCTGTCGTGTGTTCCCCCTGCTCTATGGAAGATGGGGTAAGCGCGGTGCAGGAGCAGGGGAGAGGGGGACACACTGACATTAGCCCCCCTCCTCTTCCCTCCACCCCCTCCCCCCCAGCAAGCAGGAGTCTTGGGGAGCAGCTCCAAGGCAGATGGCAGGAGCAGCACATGGCAGTGCAGGGAGGGACAGCTGCAATGCTAGCCTGCTGGGCAGCTGCTGCACAGCAAACTTAAGGGAGTGGGGAGCTGATAGGGGCAGTCGGTCCACCGTTGTTCCAACCACCCACCAGCTAGCTGCAACGGGCTGCTCTTCCTGCAATCAGTGGACAAAGCAGGCGACTGCCAAACGACATTAGAAGGGAGCATTGCACAACTTTAAACGAGCACGTTCCCTAATTGATCAGCAACGTAACAACGAAACAACGTTAACTGGGATGGCTTTAAGTGAGGAGTTACTGTACAGATCTCCTTTAAAGACTGGTTGAGGAGTAAACCTCTAGCAACTATCCTTGATTTTCTTCAACTGTTTTTTAATAGCAACTCAAGCTCATCTGGTTTCTGTTCTTGCAGTCTTGAAACCAATGGAAGCAGACTGTTCCTTGTACATCAGCTTCTACTGCAGCTGTGATTGAAATTCTGTTTTTAGCAATGAGAACAACTCTCTTTAGAATGATGGACAGGAGTAGTGTTGAAGAGAGCCTTACTTAGTAATGAGTTGACAAATTGCTGATTATGCATATATTTCCCTAAAAATGAATAGGTTTTAGTTTAAAAGAACTTTTCACTTAACTTCTCATACTGCAGTATCATTCATTGTTAATGAATTTCAAGTTAAATGTAAAGATCTGAGACACATTTGGAGTAGACAGCTTTCTAGAAAATTCCATCCAGCTTCTAGTTTCACTTTGTACTAGTAACTTAGTTCAGCATGTAGCAAAGAACTATGCGAAGTGTTTGTATTTGTGCATTTGTCACTTGCCACATCCAGACAGAATTGTCACTGGGAGATAAACTAAAGCTCATTCATCCAAACGTTGGCAGCAACAGTAGTCAGCTTCGAGTCAATCCTGCCTTTTAGGATATACAAGGCACTTTCTTGGAGATGGTAACATACTCTACAAAACATTAGTGCTTTGACATTGCATCAGAAAGGTTTTTAATTTGATCTGTCTGTACTACTAGGGGTATTTGTAAACTGAGCCACATCTTTCTCTGGTCTGAGTTCTCGGGTCATATTTTTCCCAGAATGTACAAACTAACAATGTCATAGTGTTTGGTTACATTCATCACATCTCTCTTGTATCATCACTTTTGTGACAATGGTAATTGTAGAGGTTTGACAGTATTGAGTTGTAAGAATTCAGTTGCTTTTTTTTTTGTTCCCCCTTAAACACAAGTGTTCATTTTAAATCTAATTTTTTAGCCCTCTTGTGGTGTCAGTTAACCATTGTGCCACTTGTCTTCCTGTCTTTTGGAAAAGTGGGGTGATTTATTCAACTAAATCATGTTGCAGAGGACGTCTGTTATTTCAGGTACCCTTTAAATCTATTTTGGAAATACACGTTCTTAGAGTGCTTGCTCATGTTCATTTCATATTAGGGCTGTGCACTTGCCACATGCGACGCTATCAAAAGTTTTTCCCTCAGCAGTATCCGTAGGGGACTGGCTCTGGTGCCCTCTGGAGCGGTGGCCACTTGGCGTGGTGTAAGGGGTGTTGCTGACTCCCCCCACCTCAGTTCCTTCTTGCCACCAGTGACAAGTGGAATATCTACTGCTTAGACTAGCATTGATTCCTTCTCTGTTCTTGCAAACTTTGAAATCCTGTAAAATAGTTATACACAGTTTTCTTATTTACCCTTAATAGTAGTTCTTAAACTCTCCATTGGTCCTGGGCGGGACCCGGTCATGGCATGCCCATCAGCAATCCCCATACCAGCTGCCTGAGGTGCTTAGGTGAAGGGCACATAAGTGATGAGCTGTATCTGCAAGTCCTTCAAACCTAGGATGAAAAAGGAGCATGATACCCATCTACGAACACTCTTAAGAGTCGGCACTCACTCCTGCACCAGAGCAGTGGTCCAACTCCGCACCAAGCATTGTGGTCTCTGTGTGCAGTGCTCCCCCGGTGGCGTCCACAAGCCAGCACCGGTCTCCCTCCACGGCTCCAGTCAAGAAGCTGCAAAAGACTGTGAGGGGAAGATCTCCTACCTCCTGCAAGGGAAAGGAGAGGGCAGGGGGCAAGCCAAGACCCATATCGAACAGCTCAACATCTCCCTCAGGAAGTCAGGCCCATCCCATGCCTTGCCTGCGCCTCCAGATAGAGGTGTAGGCCCTAGCCAACTTCAGGTGCCATTGATGCCTGAAGCCCTTCAAGCAGCTCAGAACATCCTGACACTCTCAGGGCCATCCTCACGGCTCCTTCAGTACCCCAGTCTCTGGGAGAACACACGTTGGGACCGATGCATGTGTCCCTGCCTCAGTGGTACCATGCCCCATCGAGAGGGACATCCCACCAGCATTCACCGGCCTGCAGCTGTCCTGCCTCAGGATCGGAGAGGCAGGCTCAGCAGAGCCCTCTTCAGTCCCTGCACTGGGGGCACCAATAGAGTGACTTGAGGTGTACCTTGCTGATAGATTGGTGCAGACCCTCTGAGGCACACGCCACCAGCAAGAACTGCAGGACCGGCACAGACCATCTTCAATGGTCCAGGACTGATCGGGCACCAGAGATGGCCAATTGCCGGGCCGTCATTGCCCATCTGCAAAAGGAAGGTTGTCCTGCTCAGGCCAATCCTCCCAGCAGCCAGCTCATAGTAGCTCCCAGTCCCGTTTGACATCTCAGTACCGGTCGAGTAGCATGAGGCGTGGATTGCCAGGTATCTGATGCCGATCCACTGAACGGTGTCAGTCCCCAAGAGCCCAGCCAAGATGGGGGCCCCTCACCCAGTTCCTCAGGGTGATGCCAAGGTACACCAGGAACTTTTTGAAGGGGGTCACTTTTAAGCTGGGGCTCCAGGGAGAGGAATTGGGAGAGCCCACGGACTCTGTCTGACGTCCTCTGCTCTTCAGCTCCTGCCAGGGTGGCTCTACCCCTTGATGAGGGGGTTTCTAAATGGGTCTCTGAAATTTAAAGCACTGACCTCAGAACCTCCATACACGGTCTTCTACGAAGATAAGGTTCAGTTGCGGCCCCACCCGTCCTTCCTGCCAAAGGTGGTCTGCATGTGAACCAGGATATCTTTCTCCCCGTGTTCTGTCCCAAACCGCTTAAGACCAGGTAAGGAGAGGTGTCTTCATGCCCTGGATGTCCAGAGGACCTTGGCTTTCTACTTAAAATGTACCAAGCCTTTCCGAAAATTGACTCAACTCTTCATCACTACAGCAGATAGGAGGAAGGGTCACTTGGTGTCCTCGCAGAGCATCTCCAATTGGATTACCTCCGTGCATAAGGAGCTGTTATGACCTGGCAGGGGTTCCGCCACCACTGATTGTCAGAGCTCACTCAACAGCGCAGTCATCTTCAGCAGCCTTCCTGTCACACATTCCTATCCAGGACACCTGTAGAGCTGCAACATGGTTCTTTGGTCACACATTTACCACTCATTATGCTATCACTCAGCAGGCCAGAGATGATGCTGTGTTCGGCAGAGCTGTGTTGCAATCTACACATCTGTGAACTCCTACCCACCTCCAGGGGTACGTGCTTTGGAGTCACCTAATATGGAATGGACATGAGCAAGCACTTGAAGAAAAGACAGTTACCTTTTCTGTAACCGGTGTTCAAGATGTTGCTCATGTGTGTTCCATGACCCACCCTCCTCCACTGTCAGAGTTTCTGGCAAGAAGGAACTGAGGGTGGAAGGAGCCACTCCAGAGGGAGCCAGAGCCTATGGATACTGCTGAGGGAAAAACTTCTGGCACCAGTGCGAGTGGCAAGCACACACACCTAATGTGGAATGGACATGAGCAACACCTCTTGAACACCAGTTACAGAAAAGGGAACTGTCTTATGTGCTTTACCAATTTGATTTTGTGTTAAAGGAGACTTAGTAATTAGCTGTATTTCTAGACTTTTATGACTCGTCTACTTTATCCTTTGACAAAGTTCCTCCTCTGCCTTGGTGAGTTCTGCGCTTATTGGTGGATTTGCTCACCTCAGAGATTCACGGCAACCCTCAGTTTGGCCACTTTTGCTAGTGGCTCAAATCTGCTGTTCACTCAGCTAACTTCATCACTGGCCAGCATGGGGAAAGAGAGGAGAACAATCCCTGCAGGTTAGGCCAGGGACCTTCCCCTCTGATGGGACTGACAGTCCAGGTCACCTCCTCTGGTCTCAAATAGGGAGTTGAGGTGAATGGGGGGAACCCAGGCCCACGCTCTACTCCAGGTTCCAGCACAGGGCCCTGTGGATTGCCACTGTCTACAGTGTGTCTTGTAACAGCTGTGTGACAGCTACAGCTCCCTGGGCTACTTCCCCATGGCCTCCTCCCAACTCCTCCTTCTTTGTCCTCACCACGGGACCTTCCTCCTGATGTTTGGTAATGCTTGTGCTTCACAGTCCTCCAACAGTATGCCTACTCACTCTCAGCTTCTTGTGCCTCTTGCTCCCTGCTCCTCACACGCGTGCCTCACTAACTGAGGTGAGGTCCTTTTTAAACACAGGTGCCCTGATTAGCCAGCCTGTCCTAAGTGATTCTAGGAGCTTCTTAATTGGTTCCAGGTGTCCTAATTAGCCTGCCTGCCTACCTTAATGGTTCCAGCAAGTTCCTACTAGTTCTGGAACTGTCGCTGTTACCTTACCCAAGGAAAAGGGACTTGCTTAATCTGGGACTAATATCTGCCTTCTATCACTCTTCTGTAGCCATCTGGCCTGACCCTGTCACACCTTATATATTAATTTATCCTTGCACAATAGTTTTGAGGTATTCTCCTGTTACAGATGGGGGACTAAGGCATAGAGACAGTGACTTGTCCAAGGTAACATAGGAACTTTGGCAGAACCAAGAACAAAATCTAGTTCTTTGGAGAATCACTCCATTGCTATAACTACAAGACTGTCCTTCCTCTCAACTGCTACGTGCTCTTTGAGAATATCTGCCACAATACACCTAAGAAATATTGAGGAACAATTTTAAATGCACATTATAATGCAGTTTTCTTTTTGATTAGCAGCTTAGTACATCATTTACAAAAGTGAGGTTTTTGTCAACCGTTGTGTAAATCATTTGAAACATATTTAGGTTACATGTTGCAATGAAATTTCATATATTCTCCTGTAGTTACTGGCAGTCCCAGCAGGATAGCTACCAAGGAAGGATTACCAACATCAAGGAGCAAAGGGGAAGAAATGAATATACAATACAAAATAAATTCCTTAAAATATCACTAAACATCAGATTTTTAATTTTGATTTCCTTTTTTGCATTCAAGGTGGATACACTGTTCTTAATTCAGCAAGTTGTGCTTGGAGAAGCCAGAGTCTCCCACATCTGGCTGTTGTATGCTGCTCTCTAGGCAGTTCTATACAGCTTTCATTCAGTATTCGTGTGTGTGCGTGCGTGCCATGAGGGCTCTGGGGTCCTGAACGCTACTGATAATCTGTTCATTTAATTAGGTACAGATTTAGAAGCTGAATCACATTAAAATGTAGCCCGTAGGCAATATTGCCAATCCAGTGAGAGTCCCAAAAATCATGGGATTAATTTAAAAAAATTTGATTACATTGACCAGTGGTCACTAATTTCAGCATGTGTTAGGGATAATAGACTCCCTAGCAGCTCTAGAAATTGACTGTGTAAAAATGATGACTCTCTTTTACTTCGAATGCTCACAGTTGGCAAATTTAAGTCACAGCCACCCATTTTAGTGACAAAAGTAGAAATTTTACTGTGTACTTTTTTACTATCATTAGCTTGCTATCAACACAGCTAACACTGAGTGATTCTGTTCAATCTTATGCATCAACAGAATTGTTTATTCAGCAGTTGTCTTCTCTTCATTGGGTTTTGATCGGTATAATAGAATACATAGGAGTGTAAATGGCCACCAGAATCTTTTGCTGGGGATATGCAAGATAGAAAAGAGCTCAGGTTGATTCTCAGATTCTCAGTATACAGGCATGATAGTTTAGGGAGAAAATCCTTATGTACAAAACTGAGCATAATTTGATATGGAGAGGAAAAACATTGAACCATACAAAGTCATTTTTCAGAGCAGAACTGCAGTTTAAGGGATTTTTCAGTGTGCCGTTTTCACACTCAGTGCAGCCCAATAAAAATGAGCTTTTGCTAAATCAGGAACTCTTTATGCCCCTTTGAGCCCATACAGTCCATAAAAACCGCTGTCCCACCTGGCACTCCACTGAAGATGTACTCTGTCACTCTTAGCTCAATTTTAAGTTGTTAATTTTTTTCTATGAAAACTAATTAAACTAAATAAAAGCTATAAGGCTACCATACCAGTGATATTCCTAAAAGCTAATAGAGCCTAAACTGTAGTATTGGAAAGAGCAACTCTATATTATATTATCGTTTCTCTTGTCCATTTATGCACTTGGATGAATAATAATCTGAGATAATTCCACCACCATTGTGTACTCAGCCATTTAGAGTTTGAAATGTACCACTGATCTGACGAGTGTTTGATCTTACATCATTCATAACTCAATTAGGAACTGAGGGTGTAGGGTGAGAAGTCTCTGCATCATGAATTTACTTTGAGCTGTGGTATTACTAATGGAAGTGGCAAGACTCTTCACTTTGGTTTATTGATAGTGATTAGTACTGTATCTGTGGTCACTGCCCCAGGAATGTTTTCTAGATGCAGGAAAGACTATGGTAAAGAAAGTGAATGAAAGGCATTGAAAAAAAGTGTAATATCTGGCTGTAGCTTCATGTTAACTTTTATTTAAAATTTTATGTATGAATGGGTAGTATACTTCAATTAAATAAGATAACTACCCCAAATTTTCTCTAAAAATGTGTTTGGTTAGATATCTGGTGCATTTGTTGGCTTTACTGAGCATAACTTATCTCCTTTGAGATTGTCACTTCTTTGGGCAGGTGCCTTTTGGCATTTCTATTAGGATGGTACACAATGTTCATCTTGGTTCGGTTGTCTTGGTGGTATTTTTTACATCTTTCTGGGCTCAAATCTAATTGTATTGGAGCTGAAAATAAGCTTGTCATTCACCCGTCAAATAAGGAACATAATTCAACTTTAGATTTTCCTCCGAGAGCAGCTCCAATATGCAAATACCTTCAGTTGCTAAAAAAACAAAACAAAAATATTCTGTGCCCTCCCCTTCCCCACCCTCCACCCAAAAAGTGGTTGGAAACAAAAGGTCTTTGTTTCATGATGACCCACTTAAAGAGAAACTGTCCGGTTTTAGGCTAAAAATTTGATCTACTGTTTTAGCATCTTGGGGAATAGTCAGTGCTCTTGAGCTCTGCCTGCACCCATAAATACTGTCTCGCATAGATCCCATAACTTCTGTCAGTGTTTTGCTCTGCATTGTGGTGGTGGGGGACGTTTCCCAGAATATTGTAGTTTTAAGGGAGGTCAAATTGTTAGCCTAAACTGAGATGTTGTTTTTATGCAATAATAGCTAATTGTTTCCTTACACAGGAACTAAGGCACTTTCTGTGCAACAGTACTCTTTTTAAAAAGTAGATTAAGCTTCATGGTCCTCCTCCAGTTATGCACTATATGTGTATGCTGGATCTTCAAACATTTTGACTTTGTATGCTCCAGCAATTTCATGTGGTGATTGTTCAGGGAAGAGGGCTGAGGTACAGTAATAAGTACTATAAGGCTTAACCCTCAGATGGTCAGCAATTTGTTTATCCCTACATTTTAAAAACAAAATGGATGGCTTGCAGTTTCTCCATTCTTATGTAGTTTATAAGTAGGAATGGGCATTTAGCTGTGACTTCAGGTATCACTAATAGTGCCCTTGTGGCAACCTCTCAATTGAGTAAATGGGAACACTGATAACAGCCTTTCTTATTTGAATGACTATTTTATGATCTGCTGGCTTGTGACAAAACAGATGTCGCTGGTGATTCAAAAGCTGTATTAGATTGTGTTGTAAGAACTAGGAGAGCATTTCTAGAAGGCTTCCTGATCACAGAACAAAGAGGTTGTAATTTTTGCATGTTACAACAGAAATAAAAACTGCTTTTCTAAAAAAATTTTTTTTCCCCTCTCTCCAATATAGGTTGCCAACTTGGCCTGTTCTATCTCAAACAATGAAGAAGGTGTGAAACTAGTTCGCATGTCAGCAAGTCAGCTTGAAAATCTCTGTCCTCAGGTAATTTGCAAGCTTGAGTATTTCATAGGAGTACATGGGAGGAGGGAATATCTAAAGCAGTGGAAGTGGACTGAATATTGAAGGATGAACAACTGGGATAAGAACTTCCCTAAAAACATATGCCAGAAAAGTTGACCTGTGATTTTAGGCTACCTGATTAGCTTACTACTACATTTACTACTACATAGTTTCCAATAGTTGTGTCTAGACAAACTGCTAGACAGTAACTAGTGAAGCTATGCAGTATATATGCATGCTCATGTTGCAAAAGAATGTGGTATGAAGAAAGTACCATTGCATCTATCAAAAATAGTAGGTTTAAGATATGACCATAATATGAAATGCTAAATACTTTACATGCCCTTTGTTAAGTTGTTATAAAATGATCTTGTCCAAGTAGCAGAATGCATGAACTTGTTAAAAAAAGATCCTCTTGGATAGGAAGAAAAAAAGATAGATAAGCTTAAAACCAATCAAACTTTTGGTTAAGATCACATTTTTTTTGATTCAGAGTTCTTTATTGCAACCAGGAAAGCAATAAAGCTCTAGACTGTCCTATTTAATCATCTAAGTCTCGATGTCATAAATACTTCTGACAAGGTGGTAGGAGTGAATTGAAGACATTAGTGCTCATCAATGCTTATGGTGGCTTAAAGGAAGGGCAGTGACAAATTCAGAGCTCTGAAGTAAAGAAATAAGCCATTGCAAGAGGATAAGCATGAATAGGAAATATATATTTTAAAAATGTCCTGTTCGTCCATTGTCAAACTTCACCTTTTGTGACAAGGTGATCTGTCTCCTTTAGCTGCTTTGTGTTTTTATATAGGTTTCCCCTCTGTCCTCCTTCCCTTAGGAATTCAGGTCACTGCTGCTCTGGGTTTCTTTGTTTTGTATGGGATGAGTGTGAGTGAATGGGATATGATTGGTAGTAATATTTATTTTTTTGTATCATTCTTAGAAAACCAGCGACATTTAGTTAAATAAGCAAAGAGACAGGCAACCCTGTTTCCTTCTCCCACCAGAAGGAACGTTGTGCCTTATGTGACTATATTATCTGAGAGTAGAAGAAGAGAAGAAAAATCAGATTTCATCCAACACTAAAATAACTTTGACCATTCTCACACATTTCCCTATTGGAGAATGTACATTATTATCTTGTACAGGGAAAATAAGATCGTGCAGTTCAAGAATGAAATGATTTTGGCAGTTGTAGGAAGTTTGTCCAGCTCTGGTATATACCCATATTAAAAATGCAGGTACATGCATCAGTCTTTCTTTTCAATAAGTCTTAATCAACAAGACCATGTTTTTTGATAAACCTCCTAATTGCTAGGTATTGATCCATCACCAAGTGCCGATGTTTCAGATGTTGATTTTGAAAATCATCAGTTCTGTTTGTTTGGTTATTTGTAAAATGGGCATACTAAGTCAGACTCCTGGAACAGCCTCTAATTTTGTATCTCTTATTGATAATAGATACAACTAGAGTAGGTATAGGTGGTCTATAAAACTGGTTCAATTCATTTTATTTTATATGTAGACAGAGCTCTGCATGTAATTCTTTTGAACCTGATACGATAAATAGGTAATGTCACTATTACAGGACTAGCTGCACTTCTGTCCCCTTACTTGTCTGAGTCTACCCGTCTGATGGCAGACCTCATGCCTTTTACCTGTCCTGGAGTTGAACTCTGCAACTCTTCTTTGAGTGCTGTCCCTCTGGGTGCTCCACTCCAGATGATGGTGCGTCCTGGTGCCGTTGATCAGAGATCTTCAGTAGCAGTGCCTGGTCAGGACGCACACGCTCTGCTGCTGTCTCATGACGTCGTTAGGGTTTGTCTGAGCGCGCGTGCATCCTGCACCCCCCTCAGTTCCTTCTCCGCTGTCCTCAGCTGAAGATGTTCAGCACTGCCCTGAGTCCCCTCTTCAGCTTCAGGATGGTTGAGAAGGAACTGGTGTGGGGAGGGAGGGGGCGACGCGTGCGCTCAAACAGACTCTAAGACTAGACCCTGGGCAGCAGCAGACTATGTATCAATTGTGTTTACCCAGCAGGTCTGACTGAATTCAGG
The DNA here is from genome assembly GCF_003597395.2 of Chelonoidis abingdonii. Classification (NCBI taxonomy): domain Eukaryota; kingdom Metazoa; phylum Chordata; order Testudines; family Testudinidae; genus Chelonoidis; species Chelonoidis abingdonii. The sequence goes on along the minus strand of NC_133775.1, from coordinate 76,529,761 downwards.
AATCTTTGGGAATCTGACTAGTAAAGTACCATGATCAGACAGCATTCTTAAACCCAAAGTTACTGTCTGTTTCAAAGTCCTTTTTCTCTAAATGCTTTCTTCCTACTTTTTAAAATACACTCTAGGTACATGTCTATATTATTATCTAATGGTTTACCATCCCATGATAGTAACCTAAGCAGGCCTAGCTACTTCAGAAACTCCCACAGGTGCCTTCATTTCAACCTGGTTCTCCTGAGCAACTATCCCCCTCTTTTGAGTTTCTTTTTAAAACCTGACTGTTTCTTTTGTTCGCCTGTGTTCTGGGACCTTTGCCTGTACTAGCACTGTCTCTAATCTTAACTTGCAAATGTTTGCATAAAGTGGCTTATCTTGAGCCATTCTTTACCTTCCTGTTAGCCTCCTGTTAAGCTACACCAATATATTCATACAGTAAACATCCAATAACTAGTTCAACACATAGTCACAGGTCGAAAACGGCTTAAACAAGACAATTTTAATCTTGTTTGTAAAGGACAGGAGAAATGTATTATACAACTTATGTGTATTAGAAACATTGAGTTGATCTTAACTATAAGGTAATAGAACATAAATGGGCACTTTTTTTGGCCTTGAAATATCTTATCTGGAAGCCTAAACCACAAAATTGATGTTTCAACGTGCGATTTCCCACCAATTACAAAGCAGTTTTCAAGAGATTAGTGATAGCAGTGTGCTCTCTCTAGGGCCATGCTGCATGTGCCATGATTGATTTCTTAATACCAGGCGAGGATGACCCAACTTGGGGATCCCTATAGAGTAATTGAGGAAGGTTGTTTTGAACTGTTTCGTTGTGCATGGTGCTGTTTTAGGGCCCTGGTAGCACCTCACCTTGCTCTAACAGTAGCAAAATGCAGTCTTTCTGGATTACAGATCTTCTGTTTTAAACAAGAATAGACCTCACAATATTAGCATCCTCAAATACAGTGTTTTGGAATGTTAGAGTTTGGAACCTCAAGTTACCCTGCAAAGGTTGCAAACACCAATAGACTTAAAGGCAAGACTTATTCTTGGCAAGACATGCTTCTTACCTCAGAACTTTCAGACTGCTGGCTTAGCAAATAGAGGCAGTGAGAGCTTAGACTATAAATATCACTGTACAACATTATTTAAATAGTAAAACTAAAATCTAGTTTCTTTGGAAAAATTATGCCTCTGGGTTCAAAATAAGTCAGATCAATCAGTGTTTACAAAATAATTTATAAAATGTCCTGCACCATAAAGGATGGGGGCGGGAGGGTGGGGCGGGGGGGGATATCAGTACCTCATTGATGTTTGTTGTAGGAAAGAGTGAATCTTTAAAGGCAGTGGTATGGCTGGAAGGCTGAAATCTAAGAGTGTACAGTAAGTTTAAGGTATTGGCTAACAACATTATCTTACAATAGCTTGGCAATGTAGTGACCATTTTGAGCATAGGGAGTTCCTGTTTAAACAGCTGCTTCTTACAGAATTCCAGCGGGATCCTGTCAGATCCATACAAACAATTGTTTAATCATAATAGCTTCATCTTAATTAGTTGAAACTTGTCAATCCCCTGTTACAGACTTGCTGTTCTAAAACAATGCAATAGAAATGCGGAAATACAAGTCACACAGTGCAAAGACGCCCCCACCCACTATAGTATTTGATTACAACAAACGTGGGAAAAATTGCATATGGATAAAGAATGATCTGTCAGCTTAATACAGTGATCTCCAAACTGTGGAGCACGCCGCCCTAGAGGGGCATGAAGGAATGTCAGATGGGGCCCAGGCCAGGCCCCACAGGGGGCAAGGAGGGAGAGCCACCCAACCCCAGTCTGCCACAAGCCCCACTCAGCCCCCTACCACTGCCCCCTGCTTCTAGACCTGGTCCCAGCTCCGCTCCTGGCCCCAGCAAGAGCCTCAGCTCCATTCCTGGCCTCGGCTCTCAGCCCCAATCATGGCTGTGCTCCTGACTGCACTTTTCAGGGGTGGGTGATTGGTGTGGACAGGATCCATTATGAGGTGGGGAGATGGAAAAAGTTGGGGGATCACTGGCTTAATATATGGGCTCAGAGGCGCTCAGTCCTGCAGTTTGGCTACATTAAAAGCAAGAAGATAGTTCACTTAAAAGCTTCTTACAAACAGGAAAAGTTAAATTTTGCTAAATCTGGACAAATTGGCAAAAATCAGGTCTTCCTAATGACTTTTCAGTCATAGATGTAGATTAACATGTTTCTTTCCAGTGTACGAGTCTCCAATTAGTCAGTGCCAAATTTAAAGCCAGTGGAGACCAGTTGCAATATTGATAACTCTTTAATGGTTCAGGAAAAAACATTAGGACAACCATATATTGGGTCAGTTGAATTCCCCTGCACTATATTTAGAGTATATTACGTCTTTGTAAACTACATTAAAACTTAGGTTAAGAGGTAGTTTATATATAAAGAATGGAACATTCCTAAGCACACCAAGGAGGTGGAAGACCTGGTGAACAGTGTGATCTTTCTTCCTGAAAAATTACCTTTTTGAACTCATCTAAATTTGTTCTTCATAGTGTGAGGATGTGTATTAATGAGTCTTCTGCTAATATGTTAATACAATTCTGACTTCTCAAGACCAGCATCACAAAACATCCATGTACTCTACCATGTTCAAACAAGCTTTTATATGTGTGTGAGATAGTGAAAATAAAGACAAGTTCATGACAGGTGTAAAGTTGGGGAAAGAACCAAAGCCTTAGTCACAGAAATTACATATTGCACTAAAAACCATATGTATAATACATTCTTCATAAAGATGTTGAGAGAGGAAGCAGCACATCGTGGAATATTCTAAATACTCTGTGCATAATCAGTGCTGGTTATAAAGTTATGTTTCTGTCCATTTGCATCTGAAATGAATGAGACCAAAATGAAAATAAGAAAGGACATCTTGCTGGGAAAAATGGGAATTCTTTAAATGTAGATGATCTGGGGTAAACGAATGGAAAGCTTTTCTTAATTTCCACTGTGTTTACATCTCAAACGTCAGGCCTCAGAACTGGTGTGCATTTTAAAGATACTTTTGATTTAAAGGTTGTAAAATTACAATGTTAGTGAAGACTTTGAGGCAACAAGAAAATAATTTACACATTCTGTAGAACTAACCTACAGGGCTTTGGGGAGAGGCGATAGGAGGGAACCTGGCTAAGGGCTGAATCAGCAGAGTGCTGTATCTTGGAACTCCAGTACATAAAAGTTTTTAAAACTTGGAGACTTTGAGGAACAGAGATTTTTTGTAACATCACTAACTCAACCCACACATTCTGGGATAAATGTTTTGCGCATTCTCCAAGCCTTTAAATTGGTTGTAAACTTACTATTGGGTAGAATGGCAAGCACGTCCTCACACAAGAGTTGCTTTGGTGGTTTGAAGTTTAAAAGACTTTTTTTTTTTTTTTTAGCTTGTTTTTTAATGACTTAGCTCTTAAACAGTTATACTGATCCTTGGGTTGGCAAACTTAACTTTCACACACACCCCTGTGCAAGTTCTCTCACTCACACACACACACACACCACTAGCTTTGCTGCAATCTAATATTCTCACTTTCTGGAAACTCCCACAGCCCACTTTCTGACATCTAGCTTCTGCTGCCTTCCCCCAGACCCTGGAAATATGTCCTTCACCTGAGCTTTTCTCAGCCCTGAACACCAGTTTCCATCTCATCTACCTGACTCAGATACTGGGTAGCATTCTACTGGTTAAGATAAAAACTAAAATGTAACTCGTGGAAGTTGGTTAGATCTTTCTTTCAATAAGAGACTCAATCCCCCTGGAATTTAATTCTGTTTAGAAACGTGAAAATCTGTTTCTGGAGATTTTAAAATGCATTTTGAGTTAGGGATATTTGAGTAAAAGATTTTAATAGTGGTCAAATGTTGATAAGAATAACATGCATAGCACACTTGGTAGGTGTGCAGAAAGTTAATAGGGAAACTTGACGTTGTATGGCTCTTGAAAGGAAATAGAGTTTTAGAGATACTATTCAATGTTGTAATGTGATGCTGTTATTTAGCGGCTGGACATTGACTATTCTCACATCACTTAATGTTTGGAAAGAGGCTTGAATAAACCCAGGTAAAGCTCAGTTGCAGACTGTTATCTGAATGTTAGTCATATAGACTAGCCGAAATTTCCCCCAGGTTGTCAGTTTTTCCCTGCAAAGAGCCTGCTGGAGAGAGCACCCTGCCAGAAAATTCACTAGGAACAGAAAACACTTGTGATCTCTACTCTGCTGAGAGTCATAGGTGACTGGCTTAACCCAAAAGTTGGGGGTCCTGGGAGCTGATTCAGCACATCTCCTTATAGCCTCTGCAGACAGGGATCCTAAGAAGCCCTGGTCGTATTAAAACTTCCCTACCTCTGAGGAAACCCTGAAAGGACAGGTGGTGATATCACCTGCCCTTCCGTGGGGTCAGTGCCAGCCCTTTAATGGTGCAGGCGGGCCTGCCTGGCCTACCTTGCGTCTCCCTGCACAGAGTTGAGCGAGTTAGGCCTAATAAACAGATTTTAGCTAATTCCTGGGTAAAGTGACACTTTTTTAAAATAAATTGGCCCTTTTATCAGATTAACATCTTGTTTTTAATAACTGTTCCACATCCTTACATTCATATTTTTGAAATGCTTGAAAAGCAACTAATTGCTTATAGATATCTGATGAAACAGATGGTAACATATGCTGGTCACACCTACTGACACAGCATATAAAGTATATTAGTGTGAAAAATCCCATGCAGAGACTGGCAAATCCTAAACAAAGCTTTAAAATTTTAATGGCTTTAAAAAAGAAATCACATGCACTGTGTGGCAGGTTTTTCAGCTGCCATTGTGCCCATGGTTACATCTCCAGCCCACTGGTAGTCCTATTTGGGGAAGAAGGCTTCCTCCCTCCTTTGTGCCAGAGACTGTTACCCAAGCAGTATGTGCTCTTTTCTCCTCCCCTTTGAAAGGCTAGTGCATCTTCTCCAGATGCAGCAGCCAAATACCTGACCTAACGCTTCCAGTGCCTAATTCAGGAGTCTTGAAGTATTCCAATGGCACTTCTGTCGAAACAGAGAATCTGAAATAAAAGCTAAATACAAAAATAAATGTACCTAGACAGTATAGAAACTGATAGTGTAGCATTTGATTAAGTCAGGGTACAAAATGCACAAGTCTCACTAATAACAGGTTTTTCCTCAGTAGCTCCTTGAAATTTGTTATAGGAAATGAGATTGAGTCACATCTAGATACATGAAAACTTTATTTAGTATCCAAATACAAGTAACTACAATTGCAACCATAATTAAGTAAGATAAATATAGCAGAATGGCCTTATGCATTGTGCATATCACAACCTTATGGAAACCATCAGGTGTGAGGATGGAAAGAATCGGCAGAAGCACAGTAAGTAGGATTGATGCTGTCATCCTATGTCCCAGCTAGGGGTTGGTCTGACAATTTTTTACAACGCTTTTTACTTCAAATCCCCACACATCTGGGACCGTATTTGATTGGGTCTCAGCCTCCTGCCCACATGTTACACCGGGGAAGAGTAATGAGGGTTTTGACTGGTCATGGAAGTTATTTACATCAGTACATCCCTCTACATAAATGTGGTTTCACTTCATGGTTGTGTGTCAAAAAGCCCCTAAAATCTGTTAATTTAAGATCAGTTTGTTTTGTATTTTCTCCCAAGATACATATTGCTAACTCTTATAGTCCTAGGTCAAACACTTAAGCCTGGTCTACACAAGAAAATTAGGTTGGTTAAATCCCCTCAGTCAGGGATATGAAAAATCTACAACGCTGAGCTGCATAGTTAAATTAACCCAAGTCCCCATGTAGACAGCACTAGGTCAATGGAAGAATTCATTTGTTGACCTAGCTACCGCCTCTTAGGAAGGTAGATTACCTGCACTGCTAGTGTCTACACTGAAGTGCTACAGCAGTGCAGCTGCAGTGATGCCGCTGTAGCGTTTTAATTGTAGATGAGCCCCAAGGCTAACTAGTCATAGCCAACTCTAACTGCTGGGCCCTGTTAGGCCTCAAGCTTATTGCAAAGCCTATTTCAAATACAATGCACAGGAACAGAAGATGTAAAAGTAGCTTTAATTGTTTTTATCATCACTTCCTTAAGCACCTTAACGTTTCCTAACATAGAGCTTATCGTTTGATCCCAGGTAGTACCCTCCCAAGATCAGGTCAGGTGTCAGTAGGCAGACTCATTTTAGAAGAGAACCAGCAAGAGACAAATGGGATGAAGTCAAGAAGACAGCACAAGAATCCTGAGCTGATATCCATTTTGATATCCTGGGCCTAGAAGAGAGGGTGGGGAAGGAGGGGCTGAAAAGCCAAGTAGCAGTAGGTGTTACTGTTTGAAGGCTGAATGTTTTATCGCGGGCAGAACTTGCTCTGTAGATTGTAGTATGAGAACAGCTGCTACTTAAAAACAGACTGGTGTGCTTTGGGGGTTTTGTTTATCTTCATTGTTCTAACTCCATGAAATGCAAAGTGGGAACAGCACAAATGTTGAAAAATAAATAAGTCTATTTAAAAGTTCTTCCAGTTTTTATACTAAATGGGGCACACATAAATTTTAAGGGCTTGTTTATTTACTGGTGTAGTTATATCAGAATAACACCCCCTGTGGATATGCCTTTTAAAGAAGTATAAACTAAATCAGAAAAAGGCACTTTCTAATTCTAAAGTAAGTATATTTTCATGGGAAATTATAGCAGTAAATTTCTTTTTATGTAAACAAGCCCTAAGCGTCCTTTTAACTGCTGTAACATTACCAAAGTAAATGTTCTAGTGTGAGTGGGAAGATATTGACTACTCTAAGCCCAATGGGACAGATAATGAATTACAAATGAAAGCAATTAATCTTTTTGCTCACAACCTTGACTTTTCTACTGGTCACTGCCAGCGCATCTAGAAAAGCCAAAACCTCTCATTGTTTCTTACATTTGGCTTCCAGGTGAGGCACTTCCATTTCAGTGCCTCAAGTCATAGTCATAGTGAAGTACACTGAAGGTTGCACATGATTCAGACACTGGAGTTGGATGTAAATGGAGGTGACTTAATTATCATTAAATGCACATCTCTTGCACCAGTTAAGCATGCCTTTGTGGAAGGGGAGAGGGGTTCTGGTGTCAGAATGGCAGATGGCTTTGTCCACTTTTAGAGCGTGCAGAGTGTTTTAAATTTTGAACACTTTTTGCCACCCTAAAGTAAACCACCTACATTTTCTGTAAAGCAGAGGTTTTAACACTGAAGTTACACTTTTACAGGTGTTAAAAGCATCTGAGAAGGAAGGCTAAGCTGTTCTTGCTTTGCACATTTTTTCTCAGAAGTAAGTATGTTGACCATTGGCTGTCACCCAAGCCCATTTTTTCTCTTTTGACTTGAGCTGAACACTACTTTTTCAGTCACTTTGATTGCAAAGCAGGAAAGTCACTTCTCCATTGACTCTTTCCTGTCAAGCAGCAGTAAAAATGATTTGAATAAAATAGGGAGTGAGAATGTAATGCAGTTCCCAACTTTATTACAGCTTTTTTGAATTACACTTCCACTAACCTGTACACTTGGCTCTGATCCCTTTCCCTGCAGAAACAGGCAGCTGTCTGTCTCCATTAGCCCTGAGAGAAGTTATCCTCCTGCAGGAGTGGTGACTGACAGCTTCTGAGTTCTTATTGCTGCAGTCCGCAAATACTAACATAACTAGATTTTTCTCTCCCCCCCACCCCCCCGCATCTCCATTCCATCCTTATTTCCCTCCCCCTCCCCCCCAATCTTTCTGTTGGAAAGAGAATCTTACCTCTCAACTTTTAATGAGGCACTTTCACTGACTTAGCCCCTCCCCTTTTGTGGGGGATATGTGGAAAACCAAAATCACCTTTTTCTTCCAGGAAGACTCTCTGCCTTTTCTGAATGGGTTTTGTATAGTTCATTTTTTGTATTCAATTTTGTCAGCATTAGTATGTTAGAAATTGTAGCTTTTGAAAAAATGCTTTATCCAAGGGAATATAGGGCCTGCTCTGATAACCGTAATCACCTCCATCATTGCAGGGAAAGGTAGCTGATCAGGGTGCAAGATTTAGTGGCTATACTTTTTTTCTAAAGAAAAAATACCAAGACAGTTTCCTTTTTCAGAGCATACGTTATGCAGATACAAGCAGCATGTGTGTCACTGGCATTAATGTTAACTGGTTTTAATACTCGCTGAAGTATGGTTTTATGCTAGCAATTGCAAAGGGAACTAGGAGAAGGATAAAATCAGGATTCCAAGGCTCTATACTACCAGCCTCTGTTTTGGTAGTCATGGTTACTAGCAAAATACAGGCAGAGAGAACTTCTGGAGGGTTACCCATTTTATCTGTGCTTTCTAGGGTTCTCATTACTGAGATTAATGTCTGGAGAGTTGTGGGTGTCTAGATCCTGCTTTTTTGACTGACAGACTGATCATTCGTTAAATAAACCAGGCTAGGGGGAACAGGTCCAGCTGTTCCTGTACCAGACGGTGAGTATGGAGTCTTGGAGAGAGAGCAGCAAAGAGTCCTGTGGCACCGTATACACTAACAGACATATTGGAGCATGAGCTTTTGTGGGTGAATACTCACTTGGTCGAATCTGACCAAGTGAGTATTCACCCACGAAAGCTCATGCTCCAATATGTCTGTTAGTCTATAAAGTGCCACAGGACTCTTTGCTGCTTTTACAGATCCAGACTATCAGAGAGGTAGCCGTGTTACTTGGAGAGAGAGAGGTTCTGCTTCCATCTTATCTGCCATGATGAAACACAACTGACGCTTAGCCTTGACTGAATAACAGGATCCTAAACACAGGACATACTGCCCTTGCATCTTCCTATTGTACATCCAGTACAACACTAGCTGTGATGAATCTCTGATTTAGTCTATACCGTAGGATGATGATACCGTGGGATGCTGAATTATAACTTATTCCTTTTAAAAACAATTGCTGAACATTTGTGAGGTTTAAAAAAAAAAATAGTTGCAAAACCAAATATCTTTGAAATCCATTTTCTTAGGCAATAGGAAGTTTCCTTCAGAAACTTTCAAAAGTCTAGAGAACTATATTCATAACAGGTTAGTAAATGAGTGTATTCAGTACACTCAAGTGTAAATTTGTCTTCATTACTTTCCTGGGGTGGAGGGAAAGTTAAACTTGTGCTTGTGAAAGCAAGGGACTGAGCACACCAGACAGAGATCAGTCCCTTCAGTTCCATGTTTCAGCCCTTCATCTGTTAGGCAGCTTGCCACTCTTGCTAAATTGTCATTATTTGTTTACATTACAAAACCTATCAAGCTCATTTTCACTTGTGACTTAAATCAGGATTTCAGCCCAAATCTTCAGGGCTGAAAAAGTAACATAACATACTAGTCTCCCTAGCCCAATATAACTTCTCTGCATTTTTTCCCCAATCGTTGCTAATTTCCAAGATCCCTTGAGTAAGTAAGCCTGCTTCTCCTGTCTGATTCATTCAGTGCCATTATAACATGTTTAACATCACCATCACTCTGTAATTAGTGAGTTATATTTAAAGAATGGGTTGTGACACTTCTGAATGATCAGATAGGTGGAAAAAAATGGATTTTATAAAAGCAGGCACATCTGTTGCTTACACTGTTTTGCTCACAGCTTTGGGAAATGGTACACAGCTTTAAAAAGCCACAGTGAAAAAAAGGTATAGACTAAACTTTGTTAATTTGTTCCAAAGCTTGTGTTTGAAAACAAAAATCAGTATTGTTTTTTTATCATGGCTGCAGGAGTTTAGGCCAGAGGGGGCCAGTAGATCATCTAGTTTGACCTCTTGGATATCACAGGACACCAACACCACCCAGCAGTCGCGCACACAACCCAGCAACTGAAATGAAACCAAAATATTTAAGCCCTCAGGAGACTAGACTCTTCTGTGCCCCAGGCAGAGAATAGGAGGGACCATGGTGCGTCAGTGCTTGAGGTTCCAGGAATGGCAGGAAAATGATTAAATGAGACACCCAGATAATCCTGGCAAGTGACCCACATCCACACGCTGCAGAGGAAGGTGGCAAAACAAACAAACCCAAGGTCGCTGCCAATCAGACCTGGGGGGGAAATCCTTCCTGACCTCACATATGGGGATCAGTTGGACCCTGAGTGTGTGAACAAGAACAAGCCAGCCACACATCGAACAGATGTGCTCAGTGCCACTTCAGAGCCCTGGCCTGTGCCATGCAATGTTTCTTCTCCAGTTGTAGCCTGTGACGATGTGGTTCTGGCGGGACCCAACTGAGAGTGCCAAATCAGGACCAATTGCTCAAACAGGGCAGTCACAGCCCTAGGCTGGGGTTTATCCACCTCTAAGGCAAACCAAACCAGCCAGACAAAAGACTTCAGTTTCACCCCACTGGCCAACCGCAAGTCACACAAGAAATTTCCTTAGACACTCCAGTCTCCCAGTATCACCACCAGTCCCACAAGTCCTGGGGATGAATGGTTATGAAAACCAACACCCCAGTAAAAGAAAAAGGTTCTCTCGATCGCAAAGCCTAGCCCCAAGACCAACCAGACCGGTCACAATATACACTCCAAATCCTTAACACCCACAAATCACGCTGGTGCCAATCTTAGAGCCAAAATTAAAGTGTTATTCGTAAAAGGAAAAGGTAGAGATGAGAGTAGAATTAGGTTAATCGATCAATTACATACAGTAGGCAAAAGTCCTTACGTTTCAGGCTTGTAGCAGAGATGAAGTAAACTCAGGTTTACAAGCAGTTTCGGAGTACATCGCCCCGCTGGAATGGGTCATCAGTCCCTTGGTATAGAGCTTCAGCTGCCGCAAGTTCCTCAGAGGGTAAGAAGCAGGATTGAAGACAAAATGGAGATGAGCCTTCGCCTTATACTAGACTTTTGCAGGTGTAAGAAGTACTCCTTTGGTCTAATGTGGAAAGTTACAGCAAAATGCAGTCACATGGGCCAGTTTCTGCATACTCCGCTGAGTCACAGGGCGTATTTGCTTCCTCTCAATGGGTCAATTGTGTAGGTGCTGGTCCTTAATGGGCCATCAAGCAGGCTAAGCTGAGCTGACACCAACTAGTCTGGGGTGTCACCCAGAACTGCAGCATCAATTTAAAATACAGACAGTACACAGCCAATATTCATAACTTCAACTACAAAAATGATACAGACAGCATAATCATAAGCAGTTACCCGTAACCTGGTCTTAGACACCTTATATGACCCCCTTTACATAGAATTTGGTGCCACTACAGAACTTTGGTTGCAACCCATGTTCTATATGGTCCCAGTTTATACCAATAACGTCACATAGCCATCCCTGATTCTTCACAGGAAGGAGATTTTTAAAAAAACCAAAACACAACACTGCCAGAATAGATTGGGTGGGGGTGAGGGAAATCCCTTCCTGACCCCTGTCCGTGGCTGGCTGAAACCCTGAAGCATGAACTTTAGGAACATAGACATAAATTGGAAGTGAGCCGCAGGATTGTTGAACCCTTCCTCCTACCATCACAGGCAACCCAGTCATACAGTCTCACTCAATTTGTCCAGCATGCTCTCAAAACCAGTTAAGTTGTTTGCCCCCTCAACTCCTGTTAGGAGGCTGTTCAAGAATAACATCTTTCTGAAGGTTAGAAACCTCCTAATTTCCAGCCTGAACTTGTTTATGGTCATTTTATATCCCTTTGTTCTTGTGTCAACATTGTCGTCTAGCTTAAATAGCTTTTCACCATCCCTAAAATTACCCCCTAATGTATTTATAGAGAGCAAACATATACCCTCTCAGCCTTTTTTGCTAGACTAAACAAGCTATGCTCTTAGTCTCCTCTCATAAGACAGAGCCTCCATTCTTCTGATCATCCCAGTAGCTCTTGTCTGCACCTATTCTAGTTTAAATAAATCTTGAATATGAGTGACCAGAATTGTACACAGTATTCCAAATAAGGTCTTACCATTGTCTTGTCCAATGGCATTAATGCTTCTTTATCTGTATTGGAAATGCCTCGCGAATACATCCTAGGATTGTATTTACCTTTTTCATAGCTGTATCACACTGGTGGCTCATAGTCCTCCTCTGATCAACCCCTAGACCCAGATTTTTCTCCTCCCCTGTTGCTTCCATCTGTACTGTTTCTGTTCCTCCATGGAGCAGCTGCTGGCCACAGCTGCTCAGGACCACAAACCTCCTTATCAGCACAGAGCCACGTAGGGGCTGATGGCAGGGTGTCCCTCCCTCTCCCATCATGTGCCCAGGTGGGCAGAGCACTCCCTTTGTCCCAGCTCCTGCCCCTCTGAGAATGTCCGGGGAACAGGTCGGGATAAGGCTTCATGGCCGCTGGCCAAAACTTTTTTAAAAAATACTATGTATCTGACTGAAAATAGTTTGTGAGCAAAGATTCCTTTGCAGTGTTTTTAAACCCAAACATTGGAATACTAGGACACTGAAAGTTAAATGAATTTAAAAGTAGTAGAATGGATTTTTTCATTGTCTAAACTTAAAGAAATGCAGAAAGTAAAGCACATAAGTAGTTACCAACTACATTACATTTCTTTAAATTCTTTCATTTGTAATCAGTGTTGTTGTTATCTGGCTAGTTGGGCTACTTGTGGGCTAGTTTTTAAGTGGCTTTAAGCTATTAATGCAGTAGGAATCTGGCAACCTGGAGTCCATTCACAAAACATTATGCGCTAGTTGGACCTCTGCTGACAGTACAGGGTCTACAGTTCTTCAAGTATCTTCTCTGACTTCATATTTGCACCTCCCCTCTAGTCTGAATACTGTTTCTCTGCTGCCCGAATATGGAATACACATAGGGACTAGCATTCGAAGAAGAAATGGAAGTTCCTTACATCTAATTAAAAGCTCTTCAAGTCGTGTGGTGTCTATCTGTATTCTGCTTCTCCTTCCTCTCTGCTTTGGATCTTACTGGATTTGCGATATGAAGAGGTATTCTTAAATATAGATACAATGTTAGCTACTCTCTAGTCTTATGTCTCCAGCCCTGAATAGATCATCATCATCACTCCCATAACCGCATTGGTCGTTGGGGCACAATCATTGATGAGCAGTCAACCAATTGTCTCCACCCCTGATGATTGTGTGTCAGTGCTTGAGTCTCCGCGAAGTCCATTCCTGTCCACTCTTCTGTGTTGTCGGTCCATCTCTTCTTATGTCTACCTCTTCTTCTCTTCCCCTGTACTGTCTCTTGGAGGATGATCTTGCATAGGCCAGATGATCTTGTCACATGACTGTACCACTTCAGCTTGCGCTTCCACAGTCATCAGGAGGTCTTCATGTGACCCAGTGCATTGGGTGATGATGTTGTGGACATCTTCGTTAGTGACAGTCAGAGTAGGAGAAGCCCAGGATTTTACAGAAGTATTTCATCTCTGCTACCTGTATTTTCCGTTCAAGTTCTGCCGTAAGGGTCCATGTGTCGCATGCATACAGAAAAATGGAGATGACCAATGCGTGCAGCAGTTTCAGTTTGGATCTCAGGGAGATGGTCTTATTCCTAGATGCTGACTGATATCCTGAATAGATAGACTTAGTAAAAACCTTGTTACTGGACTAGGAATCTCATGTGCCAATTCATTCAGTATTGTGAGACGGAAATTATCCCCCCTCTATCCTATTTCAGTGCATTAAACTAAGTTTTTTCTTTAGTGTCAGATGTAGTAATTTCCATTTCTCTTCTTGGCTTCTGGTGGCAATATGATGGAATAATATTTCCAACTAGCTTCCCTAAAATATGGGAGATAAAACTTTTTGGACAATGCTGAATCAAGGAAAGGTTCTGAGATCCATGTTTCTTACTGAAGTACTCTTGAAATTGACTGAATAGCTTGTAATATGTACTCTGTAGTCTCTCTGTATACTCTATATTCAAAACTTAAGCTGTTGGGATTTGCTGAAGTCACATTGTATTTTTTCCTTAGTAGATGGAAGCAATTTGAAGGCAGGCTTGAAGAAGCCTCTAAGTGGTTGATTCAGGAAGTGGGAGCAGTTTTGGGAGAGGTAGCAGATAAAACAGCATGAACAAACTTTCTGCCTTTTCATTTTTGGACTATCAAGGTCTTATACAGTTAATTCCCAGAACAGTTAGGCTGCTGTAAGATTTATTGGCTGGATACAGAGTAGATTTTTTTTTTAAATTCATCAGATTCCCAGATGTGTAATTCTAATTATGGAAAATGTCACCTTTTCTGGAGCATTTCATTCCCTTGATCAGTGTTCTGGCCAAGGTATTTAGGGGACACTGCCTTCAGATGTGTCAAACACACCCTATCCCATCTAAAATATACCACTTCTGGTGTTACCCCTGAGGGAATTCTGCATCACTGCATGCGTGCAGAATTCACGTCCCTCCACAGATTTCTTTGCTTCCCCACAGAAAATGATGGGGAAGCAAAGTGCTGCAAGAGTGGTCATATGCCCCATCCCCAGCAGCAGCAGACACTTTGTTTCCAGCACCTGGAACAGCCAGTAGAGAGATCAGTCACTGCATATGGGCCTGGGGATGCCTGGAGGCATGTGGGTCATGTTTCACTGCCTCCCCCTACCCCATTCAGGTGAGCACAACTCGCTAACTCTGCCTGGATCCTAATGCTGGTCATCTTCCCCATTGTGCTGGATGCCCTGTTTTCTGTACAATGGTGAGCGCCCAGACGTCCCCTCAGCAGCAGCTGGGGCGCTCCTGCTAAGCAGGCCCACTGGACCCCCAGCCCACTGAGCCCCAAACAGCTGCACCTGGACTCCCCAAGCCTTACTACCCCAGTACCTGGACCACCCCACTGAAACCCACATATGACCCCCACTGAGCCCCAACTACCTTCACCTGGACCCCCCTGCAGAGTCCCATTGCCCCTGCACCCAGAACCCCCCAATGAACCCTTGTGCAGCCAGATCCCTCACTGAACTGCTTGCATCCAGATTGCCCCACACCTGGATCCCCCCCCATTAAGCTCCTCCACACTTGGATCCTGCAGGGTTGAGCCTGCCTGCCCACACCTGGTGCTCCTGGCACAGAGGAGCAAGGCTTCTGGGTCTGTGTCAGGGTCGGGTGCAGCCTCACTGCTGAGTCCCTGTCCTGGGGAGTATGGGAGCTGCAAGATCATCTCTGACCTCTGTGCAGCCAGTTTCCTGTGCTCCCTACTGCCGTGCTGGAGCATCCACATTTATTTATTGACAAATAAAATTTGCAGCATTTTGCTGAATTTTAAAATATTGTGTGCAGAATTATTCTTTTGGCACAACTTCTTCAGGAATATAGTGTGAATAATCAAACAAGCTAGCGTCAACTTTCTTCAAGTATACATGCATGTAAAATTAACTGCTCATGATATACATGGAAGTGAACACAAACTGGACATGATTATGGCTGAACTAAACAGATAGTTAACAGATATTTTATTAGTCCATCTCTGATGGCTATCTGACTGACTGACTGAATGTAACTTACTGATTTAATTGCATGAAATAAAGAGTAAATTCTGAACATATAACACATTTTACAGGTTATCAATGTTGCATTGGCTCTTGCTGCAAAACCACAAAGTAAACTAGCACAAGAAAACATGGATCTCTTCAAAGAACTATGGGAAAAGCAAGTCCGTGTATTGACAGATGCTGTAGATGACATCACTTCCATCGATGACTTCCTGGCTGTTTCAGGTAGCAATATGGTTCCCTACTTGCAAAGAGGCAATCAGCTGTATATTGGGGCTTATTTCAGGAAATCAGCAGTTGTTCCAATAGTCTAGAAATTATTTTTCTCCATCTTTTTGGAGAATCATAGAATATTAGGGTTGGAAGGAACCTCAGGAGGTCATCTAGTCCAACCCCCTGCTCAAAGCAGGACCAATCCCCAGATTTTTAGCCCAGTTCCCCAGATGGCCTCAAGGATTAAGCTCACAACCCTGGGTTTAGCAGGCCAATGCTCAAACCATTGAGCTATCCCTCCCCCCGGGGGGCTATTTAGTTTTTATGGAATGTTGAATCAATGTGATATATATATATATATATAAGCAAGTAAGCATGCAAGTTCAGCAGTGTTAAGGTGTGAAAATGTGAAGTGTGGGCTATTGATGCAACTAGAGCAAGGCATGGTTGAGTTATAAAATGTGAAGCAGATTAACTTCAATGGGTACCATATCATGTAAATATATTTTTTCCAATATATAATTTGGCAGATACAGCAATTCATAAATAGTAAAAGATGTTTAATGTTTGTAAATTGATATGCACATTAGAGATGCTAAAATGGTTATGTGGAATTGCTCCATGATCCAGTCTCCTAATCTTTACTCTCGTTCAGAGACTTGACTTGGACACACATTATCATCACTTTAGCCACTAAAGACTAACCTGTGTATGAACAGATAAAAGAAATAGTAAATAAATATTAAGTGCAAATTAGCTATGAACTAACAAAAAAATAAATCCATTTAATTTGCCTCATAAAAATTGTTCTCAGTGTCTAAACACAAACTAATAGGTGCAGTAAACGACACACACAAAGCTGTTTGTCAAAATGAAATTCTTTATCCCATTACGATAAATTGGAATTTTCTTTTGAAAGAGTTTGGTAAATGTATTCTTTATGTACCAGATGTCTCAAATACTTGCTGAGTCATTTGTCTGCAATAATGAAACTAAAATCCATAATTCCCCAGTGCAGCTCCACCAGCGGTTACAGTATAGACATAATGCAGGCATTTTTACCTCCATGTAAACACCTGAGTCCTGATGACTATAATTTGCTGCTACCAGCAGAGAATTAGGGATCCAATTTTCCTTGTACAAACAGACTGAGCATCTCAAATGCTGTGAAAGTACCAGTATTCAAAAGATGTTCATGGAGATAAGTTATGTAGGAACTGTAGGAGAGAACTTGAAGTTCTAATTTTAAAAGGGAGTTTACAATAAATGTTTGCATTCTGACATCCTATACTTTTAATACCAACTTCGTCTTTGGGATGAGCTCATAGTCGCTTGGAAGGCAATTGAAACCATGGGGCTCTACATCTTACATCTCCATGGTTGTTACAGTATTGGTAGTTGAAATTGCACAGCAATAGAGGCGCATAGTTCTGGGTAAGGATACTTGTTTTTAGAATAAGTAATGATGGTCTCATGTTTTATGGCCTGTTTGGAATGTGCCAGTTAATATAAACAAATTATAAAAATTGTCAGGGCTGTGCAACATCCTTCTTTATAAGGCATCCCAGCATGTTTCAATTGTAAATGTGCTTGGAAAAGTTTTCAAACTGCAGAAATAGTTGACTATGACCTATTCCCTCCCAACATCTCACCTCAAGAGAGAGACTGGTATTAAACAATAGGAGAAGTAGACTATATTGTTAGCTCACTACGTTTAATTATGCTGAAAGATTTCAGGGTCTCTGCTGATCTTGGTGAGTCACTAATAGGGTGACCAGACAGTAAGTGTGAAAAATCAGGACAGGGGTGGGAGATAATAGGAGCCTATATAAGAAAAAACCCCAAATATCAGGACTGTCCCTATAAAATCTGGACATCTGGTCACCCTAGTAACTAGAAACGTTATTTATTCACTCTAATTTAAGGTTTTGCGTGCCAGTAATACATTTTAACGTCTTTAGAAGGTCTTTCTATACGTCTATATAACTAAACTGTTGTATGTAAAGTAAATAAGGTTTTTAAAATGGTTAAGAAGCTTCATTTAAAATTAAATTAAAATGCAGAGCCCCCCTGACTGGTGGCTAGAACCTGAGCAGTGTGAGTGCCACTGAAAATCAGCTCCTGTGCTGCCTTTGGCACCAGTGCCATAGATTGCCTACCCCTAGTCTATGCTAGGAGGGGTAGGTAATTGGTTTAGGTAATCCATCTCCCCTAGAGGTAGTAGGTAGGTAGGTCGGTCAATGGAAGAGTTACAAAACTCTCAAAACTGGGTGACTGGGCAACAAAATGACTACATTTATCAACACTAAATTTCAAAGTAATGTACATTGGAAAACGTAATCCCAACTATACATGTAAAATAATGAGTTCTAAATTAGCTATTACTGCTCAAGAAAGAGATCTTGGAGTCATTGTGAATAGTTCTCTGAAAACATCCACTCGGTTGTGCAGCGACAGTCAAAAGAGCAAACAACATTAGGAACCATTAGGAAGGGGATAGATAATAAGACAGAAAATATCATAATGTCACTCTATAAATCTAAGTATGCCCACACCTTGAATACTGTGTGCAGTTCTAATCACCCCAACTAAAAAATATATAATGGAATAGGAAAAGGTACAGAAAGGCAACAAAAATGATTGGGGGTCTGAAATAACTTCCATAGAAAGACTGATTGTTCATCTTGGGGCGGGGGAGGAGACAACTACGGGGGAATTTGATAGAGGTCTATAAAATCATAAAGGTGGGAAGAAAGTAAATAAGGAAGTTTACCCCTTATAACAGAAGAACCAAGGACCACCCAATAAAATTAATAGGCAGATGGTTTAAAACAAACAAACAAAGCAATACTTCTTCACACAATGCATAGTCACCCTGTGGAACTAGTTGCCAGGAGACGTTTTGAAGGCTAAGTCTATAACTGGGTTCAGTAAAAGAACAAGATAATTTCCTGGAGGATATTAGCTGTTAGCCAAGATGGTCAGGGATACAGCCCCAAACTCTGGGTATCCCTAGCCTCTGATTGACAGAAGCTGGGACTGGATGACAAGGGATGGTCACTTGATAAATTGCTCTGTTCTGTTCATTCCTTGTGAAGCTTCTAGCATCGACTACTGTTGGAAGACAGGATACTGGGCTAGATGGACCATTGGCCTCATCCAAAGTGAACTGTTCTTATGTCTAAGCCAGGAGTCTCAAACACGCGGCCCACGAGATTATTTTCTGCAGTCCGCGAGCTCCTCACAGCCCCACCACCCTCCCCCAGCATTTACCTAGAGCGGCTCTCTGTGGCCTGGCGCTCCCTGACGGCCTGCCCTTCCCCCATGCCGCTCTGGGAAGCGAAAAGAACGTGGGGGGAAAAGAGGCACAGGGGTGTGTGTTGCTGTTGTTTCAGGCATCATCTCCGGCAGCTCCCATTGGCCGCGGTTCCCCGTTCCCAGCCAATGGAAGATGCTGGAGGCTGTGCTTGAAGCAACAGCAACACACACACACCCCGTGCCCTTGCTCCCCCACTTTCCAGCTGCTTCCCAGAGTGGTGTGGGGACAGGGCAGGCAGGCAGGGAGCCTGCTCTGCCCCTAGTGCATGCCGGGCCAGAGCCCACCCCCCCGAGCCCCTCCTGCAGTCAACCCCCCTACCCTGAGCCCCTTGCTGCACCCTGTACCCCGACCCCCTGCCAAATCCCTCCTGCACCCCAAACCACTGCCCTGAGCCCCCGCCGTACCCTGCACCCTGACCCCCTGCTGACCCCCTGCTGCACCCCAACCCCCTTTCCTGAGCCCCCTGCCACATCCTGCACCCTTCCTGCACCCCAACCCACAGCCCTGAGACCCCGCCGCACCCCTGCTGCATCCTGATCCCCTGCCCTGACCTCCTGCTGCACCCTTCATCCCTCCTGCAACCCACACCCCAACTCCCTGCCCTGAGCCCATCACACCCCTCCTGCACCCCATGAGGCCAGGAAGGGGGCAGAGTTGGGGTGGGGATTTTGGGGAAGGAGTTGGAATGGGGGAAGGGTTGGAAACAGGCAGAGCAGGGGTGGGGCTTCATGGAAAGAGTGGAGTGGGGCGGGGCCAAGGGCGGCACGGGGGAGGTATCAGTAATGCAGTCCTCGGGCCAATGTACTAGTCCTCATGTGGCCCTCGTGGTCATTTGAGTTTGAGACCCCTGGTCTAAGCCGATCTAACCCCCGGTGTAACTTTAGTTAGACTAGGCACAAGTCTCTTCCACTAGTTTTAAACAGATCTTTTACCAGTTAACTCAATATCCGTTTCACCATTGGTAAATTCTTGGAAAATGATTGTTTCACAATCTGTGTTAAGAATGAAAGAACTCTGCAGGTGTGAGTTGGCTGTCTAATATGATTAGGACAGTGGTAGGAAACATTTAAACCTATAGAAAGTAACAGGGCAGAAATGCCTTACTAGTACAGTGTTTCAGAGCTAGTTATTTTTCTGGCTAGCAGCACAATGTTCAAATGTTAATGCTAGGTAAAAATGGCATAAGTGTACAAAACTGATATCTAACAATATCAGAACATCAGAGCTAAGACTCTCAGAGCTGGATATCCAAATTTTAGGCAGTTTTGAAAATTTCAGTCTAGGCTACTATAATTTACCCCAGGAGGAATTCTGAGCCACTGTGCATGTGTAGAATTCATGTTGCTCACAGATTTTGTTGATTTTACACAGAAAATGACAGGAAAGCAAAGGTAAGCTGCTATAATGGTCACATGCTCGCTCCCCAACAGTGTGGGCACCTTGTTTCTGGTGTCCAGAGCAGCTGTGTGTGGGGGGATAGATCACTGCAGAGGCCCATGGGTGTAGTTGGGGGGGCATTGTCCCCCCCAGAGGCGAGGTATGGGAGGTTACAGGGGTTCATGTGCCACTGTGGCTCCCCACCACCCCCAAATTTCTGCGAGCACAGAGCTGCCTCTCCGAGTCCTATTGCTGGTTGTCTTCCCAGTCTGTGTGTCGGGCACTCTGTTTTCTGTACAGTGGTGAGTGCCTGTGGTGGGGCAGAGCAAGTGGTGGGGAAAGTAAGAGGGATGGAATAGGGAAGGAGGATGTGGGAGTGATGGAGATGGGGGGGAAGCGATAACCCAGCAAGTGGCAGCCCCTTGGCAGCAGCTGGGGCTCCCCTGTTAAGTAGGTCCATCAATCCTCCTGTACCTGAACCCTCACCCCACCAAAGCCCAACCAGCTGCACCCGGACTCCCCCGCTGAGCCCCAACCACCTTTAGCTGGACCCCCTGCAGAGCCCCATTGCCCCTGCACCCAGATCCCCCAATGAGCCCCAGTGTATCCAGATCTCTCACTGAGCCACATTCACCCAGATTGCCCCAAGCTTGCATCCTGCTGGGCTGAGCCTGCGTGGCTGCAGCTAGCACAGAGGGACAGGGCCCCAGGGTGTTTCTGGGGCAGGCCTGGCCCTTGTGCTGTGTCATAGGTGCAGCATCACTGCTGAGTCTCTCTCTGGGGGGAGGAAGGAAGACAGGAAGGACTGCAGGGTGATCTCCCACCTCCATGCAGCCAGTGTCCTGTGCTTCCCATTGCCACCTTGAAGCCTACACATTTATTGACAAATAAAATTTGCAGCATTTTGCAGAAATTTAAAATATTGTGTGCAGAATTTTTATTTTGGGGGCGCAGAATTCCCTCAGGAGTAGTAACTGCATGTTTCACTGTTTTTTTCTTTGAGCATTTTGTAACTTTCTCATTCAATAATGTTAATCTGATTCCCTACTTTAAAAGCAAATACAAAAATCACGAAACTGGAGTATTTTCGTTCTCTTATGAACCAGTGAATAGTATCTACAGTAGTTACAAACACCTCAGGAATGGAGGCTGTTCATAACTCTGAACAAAACATTATGGTTGTTCTTTCAAAAGTTTACAACTAAACATTAACTTAGTAAAGTTTCAAAGCTATATTATGCAGAAGAAAAATGCTGCTTTTAACCATCTTAATTTAAATGAAACCAGCACAGAACCTGTTTCCTTAACTTGTCAAATCTTTCTTTAAACTTTCCCTTTAGTTTACGTTTAACACAGTACTGTACTGTATTTGCTCTTTTTTTGTCTCTGCTGCTGCCTGATTCTGTACTTCTGGTTCCAAATGAGGTGTGTGGTTGACTGGTCAGTTCATAACTCTGGTATGCATAACTCTGAGGGTTTTTTGAAAGAATGAAGGAGCCTGAAAGCGAGATCTTCCAGATTCTGTTCCATTTAATTGTGTAACTTCAAAATAGGATGGGGATTAATTATTTGATGATCTTATGTAGTAAAGTTGTGATTTGTATTTCTAGACTTGTATAGCAGGATTGTCCAAAGCTGTTTACGTATACTAGAAAAGCCTCATACTGTTAAGAGATGTTGATTCTGTTAGAAAATTAAAAGGGTTGGATGAGTCAGAGGCATGGTGGTTCATTATCCCATCCACATACAAGGCAAGTGGAAAGGATGTGGACTAGTCCAGTCCAGAGGAAGGAATCTCAGAGCAGACAAGGCTGGGTAGACATGAACGGAACTCTCAACTCTTGTGTTGATAGAACCAAGCCCTAGGATTGCAATACATTTGGATTCCACATAGTACGTGAACGAGGATTTTGACAGCCAGTTTGGAGAGGCATCTGCCCACTGATTGCAACAAACTGGTTTAAAACATAGTTAATGCTTCAGAAAGTATGGTTGGAGCTTATTTTAAAGAGAAGGTATTGAAGCTTCACGTGCTTGTTTAGGAGGTGTTACTTACACATGCACGCGCGCACACACACACATACAAATAAGAGGAAAATGTTCATGTCTAAATACTACTTCTTTTGCCACCAGAGAATCATATTTTAGAAGATGTAAACAAATGTGTCATTGCTCTCCAAGAAAAAGATGTTGATGGTTTAGACCGAACAGCTGGTGCAATTCGTGGACGTGCAGCTAGAGTCATTCATGTTGTAACTTCCGAAATGGATAACTATGAACCTGGAGTCTACACAGAAAAGGTGCTGGAAGCAACAAAATTGTTGTCCAATACAGGTAGGAATAAACAGTGCTCAGTACTGATGTATGGGTTCAAACCGCATACAACTACAAAGGTAAATGGATACAAACATATTAGTGCAACTTACAAGAATAAGGGTTCAGTTTCATAAAACTTGTCTATGCAGTATTTCTATTCAAAGTAGGGCTGTCAATTAATCGAAGCTAACTCATGTAATTAACTCAAAAAAATAATCGTGATTAATTGCACTGTTAAACAATAGAATACCAATTGAAATGTATTAAATATTTTTGGATGTTTTTCTACATTTTCAAATAGTGAAATCACTGTATTTAATACAAATGTATTACAATGTAGAATACAAAGTGTACAGTGCTCACTATATTATTTTTATTACAAATATTTGCACTTTTAAGAATGATAGAAGAAATGGTATTTTTTCAGTTCATCTCATACATGTATTATAGTGCAATCTCCAGCATGAAAGTGCAATTTACAAATGTAGATTTGTTTTTTTGTTATATAACTGCTCTCAAAAACAAAACAATGTAAAAATTTTAGCACCTACAAGTCCACTCAGTCCTACTTGTTGTTCAGCCAATCACTAAGACAAACAAGTTTGTTTACATTTACAAGAGATGCTGCTACCTGTTTCTTCTTTACAATGTAACCTGAAAGTGAGAGCAGACGTTCATATGGCAGTTTTGTAGCCGGCATTGCAAGGTATTTATGTGCCAGATATGCTAAATATTCATATGCCCCTTCATGCTTCACCCAGCATTCCAGAGGATATGCTTCCATGCTGATAATGCTTTAATTAAATTTCTGACTGATCTCTTTGGTGGGGGGGAGAACTATGTGTCTTCGGCTCTGTTTTACCTGCATTCTGTCATATTTTTCATGTTATAGTGGTTTCGGATGATGACTCAGCATATTTGTTTTACGAATACTTTCACAGCAGATTTGACAAAATGCAAAGATACCAATGTGAGATTTCTAAAAAAAACTACAACGCTCGACCCCAAGGTTTAAGAATCAGAAGTGCCTTCCAAAATCTGAGGGAGACAAGGTGTAGCGCATGCTTTCAGAAGTCTTAAAAGAGCAACACTCAGATACGGAAACTACGAAACCTGAACCACTGAAAAAGAAAATCAACCTTCTGCTGGTGATATCTGACTCAGATGATGGAAATGAACATGCATCGGTTTGGTCTGTTTTGTA
This sequence comes from Chelonoidis abingdonii, assembly GCF_003597395.2. Lineage (NCBI taxonomy): Eukaryota > Metazoa > Chordata > Testudines > Testudinidae > Chelonoidis > Chelonoidis abingdonii. The sequence continues at coordinate 76,505,840 of NC_133775.1, read as the reverse complement.
TCGTTATCGAGCAGAACCCATTATCAGCATGGACGCATGTCCTATGGAATGGTAGTTGAAGATAAAGGGGCATATGAATCTTTTTTTAGCTCATCTGGCATGTAAACATCTTGCAAGGCCAGCTGCAACAGTGCCATGCAAACATGTTCTCGCTCTCAGGTGATGTAAACAAGAAGCGGGCAGCACTATCTCCTGAAAATTGTAACCAAGTTTGTTTGAGTGATTGGCTGAAGTAGGACTAGAACCTACAAGTCCAGTCAAAGTTTAACATTTTTTTATTTTTAATGCAGTTATTTTTGTACATAATTCTACATTTGTAAGTTCAACTTTTATGATAAAGAGATTACACTACCGTACTTGTATGAGGTGAATTGAAAAATACTATTTATTTTGTTTTTTACAGTGCAAATATTTGTGATCAAGAATAAATATAATATAATCATTGTAGAAAAATATATGCTGTGTTTGTGCCACTTCTGAAATTGGGCTTATGATATGGACTTGTAGGGTCCAGTGACTTGCATCGCTCCATACTTCTTCACAGAATGATGCTTCAGAATTTGAGCTTGTGTGTCTTTAAAATTGCAATCATGAGAGCTAAAAACAAAACAAAACCCAAAAACCAAAGAGGACGCTGAAAAAAACAGATGGAAACCAATCCAATGTTCTATTCTTGAGTCCATATAGAGCCTGAAACAAAAGCTGTTGAAGGTTATGAATGCCCTTTGTTTCAGTAGAGTATTAAACTGTCATTTTTAGGTTTAGTTTTAAGTTAGCTCTTAAATATTTCCCTGCTGATCATTTTTAGCAAATATTTCCTCCTTATCTCACAATCGCCAAGTGCCTCCCATACCACCCAGGTATAGTACTATAAATCGGCTGGTTTTTCCCCCAACATCCTCTGCCATGCAGCTGTGGAGCATATTTGAAACTAAAAATGTGGTGACATCATAAAGTAAACTGCAATTAATATCAAAAGAAAACCTGAGCTATTAACTGATTGTTAGCTTTTTCTGTCTTTAATAACCTCAGTTTTTTTAAATTAACTGAACCTGCTGCAGAATTTCTAGTGTCAACCTGAGTACCACAAAATTTGCCCATCTTTCATTAGAGTACATTGGGGCCAGGGAGTAGGGGCAACATTGCTGAATGTGCTTGACTTATTTGTTTTCTTAATTCAGTTATGCCCCGTTTTACTGAGCAAGTGGAAGCTGCTGTGGAAGCACTTAGTTCTGACCCTGCTCAGCCAATGGATGAAAACGAATTTATTGATGCTTCACGATTGGTGTATGATGGAATTCGGGATATCAGAAAAGCTGTGTTGATGATCAGAGTGAGTGACTTTGTATTTAACTTATTTTTACAGCATTCTACTTTAATTTACTTTACTCAGCATTTATTGAACTTCAGAAAATATGTCGTTCCTACACAGAGTAGAGAGTATAAGATTTTTCACTGACAGCTTATTAAAATGATGCATCTGAAAGCTGTTAATGAGTTTATAGAGGACTTCAAAATGTCTGCTGTATGTATGTTTTATCTTAAAATGCAAATTTCACCAAATAGGTCTGTGCATCACTGATAATTAGACCTGAAGTGCTAAACATCCTTAATGATGCATCTATTCATAATGCAATGCTTATACATATGCTAAAACTGGCGACCCTTGGTTTAGACAATAGCAAATTAACTCTTGCTATGTTTGACTTTATTTTTTATTTAAGGAAAGGAGACTTCCAACTTAATTTCTCAAATCTTAAGTAAACTTTACAAAAATTTCATACCAGTTTCTTGAAAATGAGATTAGGTGATCGGGATGTTAAGACTCGCCTTGTTCTTAGAGAACCTGAGAAACCAGGCAGCATAGATAAACGGGGGCTAGCTTGTTAGAATTTTATTTCCTTTTCTGTGCCTGCAATTTGCAAATGCAATTAAACAAACTTGGATATCTCCCTACCCGATAAGGAGGCAGTCATCTAAATGGTATTACCTGAAGGAGCAAAAGGGCACCTGCAGTGATTTGAAGGCACAAAGAGGAAGCATCAGGCTTACACGTGGGCTCTTCAGACCTTAATATGAACCAGAGCTTAGTGATAACAAAAGGGATGTAAGGTTTTCTATCCCTCTCCCCTTCTTCCCATGCCTCAACAGTGAACATCTCTCCACCCAAGGCAATATTTGTAAGGTTGGAAATGAGCCTTTCCTGTAGAGGTTTCATATTGTCCACTGGTTCAAATGTCTTGGTGGTGACTAAATTTGCAGTATGTAATCCCAGCACATCACTGACTGTAACAACCCTCATAATACTCATTTGTTACCTTTGCTTGCTTAAACTGAAGCCTAAGGAAGGGCAGAGAAAAAGTGAGAAACTATTGCAGGAAGCAGTTTTAAGAAACTTTGATATATACCCCTTTTCCATGGAGCAGCATTATTAGTTGGGATCTCGTTTCCCTCACATGTTACAAATTAATTTTATTCATCCCCTTCTATGAGTCTTGTTTCTCAGGACAAGGAGGTACAGCTGCTAATTCTACGCCTGCAGCAATCAGCAGAGCTGGCAGTGCCAGGAATCCTGATATTTTCCCTCACTTTGCTCATCTGTGCTGTGGAGAAGCCACATTTATGATGTCAGGATTCCATGGCTATATTGCAACTGCCAGTAGCTAAAGGCAGTTCAGTGGTGACAAATAAGTGACCTAAAAAAAGTCAAAATGTTAAAACACTCAAGTGTTTTTCTGCTGAACTTACTTAAAATAAAATAGAGCCCTCAAAACTGAGATAACAGAAGACGCACCATTTTTGCAGGCTTCTCTGTTTCAGATTGGAATTCAGAAGCAACCTTGCTTTGAAAAGGAGTGCTGCTGAGCAAAGTCAGTGCAAACAAGCCACTTAAAGTTGAAACTAGGGTCTAAATGGGGAAATCCGTTGACCGATCCTTCACATATCTTAGGAGGAAAAGTCACTGAAAAGCCTAATAGGGTATTTTGGTTTCTTTTAAGTAATATTTTTTTCAAAGCTAAAATCTTCGTGCATGAGCAGAACCCTTTTTTCTTCTTTAAACATAAATACTTCCCTTCTTGAGTCCATGTTGCAAGACAAAACTAAACATCAGAAACCTCTCATGTATTCACTTGGATTTGTTATATTTAATTTGGAGTACAGGAAATCACTGAGATATTGGTGGAGAGTGGGAACATGGAGAAAAGGTTATGATCTGAAACAATAAAGCTGCACAGCTGTCATTGTCGTGTTAGTGTGCATTATCTCCACTGTTTCAATGGAAGAAGTTCATTAGTTTTGACTGATAGTATTATTCAGTGGTAACAGAATGAGATGTCAAATGCTAAATGCTGTAGTTGTCTTGTACCTCAATTCCAAGACTAAAATTAACCCACGGAGGAGCTTGTGGGGGGCAAAAATGCCTTCGCTCCAATTTCTCCACTGAACTGTTAACCTGTGACAACTGATGCAAATTTTTTCAGTGCCGTTGTTTTAATGTTCTATGTCTTCATATCAGATTTGCTCCATTTTAGAGCTGAAAAATAACCTGGGTTCTGAAAGTCGGCCTGCATTCTTTCTGGCTCAAGTTTGATAGTACTAGGTTCTATTAACACATAGTTAACATTATTTGTACCAAAACTAGAAAAGAATCCAGTTAGCTGGATGATATCTGAGGCTTTAACAGGAGTAAATAATAAAAAAGTAAGTTAAGTATTCAGAGATGAGTGAACATAATCAGAGCATCCGATGAAGTGGGCTATAGTCCACGAAAACTTATGCTCAAATAAATTTGTTAGTCTCTTAGGTGCCACAAGTACTCCTGGTCTTTTTGCAGATACAGACTAACACAGCTGCTACTCTGATACTCAGAGCAATCCATCTAAGTGATAAGTCTTTTATACATAGTCCTTCAGATGATAAAATGCATTTAATATTGCATCAGTATTTAGTCGTATTTTCAGGTGTTTTGGTAACCAAAAACAGTACAAACACAAGAATATTTCCTCATTTACTTAAAGAATAGTACCTTACATGCCTTTACACTGATTCACTTGTGTTCTCACATTCATATATGAAAATGAAGAAAACTCTTATGTAAAGTGGGGGCTGGGAAAGGCACTAGGTTCGGGACAGGCTTATTTGACCAGCCTGCATTTTTGGCTAAATGGTTAACACAACCATCCATAATCTTCTTTTGTATTGCAAGATGCCCTGTATTGGAAAACACATTATAAAAATTAAATTGTAGGAAAGGAGCAGGTAAGAGCTACTTACATCTTTAAACCTATTAATAGCAAATATTGCACTATTCAGTCAAGTTCCTTATTACTACAGCCCTGCAAAATTGTCAGAAAAATGTGGCAGCCTAGGTAAAGGTGCAGTATTTTAATATAAGCAGATATTGTTTAAACTTAAGCTTTATAAAAATTTTGTTGCAGTTTCAGCTGTATACTGACAGCAGCAAAAATAAACTCCAAATTGGAATTAGGTTAGCTGATAGAATAAAATTTGACCCTATTAACTACAAATTTTAAGCTTTGCCTAGAGAATGGTAAGAATAAATTTTGGTTTACTATAGCTACTGATAACCCTGTGAAAGCTTTGATTTTTTTTAATTGTCCTAAACAATAGAACAGCTGCTATTTTGAAATAGGCTTTAAAAGATGTTGGGACTTGAATTTTGATGTGGGCTTTCTGAATAAAGCAACTAAACTCAACGTATACCTTATGTAATTTGGATTCCATGTAACTGTCTTTTCCTGTAGTCCAAATCTTGAGTACACTCCTTTAACCTTATTCCGTGTTTAGCACACATTTTAGGGCCCTCTGCAATTACTTAACTGTAAACTACAGGTTTGAGCAGTCAGACATATAGTCATACAAATGACATAAACGAGCGAATTCTGACTTACCCTCACTTGAAAGCCTAAATAATGCACTGTAGTTATTCTGTCTCCTCCTTCTACCTCTGATGCTAAACAGCTGACCAGAAGGTACTGGGTGTGAAGAGATCAATTCACTTCTGTTGATCTTGGCTGACTTGTGATGAATTCTACTTTTCTTTTCTTAGACTCCTGAAGAGTTGGATGACTCTGATTTTGAGACTGAAGACTTTGATGTCAGAAGCAGAACAAGTGTTCAAACTGAAGATGATCAGCTCATTGCTGGGCAAAGTGCAAGAGTAAGGAAAACATTTTAAACATTATATCTTCTACAAGAAACAGTTTAACTTGTTCTAAGAATCAGATTTTTAAATCTGTCACTTAAGAAGCCTGGGTCTGGTTCTGTTTCTCTCTTGAAAATGCTAGGTCAGAAAACTGACATTAATCTCTTCCTTTCCACTGCCTCAAAAAGCAGCTGAGAGAAACATTACATTTTAAAAACATCAGTGTCTGCTTTGTTTCGGGCATTCTGAGAGACCAGAATCCTTTTGATATTGATAAACTACTATAAACTTTCACATCACAAATCTGAAATAGTTGCTCCCTTTTTTTAAGGCATGTGAATTTTTGGCTGGTAAATAAATCCATCTGTGGCAAACTGATGTTCTTTTTTTCCTGGTTGTTGGAACTTCAGACTAGAAATAGATATTGCCACAAGCTTAGCCATTTTCTACAAAAAGCCTTTTAGAAAGTCCACTGGACTTTTAACAAAGGGTCTGCTGAAAGACAGCAGCCTCAAAAAATTATTCAGCCAACTTCTTTTCCTATGACAGTTTTTTAAAAAAAAAAGGTATCGAACACCAGAAATCTTTTGTGGCATCATCCTAAGAGCATAGAACACTGTTGACCTAAAGTTCAACTGTGGAAATAAATGCAACAGTAAAGGCTGTATTACTTTAATATACCATTTCTAATTTTTCAGCCATTAATTATTCAATATTGTACTTCAATGCTTTTATTTTAAAGTCACCTAAAGCCATACAAGAACAGTTGGTCCTTGTTTATCAAATTTTCAGCATGCTTGGCTTTGGAGTCTTACTTGCAGGGAGTGTGTTCTTTCCTTGTAAAAATTTTCTCCATTTCCCCTCTCCCACTCACTCCAAACTAAAAAAATATTGTCGGGTATGTGTAGTGTACTTTGGACACAGCCCGGTACCGGGTGTCTGTCATTGTTTCATAGAATCATAGAATATCAGGGTTGGAAGAGACCTCAGGAGGTCATCTAGTCCAACCCCCTGCTCAAAGCAGGACCAACACCAACTAAATCATTCTACCCAGGGCTTTGTCAAGCCGGGTCTCAAAAAAACTTTTAAGGAAGGATATTCCACCACCTCCTTAGATAACCCATTCCAGTGCTTCACCACCCTCCTAGTGAGTGAAATAGTGTTTCCTAATACCCAACCTAGACCTCCCCCACTGCAGCTTGAGACCATTGCTTCTTGTTCTGTCATCTGCCACCACTGAATTCCTTTTTTCCTCCTATTGTAATGGAAGCCCTGCTATCCAGCTCTATTTGGAAATACCCATGTGTAGCTTGCAGGGTAGATTGATTCAAATCACCACGTGGAAAGTCTTGATTTAAATAATCAATTTTAATCAACTTTTCGCTTTGTATTTAGTTATTTTCTAAAGAAAGTTGTGTTCTCATTGGTTGATATACCCATGAAAATATATTCATTTATAACTCAATACAGCCTTTATGGTAGACTTGGTATATCTTTTTGCTATCTAGGAGGGTGCACTATAACTATGTACTTTCATTTAAGCAGTTATGTAGCTTAATATTTTCAGATTCCTAATTGGACATTTTTAGTATTAGAAAATGGTGAAGGATATGTTGCTTATTTACTAGATACTTAACTCTTTTCTTATGATTTGTGTCCTGCATCAGCATGGTACTGGAATTTAAACAAACACATATGATCGCACATAAATCTTTTATTAAACAAAACAACCTTAAATGTTTTGGCTAATAAACTTCTCTTATCAAAACATATTTCATGTTTACAACTAAATGATTTGTTAAAGGAAAAGAAGGGTTAACTATAGTCAGTGAATTAAACTGATTATTTCAGTTCAGCCTGGGTAAATTTTCAAATGTGTATGTGAAAGTGACTGGAGCTCAAGTTCCTGCTTGCCCAAGTCTCTTGAAAATGAGACAACAGTCTCCTAAGTTACTTAACCTGTCCTTCAGACCTTTACAACTAATATATCTCATCCCCTCCTGCCATGTATTTTATTCATAGTCTGGAAGGGAGAGACAAGTTTTCCTCCTTTTTCAACTTCTAGTTGATTTCTCAACTTCAAATGAATTAGAATATTTTCTTCATTTGGACCATCTGTCACTGCAGAAGAGGCTACTGCTGTCAAAAGCTGGCCTAGCACTTCAGTAGACTCTGTTCCAGGTGCTTAGCTAGTGACTTCCACCAGTTCAGTGGAGTGACTTTCTCAGAAACAGCAGCAGCAAACATGTATTGCTTTAATACTTCATCTCCAGCCTTGAAATTTATTTTGGTTGGCATGATTGATCGTTATATGCATGTCATAGCAGCATCTTCTTATTCAGCATTTAGGCATCTACCCTGGTATGTTGGGTTGAGAATATTAGCAAGAAAATGAAGTGGAGTAAGGTTGTTGAGCCATCTGCTTTACTGCCTGCAATTTAACTTCATTGAGTATTTCTTCAGCATCTTCTTGACATTTTCCAAGTTTCAACAGCATCAGTAGTACAGCAGCAATTTTTCTGCAATTTGTCCTAGGCTATGGAATTAGTATATTTCAGTATAACGAGTTTATCTTCTATATTTATCTTTAGTCTGATGTTGTCTATTTTATCATTTACTAGCATAGTAAGGCCTAGGTAGTCCATAAGAATAGTGCAAAAAGTTTATTAACTAGTTGATCCAGATTGTTCAGATAAGTTCCATGATATCTTGAAAGACATTGCCTTCTGAGAAGCATTTTTCATAACGTTTCATTCTGACAGCCAGGGCTTGCATCTTTGTTTTGCACTGTTTGTTTGGCCGCATGTTCCTTTTTTACACAGAGATAAAGGCATTTCTTGAAAATATTTCCAAATAGTCTCTCTTATGACCTGCAGCCATGGTAATTTTTTCTCCAGATCCCTGATGTTGAAATCAACACTAGAGTCTACACTCTGAAGAATGTTTTCCCTTCTTCCTGCAGTGTCCTGCTTTGACACCAGTGTTTCTCCTTTCTGGTTGCATGCTGTGCTCCTTCTCTTGTTCCCTAACTCTCCCATGACCCCTATCCTCAGAAAAACAAAACAGGCCAAGACTTTTGCTCATGTAACCCACATCCCTTTTGCACTGCAGTATCTTATTTGTTTATAGATAGATGGAGGCAGTTGAACAGTTAATGTTTTTTTGTTTTTATCTCTTTGTGTACACACACAAGAAGAGAGACCAATCAGCTCAGGTAGGGAGAAGCTATAAAATGAGTGTGAGGCCACCCAGGTGGGCTCAGTGAATATTTCTGATGAGAGATATGATGTCTCCTCGAGTCAGAGGCTGGGTCCCAACATTTCTGATGACTTTGCCAGTCTGTTGCAGCCAGTAGCACAGCCCCTTGGTCCCTCCCCAAGGATCAAGCCCTTAACACAGCACATGATCTATCTATTTATAGAGCTTGGCCTCCGAGGTTATATGTTTTCTTCCATTCTTTCTTTATGTAGAAGAGCAGCCTTTAACTTGGAGATCTTCAATAGAGGCTTATGGATTTTTTATAATCTTTTGAAACATTTAGATAAGTTTAGCTTAGATTTCATGTTAAACAGGTTTATTTTCATAATGAAAAATCTAAAATAAAATAAAAATCTGATTTTAATTTAAAACAAAAAAACACATTGATTTTTTTTATCCACCCTGAAAGCTTGTCATTAAAACTATTGTATTTCACACAAAAAGATATTCTGTCCTCATTCACACAACTTTCCTTTGTGAAAAGGGAAGAAAAAATACTGTTGAACGCCTTAAACTTCTTTGAAGGAGTCTAGCAATTTTATTAAACAGACAAGATTACAGTTCTTGAAAAATCAACCCAGCAGCTTTCTGTCCAGGTAGCCCTTATTCTGTAATGTTAGTAGATAATCATATAGTCATAAACTTTGGTTCAAGATGAGAAGAAATGGGCCTATCAGCCCTTTAGGTCAAAGGAAGCCTATTAAAGTTTATCTCTATGTGCATCACTTAGATTGGTTGGTTATTAGTGACACTATTCTAAAAAGTCCTTTTTACAAATAACCGAATATGGAAATATGGAAATCACTTTATTTCAGGCTATCATGGCTCAACTTCCTCAAGAGCAAAAAGCTAAAATTGCTGAGCAAGTAGCAAGCTTCCAGGAAGAGAAGAGTAAATTGGATGCTGAAGTATCAAAATGGGATGACAGCGGTAATGATATTATTGTATTGGCAAAACAAATGTGTATGATTATGATGGAAATGACAGACTTTACCAGGTGAGCCTCCTTCATGTACTTCAACTTGTACAGGTGCTAACTTTCTCAGATGTTCATCTTCTCTCAGTAAATGCCTTGGCCAATGTAACCCTAACTTTTATAAGTGCAAATATTTGAAATTCTTGTTTTTTTACAACTTTAGCTTTGAATGTAACAGTATTGTTGGTGTGTTTTTAATTTTAAAACTACATATCAGTACACTTACTGATGTGTAGTTTCCAAAACTTATAAATTGACCAGATATTAAATTGTTTGTCTGTTCACAAATCTGGACTAGGGTTGTTTTCCTGAACATATTTAAAATTGTCTTTTAGTTTTGAAATTTAACAGTAAAGCTTTTATTTGAGCTGATAAGGTTTTTCTCAGGCATTGATTCAACATTCTATTAAAAACTAGATAGTGCCCTGGGGGAGGGATAGCTTAGTGGTTTGAGCATTGGCCTGCTAAATCCAGGGTTGTGAGTTCAGTCCTTGAGGGGAGCCACTTAGGGATCTGGGGCAAAATCAGTATTTGGCCCTTCCAGTTCTATGAGATAGGTATATCTCCTTATATTATGGGGAGCAGTATATAAGGGAGAGGGATAGTTCAATGGTTTGAGTATTGGCCCGCTAAACCTAGGGTTGTGAGCCCAATCCTTGGGGTGGGCCATTTGGGGTTCAGTTGGTGTTGGTCCTGCTTTGAGCAGAGGGTTGGACTAGATGGCCTTCTGAGGTCTCTTCCAACCCTAATAATCTGTGATTCTAAAACATATTTAACTTCTGAAATATTACCACATATAATAGTATATTACATTGCTTGAAACAATAGGTATAAATTGCCTAATAAAAAAAAGTTTTTTCCACAAAACATGGGCCCTTTATAGACTTGACAAAGAAGATTTGTGAACTCATTGGAGAAACTTGACTTACAAATGAGAGAGCTATTGATACACTATAGCATGTGTGATAACTTTCCTGTGAGTTGCTTATTTTTATTATGCAAGTCCACCTTACCCACATGAATACAGTTCAGTTAGGGAGTCTGGAAATTGGAATATGAGAGAGAAGCAACATGCTTGTTTTGGTGCCAAAAAGTAGAATCTGCTTTGTTTTGCAGAGGTAAAGGACCACTAAAAAATACATCAGATGTGATTAGTGCCGCCAAGAAAATTGCGGAGGCTGGATCAAGGATGGACAAGCTGGGACGGGCTATTGCTGACCATGTAAGTCGTCATGTATCTTCATAAGCCTCCATCACAATTGAGTAATTGTTCTGTGTGGATCCTTGAGAATGATTGGCGGCTTAACTACTTATTTAGTTTTCCACAATCACTTTGTGAATACAGCTCTTCTACCTTGTTTGTACCAACTGCTTTGCTGCCCCATCAGCATAAACCCCTGAATGCATACAGATACTTTTAACAGCTCGTTGTTTTAAATCAAGCACCTAGTTTCTTCATATTAGCGGAAAAGAATAGAATTTGGATTTGTCGTACTGAAGATATCCTGAGTGCTTTGCAAAGCAACAATGTGACTGTAGGCAACACAGTAAAGATCATTATGCTCCCAGCAACAGATCAGGCACAACCTTGATTTTAATCTTCCTGTTTCTGCGGAGATGTTTGAGAGTAGAGTTATCAGTGAGTTGTATTTGAAATGCTCCACAGAATCCTGTCTTCTGCCCATCTCTCCTGTATATCCATCTAGAATAGGTTTATTGTTCGTGTTTTATCCAAAGAAGGCCACCATTCCCACTATTATTGCACTACTGTGTCAGCAGAGTAGGTAGCTGTTTCCTTATTCTGAACTTGAACTCGCCTGCTTTAAAGCCCATTGGCAAGAGGACTATCAATGGAGCTTTGCTTTGTCACTGCAAATGTTAACAGAGTTTAGCTTGATCAGTTATATAATAAACCAAGTGCTCATGTTATCACACAAGGTATTCATACCACAGTGACAATCATAATAAAACAAAAATCTTACTCTATCTGATAACATTTTTGATAAGCACAGACATCGAAGGCTAAAGAAATCTGTGGTGTTCATGATAGTCGATGCTCCTGAGAGGTCCTGAAATACAAGTAGCTTAGGTTTGAGGTTTGTGATTAACCAAGCTTTACTTTTGCACAGCTATAGGTAGTTTTGTCAGTCTCTCTCTCTCTCTGAATACAAATACACAGCATGTGATTCAGAAATGAGACCTGTTTTTATTTAAAAAAGAATTAACTCTTAAAACCAATGCAGATGTTTTAATTGTTTCATCCAGCTTCCAGAGACAGTATTATGACTGATATAAATTTATTAGTTTTACTGAATGTTTAATATTAATAAACTGACAGCAGCTCAATGGAATAGCGTGGAAAGGCTGCTTTAAATGTCGTCCCCCACCCCACCCCACCACTTATCAGTAGTGAGTGAAGTCCTGGCATTAAGGTGAAGAATGGGGAGATGCCACCACTTCAGACAAGCAGGGACAAGATTTCAGACTTAGCTTGCCTTCGGAAATCTACAGTGAACTTTGTTAGCTGAAGTCTTCTATTGCTACAAATTAAAGTAGTGTTCCACGCACACACTCAGATGATGAAAAGCCATCATGTGCTCTCACAACAAATAGACATCTAAACTCTTTAAATGCATATTTTGGATTATTTTGATTGGAAAAGTTGTTTTTTAAAAAAATTGACAGGTATCTTCAGGAGATGGGGAGACAAGCAGTTGGTGACAGTCATAGTGACAAGACTAACTTTTTTCAAACCCTATATTCTTCAAAACTTTCAGCTTATATATTTCATTGAGTCTGCTTGCATACTCATAGGCCTTGGCTGCACTTGCAGCTGCATGTAGGGTATGTGTAACTACATATGGCAGGGAAAGGCTTCAGCAGCGGGAACACTCCGTTTTTGTCACCTAGGCTGTGCCTCTCCATCTATGCTACTATTATACCCATGTGTGTATATTGGCTTTGCTCTACGTGCCACCATAAGTGTGGATGTATCTATAGAAACAGGTGCAGTAATCTGTTAATGCAGAACTATTTGACAATCACAGAAGACTTGCAATACAGCCATTTCAATGGAGTGTTAATGCCTTCATATGCCAAGAACAGGAACTGAACTAAGGGGTGCACTGTCATGTTGTGTTAACCACATGTCACTAGGTGAATTGGGGCCCTCATGTTAATGTGTCAGGAAATCCTAACTCCTGCTCTCAGATAGTTTTATCGCTTTTATGGCCTCAAAGGAAATGTGCTATTATCTAAGGTATTTCAAGTCAGCTGAAAAGTGTCTAGCTTCAGATTTTCCCAAGGGGTTTCATCTTTCACTCAAAATATCAGGATATTTTTGAATGACGGAAATATTAGTAAGTTGCAAATACCTCAAGAAATTGAAATGATTGCAGCACAATGGAGGTTCTCATAAAATTCATTCTCCTGTCTCTACAAGAACACTTACAAATCATTCTGACAGTATTTCTATTGCTTCCAGTCTTTGATAGTTGTAAGAGGTACATCAATTGCCAATTTGTGAAATCAGTGAAGTAGTAGGGAAAGCTTATGCATTTCCCCAGCTTTCCAATAAAGTAATAGCAGCCTCTCCTAGCACACTTATGTTAAGCAAGATTTTGATTATGCCTAATGCTCACACAATGTAAGGCTGCTTTTGGGAAAATGTATTCTGACGCAGGATTAGTACTTTCTCATTTGACTGCTGCTGTTGTGTGTGGCCAAAATGATTATCCAGTAGCAATAAAAAAATTTCGTCTTACAGGTTTTGTAACTGCATGATGAAAAACTCATGTATTATGCATGTAGTGGAATTTGCTCTCTGGGCCACTGGCACAGTGTCAAGGTATAACCCACAAAAATTACAATGTTCAGATTCTAAAATGGGGTGGTTATGTTGGAAAGGAAAATGGCTCTGCCTGCCAACTTGAACCTATCAATAGCTTTCTGTTAGTAAGCAAATTCCAATGGAGAAGCCTTGTTTTCTTTAAGAAAGTTTGGTTCCATTTCTTAGGAGATCTTGTAAAAATGTGAACACATTTTTACTGCGTGATGTTTTTGTCAGGTGTCAGTCTGTATCATTAGCAATCCTGTATTTGAGTTTTAACAGCCAAATTTTGTTATACTTTTCTAAGTGCCTCAGCAAGTTTTCCAGTTTTGAGCTATTGGAGGCCAACTGATGAATGTGAATGACATTGACTTCCTCTAACAGTCACAGAGATGGTTACCTCCTTGTTGGGAGCCATATCACAGCAGATTAATGCTCCATCTAGTGAGAGACAGGATACTCGACAATGGCCAGTACAAGATCCTTTGGAGGGAGCTGCAAAAAATGTCATGGGAGTTAAGAATAACTTGCTCATAGCGGCTATTTCTTCCTGACCCCCCAATCAGTTAATGACTAATTTATGCAGTGAAACATTACTTAATTTTATTTCTTTCCCAAGTTAATTGACTGATAAAGAAGTGTTTATTTTTTAGCAGTTTTAAATGTTGCCTTTTAGTTTAATTAAACATCCTTGTCATAACATGAAGGGGCAACGATACATTGGGTGCTCCTATTTAATCTTCTTGATACTATTCCTTATCTTGTATACCTTCATCATGCTCCCTTTCATTCATCGTATTCTGTGAACTAAACATTCTTGGAACAAACTTCCCATCCCCACCCCCAGATCTGCAATTAGCTTTTAGAAATAGAATGACCAGAACTGAACACAGTTTTCCGGGTGGTGATGATCTATTAGTCTGTATGGTGGAATAACACCATAATACATTATTTTCTATCCCATTCCTTATGCAGCTGAACAATATTTTCTTTCTTTAGCATTGCACAGCATGCAGCAGCCCTCATTCATTGAGCTATCCATAGTGAGGCCAATGTCTATTTCCTTAATTTAGAACTCAATAAAATGCCCAAGTAGTTCAAATTATTCCTTCCAATATGCAATGTTTTGTAGTTGTGGGGCAGGTGAATGCCACCTAGAAGAATCCAGTTCTGTTTCTGCTTCTGTCAGAGACTTCGTATGTGCCACTGGACAAATCACTTAAACCAACCGTTTCACAGGTGGCTACTAGTTATGTGTTCCTCATTTTCTTGGTGCCTATCCTGAAAATCAGGCTCAAGGTGTCTTAAAAAATGACACTCACAGCTACAACTGAAGTCAGTGGAACCTATGGCTACTCAGCAGCTCTGATAGCAAGGCAGTGTAATCTGAAGGAATGTTCAGTGGTAGGAGTCAAGAAGTCCTGATTTCTAATCTAGGCTCAAGCACTGATTCTGTCTAACACTGGGCAAGTCATTTAGTCTTCCTCTTTCTCCATCTGTTGTCGGTTGTTGGCTGTGTGTGTTCTCTTTGCATGCTGCACTGGCTCTGGCAGATAGCCCATACAGCAGACTTGGATCAAACTGCCCGGGAAGACCATAGACTCTATTCAGTGGCAAAGGCACTTGGCCAGGTTTATTGCCCAAAAAGCATGGTATTAGTGCCCTATACATGCTACAAGTACACTTAATACATGTATGCCCATCACAATGAACTTGACTCAGTGAGTGGCAGGATTTTCCGCTCCCCCTCTCAGCCAGACACCTCTCTTTTATACATTGTTACAAACAAGTTACCTATTGCCCCTCTGGTGGGGTTAGTTACCACCCTTTACTTTGTACATGTTGGTTTGATCAAAACATCTGTAGCCGTTACCCTGTTATCCTAACCTTGTCCTTAGGAAGGGTCAGTGTGTCCTGTATCATGTTAGTTGAGTGAGTTTACACCATAACCTTGTACTTGGGTGTTCTGGCACGATTCTTCTGGAATGTATTTATGTGAATACATAGTGCTTAGGAGTGCTTGTGTTTTTGAAATGCCAGCCCTGTTCTTGCCAAGTTCATGTATCAGATAGTGAACCTGAAAGCAGGCATCTGCCTTGTAACAGGGCCTGACTCTTGCTAACTTTGCTTAATATCAGCAAGGCCTGACTTTTGGTCACTTTAATTCAGGCCCCAGGCCTCATACCAGGCCCCATGCTTCAAGCTCTCTTTCTACTACAAGTGCGTAGCTGCCTACCTTCCAGGAAGTGGAGGATTAATTGTCTGTAGCGTGCTTTATATGTTGAGTGCTATAAAAATGCTAAATGCTCTGGAAGATGCAGGTCTTTAGGTGACTGACTGTAGCCAAACTTGAGTAACTTAGCACCCAGAACTAGTGGAGACACCTGTTGATGTTGGGCTTACTCTCTGTTGGCCTCAGTATACAAAACATTTTAATTTTGTCATTTGATAACTCTTGAGTGCTCAATCCTGCAACCTTAACGTCCTTTCAGTACCAATACTCCAGTACTGGTACTAAACTTTGTGACCCTTTCCTGCTAACCTTTTGCCATGTTGAAAACTGACCATTCTTTCTTTGTTCTGTGTTCCTTTATCTAGTTGCTAACATGACAGGATGTTAATTCTCACCCTGTGACATGGTTTTCTTACCAGCCTCTCTTGAGGGACTTTGTTAAAACTTTTTGATGTTCCAGATTGTCAGCTGGTTATCCTTTATCCACTATTTTATTGACACACACAAAGAACTCTAATAGGTTAGAGAGAGACACTTTTATTTGCAGAAGCTATTCTAATTAGCTGTGCTACTGCCATTTTTAAAGATAACTACAATACATGCTAAACTCCAGTCTTCCTATACACTAGGTGATTGTGCATATACCATCTTCATCTCAAATGTGAAAGCATATTGTGGACTGTGACTGCCACTTGGATGGGCTCCTCTGTTTTTGATATGGGAATGAGGCTGAGAAACACCAGAGCACTTGACTCTTTAAGGTCATTCAGCATATTACCACCTTATTCTATCAGGGGAGCATGTTCTCCTTCCACAGTACATCACAAGAGCTGAACAAATGGCTTCTCTACTGCAGTACTGTGCCCAATAGTCAGTTTATTACACAGCTAAAAAATGTATATCTGTGTGGTTTAATGCAATAGCATTTGCTGAAGCACTTTCACACCTTCGCAGGAATTGAGTTACCACACTGATAAGAGGTTTGAGGTAGTCAGGACTACATATTTGTTCTTTTGGAGATACTACGTAAGAGGAATTACAGGGGTCATTATTCACTAATGCAAGCATTTCATTTAAAATGAAAGATCAGCATCCGAGGCAAAGACATTACTCTTGATTAAGAGTTACAAGTAGGATTTACAAATGCTAACTTGAGGTCCTAGGATGCAGAGTGCTGTATCAGTGCTTCACAAATACAGCTTCAGTATCCATGTGGTGTGCAGATACTACCTGTTAGCAAAAAAGGCTAGGAGATTTGCCCAAGATCACACAGCAAGACTAGTGGAAGAGCAGATGAGAACATGAAAGCCTTGTCTCCCAATGCCAGTGTTTGAGAATACATTTTGATTGCACAGTGGATTTACCATCTATTACAAGTCAATGACTTCTCATCCTACAATCTCAACATTTAGCAGATACTAATATTTAATAACTTCTAAATGAAAATTTTGCTGCTGCTTAACTTAGGCTTAAATAAGGGGTTTGAACTCAAATGCAAGAAATTCTTCAGAATTATCATTTGCCTTACATCACTAGAATCATTGTGTGGAGTTAGTGGTATGTCAGAACTGTTGTACAGCTATTACAGATGTGTATTCCATTCTTAATATTGTCACTCATTACTGCACTGTTTCTTTCTTCACTTTTTTCATACCATTTGTCAGTGAAAGTAGATGACTGGATGCCTATAAATACATACATTGAGTGTATTCATCATGATAGATACATAGCTGAACAAGTTAAGCTTCTTTTGGATTTACGGGTGTCAGGGTAGTTAGTTCTAAAAATAGTATTCCTGCTTTTCAAAATTCTGAAATAACAATTTTCTATTTTCAGTGCCCAGATTCTGCCTGCAAACAAGACCTTCTAGCCTATCTACAGCGTATTGCTTTATACTGCCATCAGTTGAACATCTGTAGCAAAGTTAAGGCAGAAGTTCAAAACCTTGGAGGAGAACTGGTGGTCTCTGGGGTATGTAAGATCTGATATTTCCATTTCATGTTTTTCTTTCTAGGTTGAATAGTTTTCCCAGTTTAAGCTTTTGTGTTAAAGGCCTATAGATAAAGTGAAAGGCACAGGGGTTTATGTCCAAACTTTAAACCCTTGTAAATATTGTAACTGCCTCTACTTGAAGGCAGAATCAGCATCTTAATAATCTTCAAACTGCCTTTCAGCTTTCATTACTAGCCAATACCCTCAGCAAGACGTTTCACTATAAATTTGTAATGTTCTACCACTTTTTCCATAGGCTATTGATTTTACATATAGTGGGATAAAATTATGCTGATTAAAATGATTTAATGTATATTTCTTAATCTACCCCATGTTCATAGAGACTTTGAACAGGATAGACATGTAATTATCTAGGAGTATTTATTTCAAAATAACTATGCCCTGAAGTTAAACTTTTTTTAGTTGCTCCACTATATGATGACAGCTGAAAGCTATTGTAAGGCTAACCTCATTCCTTACTCTGGACATCAATTTAGCAAATGCATTCTTGTCTTCATTGAACTTCAGATTTTTTTCTCACTGAGAAGAATCTACATGCTCTAGGTTACGTAGGAGAGAAACAGCTACATTTATGAAATCTTCTGCCACGTTCTAACTTGTTTATAATAGTCACTTATGTTCTAATTGAGTGAAGTCAACGATGATGCTGGGGAGTTAATACAGGATTTAGTCTATGAAGGGACAAAAGGGATTGGTAACACAGTACTAACAGCTGAGTCATTAGAAATCAATTTAAAATCTGATCTTTCCTAAGGTGTTTCATATACTCGAAATCTTTGTACAGTTTCTCATTTGTGCAAGTATCTCGTACAATTTCTCACTTTACTGCTTTTTGCACTGACAAGTGGCTGCTGTAAGGAGTATAGGAATAGTGAGTGTTGCATAATAGCTGAGAAAAATGGGAAACCAAATGTAATTGAAACAGTTCTGGCTGTGTAACATACTTTTACATAATGTTAACTTCTTTATGCCAGAGAGATTTCTCTGCCACCCTCTCACTACTGGCAGCAGGACATGCTCAAACTGCCAGAAGTGAGGAACTGAGTGATAAGATGCAGCAGAACATGTGTTGCTATGTATCTGTGGTGCATGGCTGTCGTCTGTGAGACTGAAGGCATTGTGGTGTCAAAATACTAGATATGTCATTATACAAGAATGTGCTCTAGGGTTTTACTGGTGATTATAAAATTCCTTTTTAATTTACATCTTCAGACATAAATTAGTCCATATCAGTAGGCTAGTATCTTTACTACAGTCTCTTTTCATTGAATAAGAACGTGGCTAAATGTTCCCAACACTTTTTGGCCCCTAGCAGATTATTGGATGAAAATCTGTGCTGTAAAAGAAAGTCCACTGCTTCCCATTGAATTGGGCACTCTGTCTTTAAAAATAAATATTAACAATTTGTATTCTGAACTAAATATATGCACACAATTCCATAGCAAGAATTTGGCAAAGCATCACTGAGCAACTAGAATGAACTATGGCAAAGAGAATCCAGGCAGGAAAATTCAGGAATTTAGCGGTTTCCCTCCCACGTGTTTTGCATAATTTTGCAGATTTCTTCACAGTTGGAAAATTCTGTAAAGAGCAGTGAAGATAAAAATATATTTTCCAAATTGATGGTCAAGTTAAGGAAAGCAGGTTGGTTTGATTGAACGGAAGTGAGCACACCAGGCCATTCAGATCTGGTCACTAGCTACCAAATTGCGAGCACCCTGGGGAGAGGGTTCTCTTAATCTGTAAATCATCAAGCACATTGGAGCTATATAAATCATAGGAGGAGCCTGAAGTACTTATACCGCTTCTGGATCATGCAGGCTAAAAACTGCTTCAGATCATTCTAGGACCTACAACAAGTAGTTTTTTGAATTTTTATTTTAAAAAAAGGACACAGATCCTGGGAACAGCAGACCTTCTGGAAGAGAAATGGCCATTTTGCAGTTAGCAGCTCTCTGAAACAATCAACTCAGTGAATCTGCAGCTCGGCTTAGAACCCAAGTGCTGAAACCTGCTTCCTATGCAGTTTATTATCCTAAAATGTCTTGAGTTCTAGGGAGGAAATACTTGATCTGTGAACTCGGAGTGCCCCTTACATGTGCTTGATGCAGCTGGCAAGTCTATGCGATGTGATCGTCACATTAGTGAATGGTTAGGTCTCTTTCAAAGCCAGGAAACAATCTTTTTTCCAGAGACTCCAAGAATTGCTTAGTGGGTGCACTGGTTTGTTGGCAAAGCAGCCAATAAGCAGTTTAACTAGAATGAAAAGGAAGCGCACAGTGCAACTGCACAACCCCAAGACTGGCTGTGCCAACCAGTTCTTTAAAAATGTAGTAGTTTACCAAGAGGTGAAAACATCAGCTTAAGTTTAGTAGTGCTGTAGGCTGCCAAAAGGCAACAAGTAGTATGACACCTGCTTAATACCCAGGCTTTCAGTTAGAACAGAAATTTTAACAAAATCAAAGGTCACTAAAGATCAGTAACATGGTCTACAGCCTGTTCTGAGTGTCCCAATCAATCTGACTGTTAGTTTGCCATGGGGGTTATGCATGTGAACTCTCAAGTGTATGTAGCTATTCCTTTTGTTATATGTATGGGCACTCGTGGCAATAAAGTAGACTTAAATATGTTGTTTTAAAATGACAGTGAGTTGTTATGATAGTACAAGCATACGCTGCATAGTGTTAGGCTCAAAGTAGACTCCTAGAATTGGAGAGGATAAACCATTATTTCAGCAAGACTGTGTGGTATTGGTCTGTCTTGATGCACAGAGTCTTCATGCCCTAGATCATACTCAGACATTTGCTCGCTTCCTCCCCTAGTTCAGCTCTCATCTGCCCCACTGTCTGCTTTCTCCATTGCACGTTCTTCCTTCTGCCTCTGCTTGCCATAAATGCAGTTCCTTCAGACTGCCTCTTCCTTTCAACTTCTCTTTAAAAAGGACTTTGGCATGAGCAACAGAGGAGTTGAGTTCCATTCCTCCCCTTAAGTTCTCCTTTTTTTTCCATAATAAAAATTCTAGGTAAATAAACTACATTTGGGTGCCCAAATTACAGCCCAAAGGCAGCTTCTGTCTATTACCAGTAATATGAAGATACATCCAGCAGAAACCTGAGATCCTAGCATGTAATCCCTTCATGCCATACCTGTCTGAACTGCAGCATTGCTTGTGGGCATCTCTGGTCTCTGTAAACCACAACCCCATATGAAAGAGGAGAACAGCTGACATAATCTGCTCAATTTTGTGCAAATTAGGTGTGGCCCTCTACTCCACTGGGTTCATCTATACACTGGTAATTTGGCAGGAGCTAAAGTTCGGTCTCCCAGAGTATAATTTTACTCTTCGTCTTTTCCTTACTCTGAAAGAACTGTTTTCTCTAATGCAGCTTTCCTCACTTTAATCCTGCTTGCATGGACTTCATCACTGACTGAAACTGCTTAATAGTACCTTCCTCTTAATGTGATTTTAATATGCCAGTGTGACTTAAATATTTCAGTCAGCAATTTAAGATATCATCATAGCTATAATACACTTAAGTGAAGTGGAAGCTGCTGTGATAGGGCAGCTCAAGACTGACAGCAAACAGCCAAGTACAAATATTTTCAATAGTCATAAATATGAAAAAGGCACCATTGAGTGCACAGAAATACTGCTCATTCATTTGATGGTATGAGTCAGAAAACATAGCATCATTGTGGGAAATCCTGCTGAGGGTTCCTTTAATAAGAGGATGAACTACCTTAAAATATTCTAAAAATTCTAGGGTCACAAAGCTTCTGAAACATCTTGGGTTTGCTTAGTTCTTGCAGTGCGTAGCAGGGCATGGGCATTGCTAAAAACAGATGATGATGATTATATCTATTGTAGGTGGACAGTGCTATGTCTCTGATCCAAGCTGCAAAGAACCTGATGAATGCAGTGGTGCAAACTGTGAAGGCTTCCTATGTGGCATCTACTAAATATCAAAAGTCTCAAGGAATGGCTTCCCTGAACCTTCCTGCTGTGTCTTGGAAAATGAAGGCTCCAGAGAAGAAACCTCTGGTCAAGAGAGAGAAGCAGGATGAAACTCAAACCAAAATCAAAAGAGCATCCCAGAAGAAGCATGTTAATCCTGTGCAGGCTCTCAGCGAGTTCAAGGCAATGGAGAGTATTTAAAGAGAAGTTTTTCCTTCAGACCACTACTGCTACTTCCAGAACTTTACTTTTAATATTCTATGGATTTCAAAAGTTTACTATTCATTAAAATGTATTTACTTAATATAATTTGGATAACTTTGTTTAGATTACATGGGGAAATACTCAAATTTATAAATCCTATCAGTACAACCTCAGTCTGCAAATGTTTTAATGTTAGGTTGCTTTTAGACTTCAGGGGCATATTTCTAGATGACAGTTATTTTTTATAACTCTGCTAAACTAAAATATATCCTATAACCAAAGAATCTTACACTAATCATTAACCTTCGTAGTTGGATCATGTTACGCCTTTCAATGACTGCAGTTTTACATTGTGATCAAGAAGAAAACATCACTCAAAAGAGAGAATTAAATTACTAATGGATGCACTAGTGTATTCACACATGGTATGTGTAGGGGATAAACTTTGTGTTTAGAGTATGAGGATAGCAGGTGCTAGCTGTGCTGCTTATACAATAAGGCAGCAGTGAAAAAAGATCTGGGAAAGTAATATGCTGTGACACACTTTTCTAACCTGAGTGGGTTTGATTTTTCTTTTTTAATTTGGAATAGAGCTTTTTGTTGCATTTGTTTTAAAATTGCTGTTTTCCAAGACACTACTTGAGCTGTGGGTATTAGAGCTATTTGACAGAAAATGGTGAGTCATGCCTATTAAAGCATCTTGAAGGTAAAGTATTTTGTGGTTACTTTGCAGTAGGCCTTTTTGTTAAGGGTTTTTCATGTATGTCTCTCCAGGAGGAGAACCCATAAGAAATTCAGAGAAACATATAATGCATCATGGAGGAAACTGATTACTTTTTTTTGACACAAAATGAGAATTTTAATGGTTGGTTACAAATTACTGATGTACTTTGCCGCAGGACACTAATAAAGTTGCTTTATCAGCTGGTGTGTTGTCGTGCTGTACATTTAGCATTTTTTCCCTCCACCATTCAAATGCAAATTTATCATTGTACTCATTTCTGATAATTGCAATGCATCCTGCCTTGGGCTTGCAAAGAAATCCAGCAAATAGTGTTTATTCAGGCCACAATTTAGACTTTACGTTATTTGTGATAACTTTAGCTACAAGGTATAATTTTGCTGTCTTATTTAAATTTTATGAATATTTTTTTAAAAAATTAGTGAATTGTACAGGTCAAAGTTTGCTGTATTTAAAAGCACACTTTTTAAAAGGGAAAATGACCTGTTCTGGATTTAATCATTTTGATGGTAATTAAATTTTACAGAGCCAGTCATTGCTGTGTTAAGAAGATATGACTTGATTTGACTTGATCAACTTAGCAATTTACTACGCTTTTTAAAATAAATCAGACTTAAAATATATTCACGGTATTGCTACTACAGTACAATATGCTGGTCAGAATAAACATTTACATCACTCATATAAGGTTTCTGTAAGGATAGTTTTGCTAAATTTACTCTGTTTTCCAAGCAGATTATATCTTGTCCTCATCAGTATAAGTGTACTATCTGTATTATGTAAGAGCTTTTGTGCTACCCTACAAATGCTCTGCATTTATAGATACTACAGGCAAAATGGATCCATTTTTAAAAGATGACTCAAAGTATGCCGGAGGCACTGGCATTCAAGGGTTAATGAGCTAGTTTCTTTGCACACAATGTTGAAAGTCATTTTTGTTCCTAGGGTTAAAATAACATTATTTTAAAGGTTATCTGCCCTAGGCTGTTCGATGACTCTCACCAAAATAAGCACGTTACTTTAGTGTTAAAAAAAAATCTGATTAGCTAAAAAAAACCCTATATCTTTAGATGTGCAGCAAAATTAAAGTAGTAATCTTTATTTTTATTTAAAAGTTGGCTAGCTATTGTATTTTGTATTCAGAACGTATAAGTCATTAAGGTAGCAACAAATTACAATATAGCCACAATTGATTTAAATATAATTTGAAAATCCAAATCAAATGCCATGAAGCCAAATTTAGCAAGAGACTGAACTAGTCCTTCGTGGGGAAGATCAAAACAAGCTAGAATAGTTTAAAGGTTACACCTCGCAGACAGGCAGGGATTTCTCAGGCAGAGGATGGAGGAGAGAACTCAACTGTTGTTGAAGTTAGTGTAGGGGTGACTTCTTGGGGGGAAGAGACTATGAAAACTGGAGGGCAATTTAGAACTGAATAAGGATTGGAATCTGAATGCTTTTGTGGCTAGGGCATGACTTCCAGGCCTGTTTTTAGAAATCGATACTCAGCACTGACAATCCCAGCAGTATCATGGGGACTGTGCCATCTGCTGCCTGAGGGCTTCTGCAGAAGCAGTGTGGGCCTCTAGCCAGTAGAGGCTGTTACATTGAGCAGTTGTCGAAGCAGGTTCGGAACTGCCTCTCTCCGTGCCTCAGCTGCATCCCCAGCGGCTAGAGAGCAGAGGAGGGAGCCAGCCATTACCAGCTGTGCAACGATGGAGTGAGGCCTACGAAGAGACAGGATATGGCCTGTGTGCTCCACTTCACAAGAAGATGAGTTGCCTCCAAGAAGTGGGACTTTCCGTCCTCCCCATGGAACATGGTAGAGGAATGTAGTAGATCAGTGTCTACCAATTGCCCTGTCGAACTCCCTCCTAAAAAATAAAGGTGAGGGCAGGTAGGGAGGTGTCTTTTGCAGGAGGGGCATGGTGGATTACAGGATTTTATACAAACCTCAGAACTTCCAAACCTCTTGAAGCCCCAAAAGCAGCAGAGAATCCTGTGGCACCTTATAGACTAACAAACGTTTTGGATCATGAGCTTTCGTGGGTGAATACTCACTTCATCAGACGCAGGAGTATTCACCCACGAAAGCTCACGCTCCAAAACGTCTGTTAGTCTATAAGGTGCCACAGGATTCTCTGCTGCTTTTACAGATCCAGACTAACACGGCTGCCCCTCTGATACTTGAAGCCCCAAGTTAGTCTAGAATCTACGATTCTCGATCATAAGCACATACTTCTGATTCCTTGGGAACTAGTAGCTTTCACGATCCTGGCTCGTTTGAAGGATCGTTCTTGGAAATTTTCCTCACTCCCTAAAGTAGAGAAATCTGAGGGGGCCGAATGGCTTCCTGCAATGTGTGCTGAGGACCTGTAGCAATCTGGAGGCCCACCAAAGAGATCTGGATCATATAAAGCTCTAATAGTGAAGGTAAGAGGCTGAGGCAAGGAAAAGATTTTAGCAGACCTGGAGTAAAGTGAAACTTTCCTCGGCCTTCTTCCTAGAGGTAGAAGACGAGGGAGAAAGGGAAAACTTTGAAGTGAAGAAAGACACGAAGTGGAGGTATGTGATAAAATGGAAGAACCAACTTTTCTAGTTTCTAAAGCTGTTTGCCTTTGAGCTTGTGAGTACCTACACCTATCAGCTGCCTCTGCAGTAGCTGTGAGTCCATGAAGTGCCAGATGTCAGCAAGGCTTTTCCAGTTGGCCAACAGCTCATTGGAACAGAGGAGTAGATCAATGTGGGGATTCATCCTCCATTAGAAGCCAATGGAGACCAGCTGAAGGATTATAATGGGGCCTACTGGAGCTTTCTGTTTGGAGGGCAATTTAGAATTGAATGGGGATAGGAATTGAGCAAGTGCCAGTGTGGACAGGTTTGGATTCCACTAGTCCTATTTCTATCAGGACTGTCCCAGGTTTTACAAACCCAGGTTCAGCATTAACAATTCCAGCAGTGTTGGTCTGCACTAACCTCTTTATACTACTGTGGAGCTCCAGACATTGATGGGAGGAGAGACACAGCCCCTATAAAGTTAGTTTCCTGTACTCTGAGGCCAAGGCCCTATGTATATGATTCTGGCTGGGCATTGCCGTGGTGAGTATTAATATCTGTCTGAGAATTGTGGCCTGTAATAGATCAGTGGTTTAGCTCTGCAGTAGCATAATCCTCCAGCAATGTCCCGGTTTTGGTTGATCTTGAATGCAAGCTCTTCACATATCTTATGGGACAAGAATGGAGGTGAGCCCTGTTCAGGTAGTGTAGTCTGTTCTTTTAAAGGGCTCAGACAGCATGGTGATGTGGTGCCTCATGAGCACATTCATTCCTGGTTGCAGGATTTACAGTGTGGAACTAGCCAACTGCATAACCAGTGGCCTGCCGTTAAAATCTGATGCATATCTTCTTTCCGAGAGAGCTGCTTCATATGCTGTAGTCTATTCAACCATGTTATCTAAGGCAGGGCTGATGACTCTTCTTAGCGTATGCACAGCGTGCTTCGGGTGGCATGTAACCGGGAGTCATCACTGAATTTTGACACAAGCAACATTATCTCAGTGGATGGTGCATGTGAGTAGGAGTTTTGTGAGGTCCTGGTCCCAGCTGTGCTATTGAATGGCTGCATGACCTTTGGTAAGCCACTTTATCTTTGCACCTCTGTCCCCAAATTTAAAATGGAGATAATGATCCCTTCGCTACATAAGGCTACATGCTTAAATAGACATGACTTTTCTAAAGAACAGGTCAATTAAATTGAAGTATTCTCACTGGTTGTGAGAGAAAAAACGTGGAAGTAAGGAGATGACTTTGTTTAATATTGCATTTAATCTGGTTTTCAATTTTCGTTTTGGGATAAACAGCTAAATGTTTTGTTTACAAAGACTTTGCTCTCGTATGGTCACTGATCACCCTAATGAGCCTCGTCTAAACATAAATGGCCACCGGCTTCACAAAGATCTGTGGTTTTTAATCGATTTAGTTAAGCCAGTGCAAATTTCTGTGCAGTGTGGCAAATTGCCGGTACTGTTCTGCTGGGTCTCACGCTTTCTCTTCTCTGGGGTAGGTTCAGGGCGCTATTGCTTGCCTCTGAACCAGTTCTTAATCATTCCCCTAGTGTCCTTGG
>NC_133775.1:76452976-76477222 GCF_003597395.2 Chelonoidis abingdonii | reverse complement strand
TATTGGAGGAGGGAGGTTGAGAGGGCGGCACTGTGCCCCCTCTATCAGGGTCCAACCAGGGGCCATGTGGTTGGGTGAATCACTTGTATCTAGACGGTTTTCTTCCCCTGGTTACATTCCTCTCTTCATACGCGTCATTGTGGAAGGCTTCTCGCCTCTCTTCTTACAAGCCTGGTGCCCTTACCTAGGTTTCTGTGGCTTCCCATCACCGCAGCATCCCAACCTTCTATTTCTTGGACAACTCTTCTCTTCTGCAATCTGCACTCTGCTCCAATCCAACCTTCTCCTTCAACTACCCCCCCCGCCGTCTGACTGAACGCGGTTTATTCCCATGACTCTGGGTCAGGTGCTCTACTGAATCAGGGTGCCTCAATAGGCTCAGTTTTTTAAACTAAACAACCTTCCTGCTTAGGACGAAAGCCCCCTGCTAACACTCTTATGCTGCCTCTGGCCATCTGTATCCTTTCTTATTCTCGTCCCCCCCTGCCTCCGCAACACACAACCGGAGGGGTGCACTCGCGGGACGCGAAGGCAGTGTTGGCGTGAGAGGCCTCAGCGTTGCCTGCCGCCATGTTGCTTCCCCCTATGCTGGACCGAAATGGAAGGTGCAAGGAGGGAACCACTACGTCTCTGGCGTTTCTTTCTTGTTCATGGCATCCACCTGGAGCGGCGGCGTGTATCATTCGAGGGTCAACACGTCCCGCCATCCCAGGAGATATAGCGTGGATGTTTCATAGCCAGGTTTATCGCCAGACATTCCTATTTCAAACGCTCATTTTTGTTCACTGGGGAGAGCTTCCGCTGAGGTACAAGATGGGATGCCTCATTCACTCTTACTCATCATTTGAAGGACGGCACCGAGTCCCACCTCCGGGCGTCCATCTGCAGGATGAATTCCTTCTCGAAGTCTGGGGCATGAAGTCGATTGTTGACTAGGCTGTCCGCAAATCTGCAAATGCTGCTTCCGCCGACTCTGTCCTTCCTATTCGGGCCCCGACTTTTATCTAATCCGTAGCCCCGCTCTTTTGGCAAATGAGGGAGATTCTCCGATAGATCCAGCGATACCCAAAATCTATTGATCTGCTGCGTTGGTTCGGCAATCTTGTATTGCTCTCCACTTGTTCCATTGGTGCTTCACCACCCCTCTCCTACGACACCAATTGGCCTCGAGAGTATTTGGAATCACTCAGCGTAGTCCTTCCGACTATTTCAGAGGGTTTAGCGGTTTCGTGACCGAGCTTCTTCTCAGTGTCCACACTGCTTCATGATTTGTCCAGTGTGCTCCAATCAGGGCTATGTATCACTATGTCGTCTGATAGTCAGTGTGCGACAACCAGGCCATCTCTCTCGATAGGGCAGGTCGTATAACTTATCCATCCGTTTTGTGCATGATGTGCTGGGATGGCCCCATGAGGGTCCAAAATGACGAGGACAGTGATACTGGCACGGCCATCGGGGTGTCGGAAACAGCAGTTTTTTCCCCTCGGCATCATGCATTTGGCTTAGGCTATTTGTCCATATTCCTTTGTAGATTCTAGGGTAGTAGGTATTGGCTTGCCTACTGATCAACAGATCGTCAATGCGTGGTAGTCGGGTAGGCATATCGAGGATCTTATTTATTTTCCGGCAGTCGTTACAACCCTTAGAGGTGCCATTCAGTTTGGGCTGTACGATTCGACTGGACACTGGCTTGGTGGGTTCTTCAATACCCGAGTTGCCCCGCATCTTTCACAGCTTACGCCATTCCTTTTCTTCCCTTTTAGCTTCGTATGGTCGATGTGGTCTTTATCGTATCTTCTTACTCCGGGTGGTGACGCAGTTTATTTCGACTTAGCGCACAGCTCAGTTCGCCTGGTTGGCTACAAATAGTCTGGTTCCGGTGGTGTTTCAGTGTTGCGAGTCTTATCGCGTCCGTTGTTGTGGTGTGATAGTTGGAGATATTGCGTTTTACCTGCGCGCGGGCGTCTGCCTAGGTAGAGCTCCTCGGTGACAGCAGTCTCTCTGTCTGCCGTTTGCTTGTCAGAGTTTGATTGTGTCATATTTGCTCTGCTTCCGTTCTGGTCTGGTGTTACCGCTTTATAATTCATGCTTCAATGGCTTCCACTTCTTCAATATGTCCGATGCCAAGCTGAGCTAGGTTTGCCTTTTTGTTTGGTCTTCGACATCCTGTCACAACTCGAATCACCGGTTTCCCGGCTGACTCTTCACATTTTCCTCGCTGACAGTTGTAGTTTATATCGCTCTGTGCCTCTGTGCTTTTTTATGCTCCTTACTATCGGGGGTTACTCAGTTTTATCCGCTCTCGGCATCTGTTGTTCAATGTTCTCATGATATTCTTTCTGTGGTTGGTTATTTATCCTTTCCAGTCTCTTCTGCTCTCTCCACTCTCCGGCATTATACGCGTGGGCATCCATATAAAGTTCAAAGGGAGAACCCGTGACGCTGGGGAATCTTCCCGCCTATTAGGCGAGCTATTTCGCATATTGGCGAATAAGAGTGTCCGCGTAGTCCTTTCCCTCTTTGAACACTAGATACCATCTTTCCGTGATCAAGTTTTAGGGATTCGAGTTGAATCTTTCGACACGTCGTCTTATTATGAATCTTCTGTATTGTGGTGGTTTTGATCGGGGTCCGAATGGTTGTATAGAGAGGAATACGTTTCCTTATCTAGCTTTTTGGACGTAAACGGGTTTTCACCTCGCATTCTGTCTTCCGTTTTCTCCTTAGGGATGCACCTTTCTGGCGATCTAGGTAGTAGTTTTAGCTATTGCCTTAGGACGGGGGTTTTAACGGGCCGGCATCATCTAATCTCTAATATCGTGTGCTAGTTGGGTATTACATATAGCTGTTAGTGTTCTGGTTTGGCTCCGTTGAATTCGATTTTTCTGTTGCCACTATGTGTCTAGCTTCCTCGTTGAATGGGACATCCATATAATAGGTACAGGAGACTTGTGGGTGTGCCGCACTATGGCGTTGGGGTTGCACTGGCATTCAGGGCATGGAGGGACTAAGCGCTGAGCTTTGCTCGTATGTTCTGGCCCATAAACCTTTTATTTCTGATCAGACGTGCTTCTACCTAGATGTCCCCATAATGACTGTGGCTACTCTAGTACGGGCTTATGTGTTTCCGTGGGATTAGGAGTTGCTCTACTTCTTCCCTCCTATTTGCTCTATTCTGTACAACATCACGTTTGAGCACGTAAAATGCGCTTGGGCTTTGACTTGTTCTTCTAAGGCACTCCATTTTTTATCTCACTATCCCTCCCTCACGTTTTCAATATAAATGGTCTTCGGCCTGGTCCTGCCAAGGTCTCACATGCAGGTTGAACTGACTCTATTCCAGGGGGCTATTTCAACTCTTTCCCTGGGTGCCCACTTGGGCCAGGACCTCCTCTGAGTCCTCCGTGCCGCCTTCTCCTTGTCTCTGGGCGGGTTCGCCTACCACAAGGAAGTCTTTGATTAGCTGCCGAATCCTGGTCCCTACCTTTTTAGCTGCCTTCGTTCTCGCTAGCCCTGCGGGGTTCCGGTGGATGAGAACAATTTTGGAGCAAATTCAGCACAATTGGGGCGAGCTATCTTTATTGTGCTCTGTCTCAATCTGAGGTTTGCCTCCCTTCTGCCTCGTGCTATGGGGTTCACTAGTTTCTCTCACCCAGGAAGTCTCCAATCAAACAGTAAGGCTGGGATACTCCTGCACCGAAACTTGTGTGGGTTATCCCTAAGAGACTCATCTATCCTATATTCGATAGTATATTTTGTTGGTATAATATTCACTCTCACTACTGTCTATGCTCACGCTGCTACCCTAGCTTGTTTTCGGCCCGCGTTAGTTTGTCATAGTTCACTGCTCTAATTGGCCACAGCTGTTCTAGTTAATCTAAAGCAAACCTTCCTCCCTTGGCAGGGAATAAGGCCCCCTGCTAACACTCTTATGCTGCCTTCTGGCCATGCTGTATCACAGTAGTCACAAGTTGATTTACATCAACTTAGCTTAGGTTAATTCAGTTCAATTGATATTGGCCAGTTGTAAACTGGTGCAAAACCTCTGGGACACACTTAACTAAAATCAATTCTTAAATCCATTTAAATTGGTACAATTTTTATACACAGATCAGGCTTAAATCTCAAAAGCTCTAGAGGGAAGGCACAGATGGGATTACAGCCAGCTGCCCTTACCGTGGACCCTGAGAGGTAATGTTGAGTTGATGCTGTCCCCTGTATTTTAAGGTACAAAGTTAGAGTTCAGCTGCTGAAAACTTAGCATATCAGAATACCTTTATATTGAAACAAAACTGCCTATGCTACTACATGCCTTGGGAGTTAATCAAATTGATGGCTGAATCAAGTTTTCTGCTGAAGGATTCCAAAGCACTTTACAAACTGTTCACTGGTAAGTGAACTGAAATTCAGCCATCCCCGTCACTGCTCCTTGTAATAGCTCATTGCCTTAATTTCTCTGTGCTTTTATCTCTTGACTACTCCAACCAACTTTGCTGTGAGCTCCTCAACCAGCTCCTTAGACTCCAGAATTCTACTTTCTCAAGTGTCCTTGTTTTTAAAACTCCTTGAGTTCGTTTCAAGTATTTTGGTGCGCTCTCCTCCCCTCTTTGCTTCAGCTCCTTAAATTGCCATCCTCTTGCTTCCTCATAATTGGTTCTCAGTAGGTATGAGTGCCTTCTCATGGGTAGCTTCTGCAGTGTGGCAGATCCTTCCAGAAAACCTGTCTTATCAATACTCCATCTCACTTCAGATCTTACTCGAAGCCTCTCAGCTTGCTTGCCTATGCCTCTGCATTCCCCACTCCATGGTGTTGCAATTGGCTTTGTAAAGAGTTTTGGGATGCAGTTGGTAGGAGAGATCCAGTACAGAAGCAATGAACGAAACGCAGGCAGCAAATGAGGATATCCTGGTCTAGAAAATGAAATGTGTTTAGTGAATGACAAAAACATGCTCCCTCTACCAGCTGCACATACTGAGATGTCAATAGAGAGTCTGCAGGATGAGCAGATAAGCTCCAGTTCAGCAAGGTGCTTAAGCACATGAGTACTCCCATTGACTTAAGAAAGGAATGTTGCTAACTCTTCTGATATCTGGTGTTTTTCTTAAGAGTTCCAGCTCCTGGAGTCAGAGGATTACATGATTATCTCAGCTTCAGTTTTTTTAAAAATTAAGTGCTGAGTATTTGTCCATGTGGATCTCACTTCTGCTGCGCATGCATCTCATGCTGTTCTTAAACATCTTACATGCATCGAGATGTCTTATTTGTTCTTTTCTATCCCTTATGATTGTGAAGAAAAGCTTAAAAATGTAAGCCCTGGAGACTCATCTTGTGATTTCCGGATGCATGGTATTATTCCCCTGCTAAGTAATAGCATAAAGTCCTGTCATATTAAAGTAAATGTTCTCATTATTAAAGCAAGCTTTATTTACAGAACTAATTCAGCAGCAGTTAATATTCTAGACATGTGCCTCTTTCATGCTGTTGCTTCTTGCAACCCATGCTCCTCCATCCACATTCCTTGCGGAGTGTTGCTATACTTGGGATTGATAGTACTGCGTAAGTACCAAATTGGGGCTATGGGGCTGCCTCAACGCTATTTGGGGGCCGGGGGGAATGCAGTCAGAGAAGAGAGGACGCAGGCCATCTCTTCTACACATCAATAAGTGTTGGGAGTTGGTTACAGGAGAAGAACCAAGTGCCAGCTGAGGCTGATTGTGATGGTGTCATGATTAGAGACCATAGTTATGATGTGTTTGAACACATGCCATGTTTAGAGCCACCCATGCCACTATGTACTTTGATGTGCAGGCAGAAGGTATAGCATAGCCCAAATTTCCACATTGCATCAATGACAGAATGATTCTTTCCTTCACATAGTTGCTGTTTCTGTGCCATCTTTCTCATATCTTTTAAGTCCTGGATGAGAGTGAAATTTTGCGAGTAAGTATCAAGCTGGCTATGCTAAGGCAGCTAGATGTACACCAATAAACCTGATACCATAGTATCCAACACCGCCTCTATTTCATTGAGCACCATGTGGGAAGATGATTGGAAGCCTTATACTTCCATACTGGTTCTTTAGCTTGCATCTGTTCTGCTGATTCGTTTATCTTGTTAGAGGAATATTCCTCACATTTGGCAGGACTGGATGAGACAAATTGCTGAAATCCTTACCCCGACACTTAATTACATCAAGCAGTAATTACTGTAATTCTTTTCAATTGGCTCTCTAATAAAGTTATAGCTAGACTTCTGTGTTAAATGTTTGGGCTTGCATCTTGACATCCTAACAAGAGGTAATATGTTACTCCTTTCGTGAAGTAGTGCTGGCTTCACTCAATAGGTTTGGGTTATGGCTGAAATTATCTTGTTCTTTCGCCTCTCTTCATTTAATTGCCAGCCAGTCAGCTTTGTTCCTATTATGGGTGCTTGCTAGACTTTATTCCCCACAAGAAGGAAGCATGTGTGGTATTAAACCATTGCCTATGGAACATCCATTTCCAAACTGGCTTGCACAGACATCTGGTAGCTTTTTATGTAGCCCAGATCAGGAATCTCTTGACAAAACATTTTTGTTGGAAAACACCAAATTTTTTCAAAATTGAAACATTTCAACAAAACTTTCATCTGGAAGATTTCTCAGTTCTAAAATGGAGTTGAGACAGACCCAGAAGTGAAAATAAGCTGCTATGGTCCAGTACACCATAGTGGCAAGAGCTGGTACACAGCTGACCATACCAGCAAGGGGCAGCTTCACCAGGGCCCAGCAATTTAAAAGGGCCCAGGGCTCCCGACAGTGGCCGGAGGCCTTGGTCCTTTAAATCACCACCAGAGCCCCGGGGCTCCCAGCCGATGCTACCACAGCGGGAGCACCGGGCCCTTTAAATCACCACTGGACCCCCAGGTAGCAATAGCAGCAGCCAGGAGCCCCGGACCCTTTAAATCATCACAGGGCCATGCTGAAGGGCTGACTGGGGGAGTCTGGCCCCAGCCCCAGCCCTTCTGCCTGAAGCCCTGCCCAGTTGAGCTTCCTTCCCCACCCCCTCCTACCTCACCCAATCAGAACCCCGGCTGCCCTGCGTATTGGTAAATCCCTTAAGTTACTTTCACCCCTGGATGGACACACCTAACCACCACTCTATGCTGGGGTGGGTTTCTGCTTGCTCTGAATCAGACAGAGAAGAGACTTCAATCTGGATCTCCTATGTCCCAGGTGAGTGCCTGAACCACCAGGCAATTGGATATTTGGAGTAGGGGGTGTCTGTCGTGTTTTTTCCATGAAAATTTTCAGGTCTGGTTTTCATGCTGATAGAGAACAAGAAAACTTCAGAACTGGTGCTATTCAGCAAGTCAGGCAAGGTGATCTAGTGATTCCTTCTGGCTCCAAACATTTTTTTGCAAAATGGAATTCTTGTTTTCCTGCCAGCCTGACATTTAAAGATCTTTTGATGTGAAGGGAATTTTAAGTGAAATTTATTTTCTGTACAAGTACAGCAAGCAAGGGCCAGCTAGACCTCGTGGACCGAACACAGGCCGAGGGGCTGTCTTCGTTCCTGTTCCAGATTTACACTAAGTCAGTGTAGGTGACTGCAGGGAAATCACTACACTCCACATTTTTTTTTAAATGTCCACCAGTTGGGGGGTGCTCCCTTCAGGATTACTAGCTAATTTAATGCCTGCTGTTCAAGAAATGCTGAGCACACAAGATAATGGGAGCTGTGGGTGCTCAGCACCGCTGAAAACCTGTCCCAGGGAGTCTCAAGTTGGCCACCTACACCCAGTGACCACTTGTTAGAAATGTTTTGCCCTCGCCTCCGTATTACAGCTTCTGTAAAATGGGAGCAATAACATTGCTCCCCTTCGTAAAGTGCTTTAAAACTGACAGGTAAAGGAAAGTATGATATAAAAGTGCAAGGACTTAAGTAAACATCACCCCTCTGTGTGTCTCTTTTTAACTGGTTCCAGAAGCATCCAAGATGACTAAGTGAGAGATTACAAAAACTACTCCTTTTCCCCTTTCAAATTGCTCGGTCAGTTGTTCGTGTGGGTCTTTTCTTCAGCACCAGGGGAGAAACCAATACTTTTAAAGATGGAAAAATGATCGCAGAACCATAGAAATTAGCTGGGGCTTCTGTGAGCAAGTGCAGGATCTGAAACGGCTGTTTTTAATTAATAGAATTCAAATGGACTGCCCCTTTAAGACCTTCCTCAGTGATTAGCATTTGTTATTGATAGTTGGTTAACAAACCACTTTGTTTTGGCACAGTTGTTTCTAACAAATCACAGTTAAAGCAACCTGGTTTGGTTAAAATAGCATTTGAACCTGTGTACATGAGAAGCATTCTAAATCGAGCTCTGTAACATTCTGCTCTTCTCTGAGGCAGCTGTTATCTACTGAAAGAAATTTTTTTTTTGATTCCCTTGAGTCAGTTTTTCTGGTGAGCTGATGTACTTCAAGAAGAACCTGAAGTTGCATGTCTCTATGGGTGCTCCACTGCGCTCTTGCCTGGAGAATGCAAAGCAGAGTCTGGTGTCTGTACTTGTGCAGCACAGCACCTGCACAAGAGCAGGGACCCGCTGCCATGCAGCTCCTGCTATATGGAGGAATAGACTGTGGCCCTGTATTTGATCCTTCAGACCTTGCTCAGACTACAATAGAGAGCAAGGGTTATCCTGGCCAAAACGTGTGGATTTTGAACCTTCTCTACCTCTCTGTGGCAATGCCTCTCCCACTTCATCTCAGGAAGTCTCTCCTGTCACAGAATTCTGGGACCCTGCTCCACCCCAGCCTCTCCACCCTGAACCTGAGAGGATGGTTCCTAGATGGTTGTTGGGCAAGGAACCTACCTGTTCAGATAAGGTCCAGTCAGTTCTGCTATCTGGAAACCTAGTACTCACAAAACTTATTTTCAATAGTGGGAACTCTTCCAGTCCTGGTGTTCTCATCACTCTTAAGTATTGGAGGTTCCACTCTCTAAAATAGTGGACTACCTGTTGGATTTGAAAACACAAGGTCCATCACTGACTTCAGAGTACATTTGGTCTCTGTTGCAACCTGCCACTCACTTGAAGGCTTCTCAGTTTTTGGCCACCCTGCTATGGCCAGATTTCTCAAGGTTTTACACATTTTTTCCCCCCAACAGGACCTTAATTTGGTTCTTGGTGCCCTGAGGAAACCCTCTTTTCAACACATGGCTACCTATTTTCTCCTCTCCCTCAAGATTTTGTTTCTTATAGTTAGACAAATGGGAGAGCTTGATGCTTTCATGGCAGACCCACCATTCTCTACTTTCTTTAGAGATAAGATTGCACAGTGTCCCCATCCTTGCTTCCTCCCTAAGGTCTCTGTAATTCCATACTAATCAGGAGCCATCTACCAGTGTTCTACCCAAAGCCTAATGGCTCCCGAGAGGAGGCCAGCCTACATACATGAGATGTGAGAAGGGTTTTTGCCTTCTACTTTGACAGGACAAAGCCTTTCTGGGCCTCTCCCAGATGATTCATATTTGCAGAGAATGAAACGACAACCTATTTCCACTCAGACTGTCAACGTGCATTTTAACCTGCTATGAATTCAGTGGGATGCAGCCCCCTCAGAGTGATAGCACATTCCACTTGTGCTCAGTCCACATCTATAGCTCTGCTGAATGATGTTCCCATAATAGAAGTCTGTAGGACTGCAATTTGGTCTTCCATTCGCACCTTTGCCCAGCATTACACCATTTACCTTGCTTCCAAAGATGCTGCCACCTTTGGCGATGAAGTCCTTCTTCAAGGTGTTTTGTCCATATAAATGCTCCACCTTTCTGCCCCTCAGAAGTGGAGACTCTGCTTCGCTGTCCAGAAGGAACTGAGTGTTGGTGCTTCTGTGCCTCCGTATGCCCTTGTCTGGAGGTGCGAGGTGCCGCTCTTAGCAGGGGTGGGCCCATACACACTTTTTTGCATTCTTTGGTTGAGTGCGCCCAGGCGCGCCATCTTGAACTCATTCCTATAAGGTAAGTAACCTATTTCCTTGACCAGTGAATCTGTTATAAAATAAACTGGTTTGCGCCCTCCTCCCACTAAAGTACTGGTGACCCTCTCACTTTGCATTGTAGACATATGAAACTCCTGTTCTGTGCATGTTTCTTCTGATACTGATGAGGTTGGTGCTCAAGCAGAGGGAAATCAATCAAAGCAAAATGTGTTTGTGCCTTAGCCAGCACTAAAAATATAGCAAAATGTTTACTAAATGGGAAGGAATCTGTAGAGGATTGGAGGTTTTTTTAACTCACAAATGCTGTTGCAGACCAAGGAGCGTTCCCATATATGCATGAGTCACACCTGTCGTTTGATCCCCCTTTGATGTGCTTTTCCTGCATCTCTTTCAGGATACATTGTGTGCAGTCAGGGATGCAACTGCTAACGAGGGAGGCTGACCATAGGCAAAGTGGAATATTTGATTTTACAAACGGTAAATGTTGA
The DNA here is from genome assembly GCF_003597395.2 of Chelonoidis abingdonii. Lineage (NCBI taxonomy): Eukaryota > Metazoa > Chordata > Testudines > Testudinidae > Chelonoidis > Chelonoidis abingdonii. The sequence continues at coordinate 76,466,757 of NC_133775.1, read as the reverse complement.
CGCTTCATCCGTGCTGCTGAGAATGCTGTTAAGTCGAATACCAGCCCCAGATCAGGCAGCAGTAGAGGGAAAAGGAACCCTTTAAATGTGAATCCTCTGACAATGGAGCAGCACTTCACAGCCCCGGGGCTCTGATGGCTATGCCTGGTGCTAACTGAATTATTGGCAATGGGGCTCATTTGTTTAGAGGTGTGTTCATACTCCCACATTTGTGCCAACATGATTGCTGGGCAGAATCTCATTCTAGGTGCCAAAGGATTACTAGGGTGTCCCTGAGAGAGAAGTCTGATTAAACTAGGAGCAGAAGCCATCCTGCAGAGCTCTCCTAACAGAGGACCTTATCTATGAGAGCAAAAGTCATCACTGTAATACTTCGGTTGCATCAGTGGAATCAGTAGCATAGACAGGACTTGGGCAATTTTGCCACCCGTGGGTTGGTGTGCCACATGGACGTACCAAATGCACAGCACAGCTGTCTCATTGGTACAGGAGTGTCTCTGGCTTTTTGTCATTGATTTGGGGGGGGCCCAGATTCCCAAAGGTAGATAGGCGCCAGCTCCAATGGGAGTGCCAATCCAAGCATTCAAAAATCATGGGTCAGGCCCCCAAAACCCGAGATTCTAAAAATAACAAATACTGGGTTTTTATTTGCCGACCGGTTCTTGAGCCTGTAGGGGTTGGGTTTTCCAGCACTTCTCTGCAGTGAGGTGGGCTAGAAACACCTTTTCTAACTGGAAGCTGTCTCCACAGTAATCACTGGACTCCAGAAGTTAGAGCTTTAAGGAAGACAAAAGCCATGAGTCTGGTGACAGGCAACCCCTGCCTTAAGAGACTGACTCCAGTAGCCCCAGCTGTACTGAACACAATTCTGGTCCTCCTTTATTCGACAGCTCATCACAGCTATGATTATGGTCCATCCCTTGAGTGGCTGCTTAAGGAGATGGTGAACTGAGAAATCACCCCTCTGTCTCTCTCTAGCTACTGTGCTTATAAGCAACACCCATGTTGGCTCTAAATGACCAAGGGAAACATGTCTTTCCTCTAAGCTCTGGGTTTTCAGTGTCTGCTTTGTAGATAGTTAGTCAGTTTTGCTCTTTGCCTGGAGCCACAAAGGGATTCAGAAGAGTGCCCACCAGTGGGCTGTGGCATGCTCTGATGTGGTCTCGGTCTTTCCTGTTAAAGTTGTTCCACTTTAATTAAAATTGTAACTATTTATTAATTGGACAAGAGAAAGTGAGGATCGCTCTCTAGCCCAGAAGCTAGAGTTTTCACCTGAGTTGTTGCAGTCCCTGTTCAGATCCCTTCTTGTCAGGCAAAGAGGGGAATTGAATGGCAGTCTCCCATATGTCAGTGAATACCTTAACTACTGGGTTAAAGGTCACAAGGAAAGCCTCCTCTCCCTCCACCTCCAACTCTTTTGTGTGGAGTTAGGCAGCCTCTGAGCACCGGTACCAGATCAGGCCGCTCAGGAACACCCGGTCCTATATCCCTATCTGTGGGTTGCACTGGGCTTGAGGCATGCACATTGCAGCCTCACTCTGCCTGAGGCAGGAACTTGGGTACCTGGGGTACTTTTACAGCAGACATTTAGGCAGCTACCGGTGGCAGCTGAATAGGGATTCACAGAGAAGCCTATATCTGGACTTCGGGAGTCTGAGTCCCCTTGTGGATCTGGAGCTTTGTGTGGGCAGAGCCATGACAGCTTATGTGCTGGGTATGCTATGCTACCATCGGAAATTCGCCAGCATTCCTAGTGCATGAATCAATTGTATTTAATAACCACACACATCTTCTGCCAAATTAGCTAAAGCCCCTGTGTTTGCCAAAGCCAGCACCCTTTAAACCAATTTGCCATTTCTAGACTAACCAGTGCTTGAGATATCACAAACTTAGAGAGAAACCAGGAAAATTTCCCCAGTTTTTTTTGTTAAACTCTCATTTCTCACTAGCTAGAAACTTCAAACCCAGCCTGCGTTTGTGCCTGTGACATGCCTGATGCGTTGCTCTAGATGTGAGAGTTTGGAAGGGGCTCTGCTCTGGTGCTGTAATAGAATGTTCACTTTAACCTTGATGCTGGAGAGATCAGTTTCTCCGCTTGATACAAAGCCCAGCACTTGGTACAGGAGCTCCTGGTGATTCCACTGTTACGTTCATTACATACGCACAGAGAAGTTAAATATAAATATAAAACACTTTCTGGAAGGTTGTGGCGTAACACTTTCTTAGAATTCAAAATTAATACCCAGGAACCCCAAAACAGAGCGACAAAGCAGGCTGCTCCCTAAAGTGGAAAGGCACCACTCACCCCACCTTAGTCTACGTTGTCTTTAAACTCTCTGCTGCTAGCTCCACGTCACATCAGTCTTCCCTACTTAGCCCCCTGCTTGCAAGCAGAACCAAGAAATACCCTTGAAATGTGAAATGACAGCCTACAATTTTAACTGTTTTCACTGCAGCACATCCACAAAGCTCTTTTTGTGAAGAGAAACTCCACATGAAATGCAGAGCAGGCTCTCCTGCTATGATACAGGAGAGTTTGTAATGTCCTTATAAAACAGATGTTCCTGGCATGTTCCTCTTGTGCTGGATGGCTCATACAACACGGTGGCATCTGGAACGTACATATCCTGACTCCTGAAAGATGTGTCTTCCAGAATGTGAAAACTCTGTAGCAGATGCAAAAGGGGATGCGTGAAAGATGGGAACTTGGGGGAACAGCCGATAGAGGGAGGCATTTTCCAAACCATGTCGTCTTTAGCTCCAGCCATTGTCAGAGGGGCTATGGGCTGGTCCAGATCCTCCATTCCTCCTGAGCAATGCTTGGGGCAGGAGTGAACTGGTGGGGGACAAAGGTGGCTTTAAGCACCCATTATACCACCTGTGGGGGGGAGAAGTGGCATGGCAGGTGTTTGTGCCATGGGAGGTGTTGTCAGATGCTACCAGTGTGGTGCTCTGCTCTGTTCAGTGTTGATATCACTCGGCTGCGTGCATGTGTTCTGGATTTAATCCTGCTGTGTCAGGATTTAATATTGATACCTAGACGCTGAACAAAATTGTTTTGAATAACATGTGCCTCAGTTAGGATGCAGTGTCACTGACCCAAATTATGACTGGTACTAAAAGGAATTTGTTTACCCAATTTGTAGTTACTATGTAACTTAATTTTTTTACCAATTTGTTTTTTCCTTGCCTTCATGTTGTTGGCTTCCATTTGTTTGTTGATTTTTACCTGTGTGTTGGTTAAACAATTTAGCAAGGTTACACACATTGTACATGTTGTACAGCGATAATACAGCAGTACAGCGATAATACAGTTGTTTTTACGCAGTAACCAAGTTGAAATTCAATGACAGTTTTCCTGGTCCAGCTAGTGGTTTTTAGCGGATTGTTAACTTAAATGTCCATATGTGGTAGACAGAAGTGTATTTGACCAGTCTGTTATTTATAAACACTTCATTTTTCTTTTCTTGATGCTTGGACACGTTTCCCCATTCTTCAATTCATATGGACCCCCCTTACTGGCAATCCAGCGGGTCCATGAGTTATCAAACTCCGTGGGGATCGTAAGGGAGGGGATCAGGGTGTTCCCTAGCACAAGGTTTTTTGCCATGTTAGATTGCGATTCTTACAGCGGACAGCTCACTTACTCACCAGATCAGCGGTCGGGGTCACCAGTGTTGTCAGATGCCTACCAGTTTGGTGCTCTGCTCTGTTCAATGGTGATATCACTTGGCTGCGTGCGTGTGTTCCCTCTGTGTGCTGTCCCAGCTCTTCAAAGACAGCTGACACAGCAGACCCGAAGAGAACCCCCAATGACCACAGAGTCTAGTAAGGTACGAAGGCATGTCGGCCAGGTTTATTGCCGTATGGAACACAATAGTAGTTCCCGCTAGATTGTTACTCTACAGGGCATACTACGAGAAAGTGCCTCTTGGCAATGGACTCGGCTCAGTCAGTGGCGGGACTTTCCACCTCGGCCGGACAAAGACACCGCCCCAGGGATGCATTCTTTTATACACAGGTACAAACAAGTTAATCACTCCTGACGTATTGAGGTGCAACCCCTCTATGTAGCAAGGTACAATCCCTCTACGTAGTAAGGTGCCACCTCTCAGCTTATACATGTTGGTTTGAACAAAACAACTCAATCCATCGTATTACCCTTTTGCCCGTCATTGGGATGGGTCAGGCTGTTCCTTGTTATCTGTGTGGAGTGTACAAGTATGCGAATGTTCTGATATCTGGTGTCCAGTACCTTTCAGGTATGTCTCTTTTTGCAGCATCAGCCCTTTCCTTGCCAGCTTCTGTGAGCAGGGCCTGCCTCTGGCTCACAGCTTAACTTTGCTTTATGTTAGCAAAGTCTTGACCATTACTTTAGTTCAGGCCTTAGGCCTCATGGCGGGCCTCTGATACCAAGGTTTATATCTCAGGGCCTCCTCTTACTACAGGAGGTACGCAGCTGTTCAGAGAGTGGGGCCTGGCCTTCGGATGTTTGACTGGTGGTGGCCAGAACCATAGATTGCATGATTAGAACATAGAGCACTGGATAGCAATGAACTAGGGGTTGTTGGCCCTATGGAGTAGCTCGATCTCCAGTGCCCTCAGCACAGGGCACTGTGGGAAGGGAGGTGGAAGCTCAGAGATGCTTCTGTAAATAACGTGGGAGCAAACGCTGAGCAAGCGCCCTGGTAATCAAGCACGTTTGTTTTATGTGTGTACAGCACCTAGCACAAAGGGGGGGCTGGTCAGTGACTGGGGCTTCTAGGCCCCACGGCAATATAAATATAATAATAATATCGCCTCATCTCAAAGTTGCCCGTTTCCCACTAGTGGGAGCTAGACTTGCTGTAGCACTAGCTGGAGCTGGGGGCCTGAGCCCCCTAGGCAGCTTGGAAATCTCAGCTGCAGAGAGGAATAAATAAGAAAAATTGCTGAGTTCAGCGAATAGAGGGGTTCCCATATGTTTTATTAAGGTCATCTACCAGCTGCATTTGTCTTTCTGGAGGACCTGCTCCCCACTTCTCAGCCTTTCAGTCCCCTGATGCCCTCCCCTCCTCAGCCCATGCCCACTCCCTGCCTCCACCCAGCTAGTCCCCCTCTTCCTGCAGCCCCTCCCTTCCCGCAGCCATGCCTTGATCACTACTAGGCTGTTGACTGTCTGCTCACTGGTTCCAGCCACGTCCTCTGCTGCTGCTGCCCAGATCCCTCTCCTCTGCCATTGTCTGCTCTTTGTGGAAGTGAGTGTTGTGGAGAAGGGGAGGAGTGCTTCGGGGCATGTAGGACCCATCTGATCCCTTCCCATGCCCCACTTGTTTGTGGGGACTGTAGCAGGGTAGACCCCACTCCTGCCCAGAAGGAATAAAAACGGCCCTGGAAGGGGCTGTAGGTGGAGAAAGCAGCTTTTAGGCTGGGCTGATTGGGGGAAGTGGCTGCAGTTGGGGCCACGTGCCAAACAGACTCAGCTGGCCCTATAAAGGCAGAGAAGCCAGGAGCAGACAGAAGTCTCTCTCTGCCTGTTGAGGGAGAAGGGCCTGGCTGCAGGGACCTTAGCAGAGTACCTAAGTGAAGCAGGGCTGGGGACAGGCTGAGGAGCTGGGGAGCTCCAGCCTGGAAATCCCCAGGCTGTGGCCTAGCATTGGGCTAAAAGGTACTGGGAATTGCAGAGGGCAGCCCAGGGGTACGCCAAGGCAGCAGGTCCAAATCCTTGCCAATGATGAGTAGGCTGATACTGCAGTCTGCCCCAGGGTGTGGGGCTAGATGATGACTGGCAGTAGCCATATACTGAGTCAAGGTGGGGATAGCGGGTGGGGATGACCCTGAGAGAAAAGGGTTACTGTCAGGGGGCAGCACCCCATGTAAAAGAGCACTGGGTCCAGGGAGGGACACAGGGGCCAGAGGACAGGCAGATTACTGGCCTGCAGAGGGTGCTCTGGAGCTGGAACGAGCTAATTCCCGGAAGTAACCATCAGGAGGCACCGCAGGGGTGAAGGAGCACTTCTACAGGATCCACCATTCGAGAAACAGAGTGCTTTTCATCCCTAGATCTCAGTGCTTTACAAAGGAGGTCAGTATCATTATCCCCCTTTTGCAGATGGGGAAACTGAGGCAGAGAACGGGGAAATGAGTTGCCCAAGGTCACCCCACAACTACTGGCAAAGCCAGGACTAAAATGGAGCATTCCTGAGTCCCTCTCCTGTGCTCTCTCCATTAGACCATACTGCAGAGATCCCTGCTGATGGCTCTGGGCCAGAGCCGAGTGCTGTGATTTTTAGTGGTGCAGGATTGTTCCTCCCAACCTCTCACGCTGCCTCAGGGAATAAAGCTGGGGACGGGATTTAGCAATGTGCGTATCCTTGTGGAACCTGTCCAGGGCGCCGGTGCCCTTGCGACCCCTGCCCCACCACTGTGAAAAGCACCATGCTAGCAGAGTGATTGCAGCTGAGCAGGGTTTGATGTGAAGGGCAGTCTCGTGTGCCCATCCTGCTGGGGCCTTGGCTGAGGAAAGACTGCTACACACCCCCATGGCCTGTAACACCTCCGTTTTCCGGAGGTCTCCCACTCTCCAACTGACCAGGCTTCTCCCACTTGGATGTTCAGTCCTAGGTGCTAAGGCAACAGTCCCACAAGCTCTGACTGGAGAGAACAGTGAGTCCAGGTGTTTTCTGGTTGGACAAACTGATTGTCATGGGGTGTTGGCAGGACAATGCTGCACTTGTTTGTGTCCTGCAAGAGACTGAAATAAGCTAGGACTATTTCAAAAGTGATGAGCGTTAATTGCACACTTAGCAGGCACTTGGGGTGAGCTGCTCTGTAATTATCATGCATTGCTCTCCAATAGAAGGGGTCCTGTCATTTCTGAAACAAGCCTGTAATTAACACTTGGTGCTAGCTGTAGCCCAGCCTGGGATCCATTTATTAAATTTGTGGACAGGTGAAATTAACACTGAACTACTCCTTCCCTTGTCAATTAGCGGGTAGCGCTGAATGACAGTCTGCCTCTCAGGTGGGGTTTAGACATGATTGTATGCTGAATGTGGGGAGCAGCTTGTGCTCTTATTGGCGGCATGAAAACTGCTGCTGCTATGGACTTGCTGTCATCTGAGTGCTGTAAGCCAGGATGCCTCGCTGTTCCTGGGTTGCTTTGCCAATGTCACCAGACTGTGTCCAAAGTGGTGAGCTCTCTTGTGGTAGGAGCGGGGTGGGGAGCAGTTTTGGACTCATTTAAAACCCACTCGGAACACATGAGTTCAGAAAACAAGTCAGCAGGGAGGTGTATCACAGGGATCAGCAAAAAAAAAAAATGCTGCAGCCTCTGAGTTTTCTTAGGATGGATCAGAACCTGCTTAGCTGGTAAGATCTGACAGGAACAAATGCAAGGTTGGGGTGGCTGTTGGTTTTGCCCTACTTAAAAGCCCACAAAAGCATGGTCCAGGTGTCCGACAAAAGGAAGAGCCCAGTCTGATCTAGTCAGTGCACAAGTTGTGCGTTAATGTTGCAGATTTCCAGAGTACACGTGAGCCCCATGCTGATGCAGTTTTGGGTGGGCGAAAGTCAGCAGCAGCCCCCAAGGTATACATGGATGGCAGCAGTGGGAAAGCAGATGGTTAGTTACAGCACAGCTAGAACCATCAGGAATTTTTTTACCAACTTTTCCCTCAAAAATGCCATTTCATTAAACCTGAAACTGTTTCCAAACCAGGACTGGTTTCAGTGAATCTTCCAACTCAGAATTACTACAAAAGTTTTGAAATTCATCTTAATTCAATGCTTTCAGAACGAGTTTCAAGTTCCTGGGTCAAAATGATTTTGTTTTGGAATGTTGGTACATTTACCCTTAAAGCTGGAGAAAAATGTCAAAATTGAAAGTTTGTTAACCTGAACCAAAACGTCATTTGGATTTTCAGTTTGACACCATTTTCAGGATTTTGACTTTTCATCCTGATTTGGGACAGGAAAATGTTTTGATACCTTGAATTTTTTCTCTCAATTTCTCCCCACCTCTAATCACATAGTGGGCTTTGTTCTGCGGTGCATTCGGAGACATGGCAGCTAACCTCCAGAACCCTACTGTCAACATCGGTGTGATAATCCCCACGTACCTCTGTCTAGGGGGCTGGCACTGGGATGCTGGTTTGGAGCAAACTGCTGTGACCTACAGGCTCTAAAACACTGCACTAGCTTTTCCTTTGGCTTCTGCAGGGAATGAGTCTGTGCTGGAGGGTTAACTGCTGCCAGTGTATGTCAGTGATCTTTCTTACACAGGGACCCTCAGTCTCTCACCCTGTAGCCTGTGCAGCCACGCCTCCCCTCCCAGCAGTCTCTGGAAAGGAAGAGGCGGTCTTCAAAGGCTAGTCATTTTTTGAATGGCTGGAGGCATCTTCATTAGTTGGGAGCATGGGGAGAATTGAGCTATGGCACAGTTCTGTTAACAATCAGGTGCCAAACCTCAGAGTTGGCCCTTGTTGGAGCCTGTTGCGGGTGCTCCCTATATGGGTTGGGGCCAAGAGGTGGGCAGGGGTTCTAGCACTGATTGCTTCTTGTGGCTCCATATGCTCACACTCACATGCAAGTGTTTGCGCCTGGGCTCTCACCCCCTCAGGACTAGGGCAGTGACTGTGGGGCTGTTCCTTCCCACCTCGACATGCACACAGCTGTGGCCTCCCCAGCCCATGTACTCTGTCAGCCTGGAGCTCCAGTGTGCCCAGCCAACCTGTGACAGAGGAAATCCAGTCAGGCAGCAGCAGTGAGGTTCCCGAAGCCCCAGGAACCAGCTCTCCTGCAATCCATCTGCTCAGGGAGCCTCCCTCGCCCGGTCACACTCTCTGAGCTTCCCCCTCCCCCTGCATCCCCAAATGACACTTGGTTTCCTGCCCATTCCCATAGCTCTGCTTCTGTTCTGGAGCTTTCCCTTCGCATCTGCTCAGATGCTCACTGGCCCCCGCCCAGTAGCAGGCCGCTTCTCTCCTCTTGCTCCACTGTGCCAAGACCCAGCTGCTGCTCCCTTCCTTCCTGCTGTCCCCTCCTTGCCCTCTTCCAGCCCAGTTGGTCTTCTCTCCCCAACCCTGCTCCACTGCTCTGGGCCTGGCTCCATCCATCTCCCCTGACTCCTGCTGGCCTGTGCCAAGGCCCACTTGTTCTAGGGAGCTCAGAGAAGCAGTTTCCCCTCTGTCAGGAACTATTTTCCATGTCACCAAGGCCTCAGTGACCCAAGCCTGGCACCTGTGCTGGCAGCCAGTCACCCAGGGCACTGCAGGAAGCTGGTGGCTGGAAAGGGTGGTAGAATTGGGCCTCCTGAGCCAGTGGCCGAAAGCAAGGCCTCTGGGTGCTGCAGTAGAACAGGTACGATCTGCTCACCGAGCCAGAGAGTTCCTCACCCTTGGCTAGTGGGAGGGAGACTGCTGTATGGCTGGATTTAACTGATCTCTGTAGCATGCAGGTAGGGGAGGGGGTAAATAATCCCCAGTTAATAGTTGCCTAAAGACTGGCCCATGGCCTCCCAGCAGGTGGGGGGGCAGAGCAGGGATGAGAACCCAGCTGGTCCTTGCCCCTGGGCCTGTGCTTGGCTCCCTGGAGCTGCTAAGAGTGCCTCAGGCCAACATACCATGACTCAGCACTGGGCAAGCTAGCCCAGCATCAGATCCAAGGGGAAATGCCTAGGTATGGTCAGTTTCCTACTGCCACCCCTGTAAATAGCTAGCACAGCTGGCCCAGCGCGAGTTGTAGGGTATGTTTCAAAGCATTGTCTTGGATCGAAAGATCCATGTAATAGTGACTCGCCATGACATGGGCATTGATGGAAGGGTTGTGGCGCTTCCTCCTTGGGTCTGCTGAGCACCCAGGGCAGGCAATGATCTGGAAATTCATTGCCTGTCAGGTCTAGCTTAACAAGCAGACACATAGCATACAAGGGGCAGCTGGGACATGCTTATAGTCCTTCCTGTAGAGTCAAGATGTCTATATGGACTATAAGATATTGACAGGAGGCCGTCCAGAAAGGAAGCTCAGAACAGGGTTCTGTGTTGTGCTAGTCTGGTCTTTCATCTGCTCTTCCCGCTGTGCACAGAGTTTATCCAGCATGTTGTCCTTTTCCTGACCTACAATGTGAAGTTGTGTACTAGATACTTCTGTGATGGGTGCCACAGAACCACCTTTGGTGGAGAGAGTAGAAATACTGCAGCAAGTGCTCCTCTCTGCACCATAACGTCTGTTTACGCTGCAAATCCCCAGTTTTTATAGAATCATAGATTATTAAGGTTGCAAGGGACCTCAAGAGATCATCTAGTCCAACCCCCCGCTCAAAGCAGGACCAATCCCCAAATGGCCCCCTCAAGGATTGCACTCACAACCCTGGGTTTAGCAGGCCAATGCTCAAACCACTGAGCTATCCTTCCCCCCCCCCATGTATGACTTTGGGTGCAAATTTCTGCACTGCACATGTGAACGGTCCCGGTATGTATTGTGGGGAGTCAGACAATCTAACACAATCAATCAATATATCTACACCTTTAAGATATCCCTGATCTTAACTCCTGGAAACATCTAAGTCATCTTATATAAACCAGGGCCATGTTTCTGAGGAGAGCTCTTCTTTAACAAAAGGCCATAGGAGACTCCAGAGGTGAAATCAGTGGCAGTTTTACCATTGATCTCAATTGTGATTTCACACAATGTATTTTGTCCAAGTTGGTCACAATGGTGACAACCCCTTCCATACAAACTCCAGCCAACCAACAAAAGGAATTGGAAACAAATCAACCTTAAAAAAAAATGTATCTAACAAACCAAGAACAAACCTCAAGCAGAGTTTTGATCACCAAAAGAAGAGCTTGTGATTGCAGGGAGGCCTCTAGGAATCTGGCTATTGATTTAGACACTCAGTTACTACATTGATGGACAGCAGTATAGAACCCTGTGATAGAATCTATTCTGCAGTTAAGCCTCTGCCACTCCAGTGTCTTCAGGCCATCCAGTGGGGCAGGGTGGGTGTAGCAGACCAACTGGGACAAGAGGACAACTCTTCATTGAATTCTGAAGGAGAAGATTGTTGTTCAGTCCGTGGTGAGGGAATGATGGCAGAAGAAATGACAATTAAAACTTAGCATCTTCAAATGTAGCCTATGGCCAAATTTCCAGGGAGTGGCCATGTGGGGAGTTGAAAAAACTATCCTTCTGTTAAGATCATTGAGCACCAAAAACATCTGACCGTTTCTTAAAGGACCCATTTGTAAATTAATTTTAATTAACGAATCACCAATTTACTTGTGAATTCTCAGAAAACCCATTCTGTGCTCAGTGGATGAGAGCCGTGAGTGTGGTGCAGAAAATGCAGCCTATTTGTACATAGCAGAGAGCTGGAATCCCTGCTTGAAGGGCAAAGTTCAGCCTCAGCTCACTGTGGAGCCAGTCTAGCTCCTCCATGAAGTGGTAAGATCTCCCCACACACACCCCACCCGCCCCTATAGAGGTCAAGGATTGACTGGGATTATTGGTGACATCTTTACCCCTAGATGACTCTCAGGCACTTGGATGAGGCTCACTGGTGGAGCAGTGTGGAGGGGCAAGCCTGAACTGTCTCTGTGAGCCCTGTACCCTTTAATGGAGGACTGCATCCTCTATGGAGGTCAGGCTGTCAGCAGACAGAAGTGAGGTCAGCTGAGCAGGCATGATGGTCTTGGTGTCAGGACACTGGTTTGGGTCTCAGGAGAGCTGGGTTCAAGTCCTAGCTCTGTTACCAACTTCCTGGGTGGCCTTGGGCAGTCACTTAGGCACACTTCCTCAAAGGCATGTAGGTGCCAAACTCCCATTGATTTCAGTGGAAGTTAAGAGCTGAGCCTTAGTCTGTGTGGACCTCATTCCCCATTTGTGCAATAGGAAATATTCCTTCTGCCCATCCCAGTCTGTCTCATTTATTTAGAGGGTAAGTTCTTCAGGGCAGGGACATGTGTTTAGAGTCGAGCACATTGGGGTGTCACTGGAATACAAACAGCAGTTGTGGTTGTGTTGGTGATGCGAGAGCCAGAACAGAATCCAGCTTGCTCTCCTGTCTCAAGTGGTTGCTTCGTGCTAATGGAGTGCAAACCTTGGCCAGCTAAGCAGATGGAGTCTGAGTAGCCTGAGAGAGTGGATCTGTGGAGCAAGATGGCACTGTTTTACAATCTCTCTGACTGTAAATAGCCATTGACCATTTCATGTTGCCATTTAGTGCATGGCGCATGGGCTCCATACAGTGGCTGTACAGCACTGGGAGTTAAAGCTGTCTTTGTACAGCCGTGTAGGGAAAGCGCTGCAGTGTGGCCACATTTGCAGCGGTGCTGGGACTGATGCATTATGGGCAGCTATCCCAGTGTTCAAGTGGCTGCAATGTGCTTTTCAAAAGAGGGGGGTGGAGTGGAGTGTGACAGGGAGCATGGGGAGAGAGAGTGAGTGGATTTTTGGAACCGACAGTGTGTCAGCTCCCTGCCTTGCAAATTCCGACCCGCTCCTCCAACCCTCTCTCATTCACTCTTAAATGCAAATAGTCTTCAGACCAGATAAGCAGCTGCTTTGATGGACTCCCCAACCCTGCCCCCGCCCCCGCCGTGCTGTTTCTCTCCTCAAGCAAAAACTAGCTGTGGACATTCATCCCCCTGCCTGCCTCTGCTCAAGCAAACAGTAGCTGTGTTTGTTTTTTAGAAAATCCACTCCGGAAGCCCCGTGTTCACAACAAAACAGAGGCATCACAACAAAACAAAGAGAGTTCTTTAGTTAAAAGCATTATGGGAAAATTCTGGAGGTCAGTTATGGCGTAGTAAGATTAATCACTGTTTACACTGGCACCCCAGCGCTGCAGCACCAGCGCTGTTCTCTTTATTCCTCTCATCCATGTGGAGTACAACCAGCACTGTAGCCAGGGAGATACAGCACTGGACGTGCCTTGCCAGTGTGGATGGGGAGTAAGTTACAGTGCTGTAAAGCCACCACCAGCGCTGTAATTCTCAAGTGTAGCCAAGCCCTCAGTCTATAGGCAGCCTGGGTCAGTGGGGAGGTGGACTCTGCCCCCCTCAGCTGTGCAATGCACTCACACTGACACCCCGGGCAGGCAAAGGGAGCATGGCCGTTGCCCGCCAGAGCACTGCTCGTGTTAACAGAAGCACTGAGCCCATGTGATTCCCTGTTGGTGGATGTGGGGGCAGCTATTGTGGCATTCCAGCTCTCACATTTAGTCCCAGTGCTGGGATTCCAGCCCCTGCTGGAGCCCATCTCCTCGTGTCAGCTGGGCTGGGCATGAGAAGAGAGGGGTGAAGGATCCCTGACACTGCAAGAGCAGCAGAGGCAGGGCTGGGGCTGAGTGATGAACTGTGGAGGCTTCGCATGGGGAGCACAGAATTCGTTGGCTGGAAGTTAGGGGAGAGGCTGGAAGCTCAGCACAGTTAGGTGGCATCTTATACCAATGTGTGTATTGTGATCTCAGCTGGGGTCTGGTGAGAGCTGCAGTGGAGCCAGAATCACCTCACTCATGAACTTGGGTGACTTAGACACCAGCTGCTGCATGCATGTTGGGGGAGCAGGGGAAGTTCAAACGTGGCAAGGCAGAGCAAAGCCACTATATAATCTGTTTTTTAATTTTGGGACCAATCTTGTGATCTTTGAACTTTTGAGCCTGGCCACACTGAATAAGCCAGGAGAGGTAGGGGCAGCAGTCACTGAGGCCAGGTCTACACTGCGACTTTAAATCGGTTTAATGGCCGATATACCGATTTAACGCTGTATCCGTTCACACGACGTCGTCATTAATATCGAGT
>NC_133775.1:76434186-76452876 GCF_003597395.2 Chelonoidis abingdonii | reverse complement strand
ACTATCACCTGCACGTTTCCAGAGTCACAAACCTTCGTAGTCAGCAGCCTTAACGATCTTTGGGCACTTGCATCACTGCAGCCCCCACAGTAGATTTGCCCCACTCCAATTGATTCCAGACTGACCGGTAGCTGTCTGGCGTGCAAGCTTCCAGAGGGCTATTGCACTCGCTTCTCCACTGTGAGGGCTGCTCCTCATGTTTGTATTACGGCCGTTTCAGGGCAGGGGAAAGCTGTCACAAAGTTCTAAAGAAAGTGCTCTTACGGCATGCGAAAGTTTCGCAGACCACTGCGAATCGTCCCACACCGTCAAAAACAATGCGGTCCACCAGTCCTGTGCTTGTTCCCTGCCCAAATTCGGGGGCATTAATGGTTAGTAGATGCCCCGTTTAATAGCAGTAATCTCAAACGCTGGGGCCGCGGTTATGAGAATTCTGCCTCCATCTCGCATCGCTGTCCTCGCCCTCAGCAATAGCTTGCCTCCTCCTCTCCTCCTCCTTTGAAGTTTCATTGTCAGTAATAGTCACAGAGAGTACGCGAGGTGTTGACAACGGTCAGAATACCGTTTGTGATCTCAGGCGTCCAATGAAATTGCTGTGCTATGGCGTTTGCTCAATGCACTCCGCGAAAAAGGGCGCCGACAAGGTTGTCTGGCTGCCCTTCACAAAGGGAGGGTGAGGCTGTACCCCAGCACCCCGGGGCAATGTTAAGCCCCATCAGGCACTGTGCTCTCAACACGGAAGTGGGAACTATGGGATAGCTGAGGATACAGCTACCCACATGGCACCGCTCTGAATCGATGGTAAGCTCTTGGACCATGGCATAAGCATCGATTTTGATCCGCACTGTGGACGCGCAAAACCGATTTTATAACATCGGTTTTGTAATATCGGTTTAAACTACTTCGAAATAATCGTGCAGTGTAGACGTACCCTGAGGCTTACAACTTGGAGAGTCAGAGGGGACTGGATGTTTAGATAGGGGACGAGACTTCCAGTGCTAGAATAGCTAATGGTGAGAGACCAAGCCCACAGTCAGAGCTGTGACTCCAGCATGTGCAGTATCCCTTCACCTCACTTGGCGCCCAAGGCATGTACTAAGGGCCAGTAATACACACCTTTGCCTCTCCTAGTGCAGCTGAGCAGCATTGCCTTGTCTGGGAGCTGATTGACTTACTCATACTTGGAGTAAGTGTTTTGTGATGGCTGTATTTTATCCTGGAGATTTCAGCATGCCAGTGAGCCTTTGAGGGCCAGTCCTGTCTAACCTGACTCATCTCTTCTGTCTAGCTGGGTACTGTAGTCTCTTTGGGCATCAAAATGGACCGTGTGATGACCAAACGTTGATACATGGAGAGCTATGCTGGCTATCTGCCCGGTGCCTGAGGGCCACGCCTCATTGCCATGTACTTTCACATAGGGCCCAGTCCATATCTGCTCCTCTCGGGGAAAACCTACATTGACTTCAGTGGGAGTTTTGCCTGAGTAAGAAGTGCAGGTTCAGGGCTGTAATGTTTCACAGAATAAATGAATACATGCTGCCCTCCTTCCGTGGAACAGCCTCGCCTAATGGAGGGGATACTGGACTGGGAGTCAGGAGACCTGGGTTCTGTTCCCTGTTCTACTTCTAACTGGCTGGTCACCTTGCAACTCCCTGTGTCTCAGTTTTCCTATCTGTATAATGGATGCCCCTTGCCTCCTCTGTACGGCACTTAAAGACCTGGGTATTTACTCATGCATTTATCTCCTTGGCAGGATGAACAGAAGTTAGTGGAGTTCAGCAGCCATCTGTCGTAGTAGCCGGCCAGTCTTGGCTTCACCCTGCAGAAACAGGAAGGGGCAGCCCATAGCTATGTGTTCAGACTCTAAGGCTATACATGTTCTTAGGACATCTTTGTACATGTTCCTCTTGCGGTTTCTATGTAGAACTAGTTTTGTTTTTCAGCACTAACTTATCCATGCTGCAGAGGGAATAAAACTAATTTGGCTTCTTCAAATCTAGGAAATTTGTTAACTATATGGTTTAGTAATTATGTTGAATTTCCCATTCAAGTCTGTTATAAAAAAAATAAAAAATCCTGTTTCTAAGGCCAGAGAGTCCTGCATGAATTGGGGCTGACCCTCATGAGCATTTAGTTAGTTTTGATATGGAAACCTTTTGAAAATCTGAGGCTAGGTCTGTGTACAAATCCAGCTCTCGAGTCTGCCCCCGGGCTGCTTATGATACCTCCGTCACATGATGGACAGAGCCCGTCAATCATGCTCAGCAGTTAATGAATAAGTCTCGTTTTGCCAGTGGGGTGAGTGGAACAGACAGCGTTATGAGCCGACATCCAGTCCTTCTCTTCTCCTTGCCACCTTCCATAGTGCTGGACCCCCTAGAGCTGCTGGGTGGGGCTGGGTTACATTAACTCTGCTTCAGTTAGACCTAGGCTGCGAAGAATTCCCATTTAAAAACAAAAGTTAATGAAGAATATCAATATGAATTCCAGGAATATTTTTTTCAATCAAGTTGAGGGTGAACTGGAACATACCAGAATAGTGCTTGTTCTGGTCCAGGCACAGTTTCCGTTCCAGCATAACTATGGTGGTTAGGGATGAGGGATTTTTAGCGAGTATAGTTAGGCCAGTCTAAGTCGTAGCGTGGATGAATTTACACTGATCTACAGGTGCCTTTTGCTGGCGTAGCTTATTTTCCCTTCCCGCATAGGAATGAACTGTACTGGTATAAATGTGTCTACGCTAGAAGGGTTCTACCACTTTGACCGCACCAGTATAGTTAAAGCAGCACCACTTTTGTGTGTAGACTCATCTGAACATGTAGCCTGTAGGACTAACCTGCTTGCCTGCATATACATAATATCTCTTTTTGTATAGTTTAAGTATTTGGTTTATTGTAATAGGTCTATAGCTTTATATTAAAGTAAGTTTGGCTGTAATGCAAGAGACCTACAGGCCATACCCTGTGTGTTAAGCTAAAGCAAAGTTAGCGTATCTATATTAAGACCTTTTACTCAGAAAGCAAAGTTGACCTATAGCTTGTTACCTAAATAGATGAGGACCCACGCCTATGTCTATGCCCTTTTATTTAGACCGATAGACAATGACGAATGGCATAGGGGTTTTTCCCACAGACTACAAGAGACTGATGTGCATACATACTTGTGCCTTGAGATGAACTTAAAACAGTGTGAGGGAAGAGTCGGAGCTGATGTGAATCAGCATAGCTCTGTTAACACCAATGGAGCTGCAATGCTTTATAGCAGTTGAGGAACTGGCCTGGAATTCAGATAATCTGGAGCGGGATTCAGATTAGGCACATCACAAAATTCAGTAAAAAGCGACAAAGTGGTACCCTACACACTAACAGAAGTATTGGAACATAGGCTTTTATGGGTGAATACCCACTTCATCAGATGCACACAAAATTCAGGGTTTTGGTTCAATCCATTATAAAGATGAGACCTCTGATGCTGTTCCTACCTACATGAGTCTAAATCAGGAGAGCTCTATTGTCAGTGCAGTTTATATCAGTGCCAGAATTGGACCCAGATGCCAATTGATATGTGAATCTGAATTTTGAACCTCTCCATGATTCTGAGGGTTTTTGGAATCCTTTGGGTTGGCTCAGACCTGTCTCTAGCTGCTCGGGAAACTTGTTTTAAAAATATGTGGAGTCAAATCTTCTCTTTCCTTGTTTTAGTAGGTTTGAATGTGTGTAACAGAAAGCAGAGCTCAGGCTTGGCTTTTAACCTGAGAGATCCCAGAACTATGCTTTCCATCAATTCATTCTTAGGGGCGTCCCACAGCCATTGTGCTAATGCCTGTGTGTGCTCGTAAAGCCCCATATTTACACCTACGTTTCCACGTGCACAAGTGGTACAAATTGGAGTCACAGCTGGGAGTGAGTGCACTCAGCCAGGCCTAACATTATTGCAGGAGACTGTGCACCAGAACAGAGCTGGGTAAGCAGCGGAGAATGCAGTGTATAGGGGAAGCAATGAGGAGAGAGGCATTTGTTATCCCAGCTCCCACCTGTCTGGCTGCTTCTCAAGAGAACAGGCAGCTGGCAATAAGGCGTCAATACGCGCATACATACTAGCCTATGGGGTAAGTGCACCCTAATGTTTCCGTGGGTGAGGAATGAAATTTGGGCATAAGAGGAAGGAGATCTGGCATTTGGCCTATAAAAGAGGTAATCATCTCAATAGGGTGTCTCCATTTTTCTTACTAGCTTTACATCTTCATTCTCTTCACTTCTCTCTATCTCCAGTTCTCACTTACTTCTTCCACTCTATCTATGACAACTGCTACTAGTTGTAGGCTAAACTTGTTCTTCTTAAACTTTAAGTTTCAAGAGAACTAGGCTAAGCTTGGTTTCCCTAAGTTTTATTCTTAGTTTATTAGGTTTTGATTTAAGTTTGTTAGTCAAGTAAACCCTAGTCAGCTTTAACACCTCTTAGCATTTTCTAAGCTCTGCATCCCTCACTCAAGAATTGAGAAACCTGAACTGCAAGGCTGGTCCTGTGTCTCTTACCACCAGGTTATCAACAAAGGATGTGAGTATATTAACCAAAGCTTTGTTGCATATAATACTATGTTCTCATATGTAGCTTTTTAAATAGCAGTAATGCAATTGTAACTTTGTAACTCTTGAGTATTTTACCATTTACTTACTATTATTGATTTTAATAAGTCTTTAAGGCTATATCTGTCTCAGTATGAGCTTCCTGTCATACCCTTGAGGGTCCTTTATAAAGTCTGTGAAGCCTGATTCAGGACAAGAACTTTTATCTTCTGATCAAACAGATTGGCGAGCCTAAACCCATGCTAATTAATATTAATAATAATTATCCAAATTAATATTATCAGTACACCCTAAATCAGGCTACAAACATAACATAAGAACGGCCCTACTGGGTCAGATCAAAGGTCCATCTAGCCCAGTATCATGTCTTCCAACAGTGGCCAATGCCAGGTGCCCCAGAGGGAATGAATGGAACAGGTATCATCAAGTGATCCATCCTCAGTCGTCCATTCCCAGCTTCTGGCAAACAGAGGTTAGGGACACCATCCCTGCCCATCCTGGCTAATAGCCACTGATGGACTTATCCTCCATGAATTTATCTAGTTCTTTTTTGAACCCCTGTTATGGTCATGGCCTTAACAACATCCTCTGGCAAGGAGTTCCACAAGTTCACTGTGCATTGTGTGAAAAAATACTTCCTTTTGTTTGTTTTAAACCTGCCACCTATTAATTTCATTTGGTGACCCCTAGTTCTTGTGTTATGAGAAGGAGTAAATGACATGGACAGAGCAGCAGGGCAGGGTCGAATCAGGAAAAGCAACTATCATGGTTTTGTAAGCAAGCACTCTGTCCTGCCCCTTCCTCCAGCCTCCTCCTAACTCATAAACAATTCTGCCCTTCTATACCTCCAAGTCTGAATTGCAGATGTTGACCAACAGCTCCCCCACCCCACCCATTAGTGCCCCCCTGCATGTAGCCCAAGTACTCACATAGCTGCAGATGCACAATCTGTTGCTAACCATGGAAATGTTTTCTCATTAATTTTGGCTGGAAGGAGAAATAGAGAGTCATCAACATCCTGATTGGAACCCCATTGTGCCAGGTCTGTCTGCCTCCCCAACTCCTGCCTGCAGTAATGCTACCCCTCCCCTTGGGCCTGGTGGGGTGGGAGGAAGCCTTTTTGGGGTGTGTGTGGGGACGGGAGGTTGGTGTCATGAGATGCATGGCTGAGGTGGGTCAGTCATCATCTCACAGAAGCAATAAAAATAGCTTGTGCTGGCCCCTTCTCAGCCTCCCTGGCCTTTGGAGCAGCTTTACCTGCCCCTCCTGGACTCTGAGCCTTGAGACACAGTGCAGGCCTCCCCTACTGAGCCCCCAGTGTGCTATCTGCAGGCTGAGCTGCTACCTTTCCCTACCAGTGCTGTCCCCCAGCCTCCCCCTCAATGTTCTTAGCATAGTAATGGAGGCCAGTGGTGGGAGCAGGGGCCAGGCAGCTAATTAAGCCATTGCTTATGCTTTGTCATTTGGTGGCCAGCTTCTGCCTGACAGCTGAGCATCTGCCCCCCAGCTCTGGCTCAGTCACAAACTCACAGAGCGATCTGCCGCCCCTCACCCCCGGGGGCACTAATGAGTACACTGGCTGGGTGTCAGGGTGGTGGCTGAGGCTTGGGGCAGATGGAGGCTGATAGAGCTGTGGTTGGTGCCAGGGAGCGCTGGCAGGACATGCTGAGAGGAGCTCACCCTGTCACTGACTGTAGTGCCCTGTTGGTGGAACAAATCAAACACACACCTGGAACAGGGCAGTTGTCCCTGTGCAGTTGAGCCAAGCAAGACTTCACAGCAGGCAGGAGCAGACCTGCTGTGTGTCCTTGGACTAGTCAGTTTACCTCTCTGTGCCACCACTACCCTCCTTCCCTGGGTGTTCTCAGGACAAATGTTTTGGTGGCTTCAGCATATGACCTCCAACTCTTGCTGGTGGCCGCTCTCACACTTTTTCCTAAAATACATAATTAGCTTTAGGAAAAACACACAAATACACACAACCAACTCATTATCATTTATTTATTGCTAGTTGGTAAGTCTCTTGTCAAAAGTGCTATTAACAAACATACAATATCACTTTTCACAGCAGACTTATTCAGCTCTGCCAAGCCTGGGAACAAATTAAGCCCTGCATGGGGGAATTGGGAAAGGCAGCAGGGGCCAGGAGCCAGGGATGTTGGTGGGTGAGGGGCTAGAGCCAGAAGCCCCTTGGCCAGAACCTGCCACCCCACCACTTCAGGGCTCAAGCCCAAAGCCTGAGCCCCACTGCTCCTAGGAAGTGAAGGAATTCACTGGCTGCCTGCTTTTCCAGTGTGTTGCCCCACGTGTCTCCAGAGGGGGACAAGACCCAACCCTGCTGGCAGCCCCAGCAATCAACATGAAGGTGGTGCATCCAGGAGCACCGGGGAGGGGGAAGAGGAGGGGCTGCTATATTGTGACCCCCCAACACCCCCCCCGCCCCCACCAGGAGGCTGTGGCTGCAAGAAAAGCCCCTGATGGCCACATGCAGCCATGGTGGCCACATTTGAGAAACTCTGGCCTGTAAACCCTGTGGGGGAGGGATTACCCCTCACTGTGTATCTGGGCAGCACCCAGCACAATGGGACCCAAATCTCAGGCGGGGCCTCTAGTCCCTACTGTAATGCAACAGGCATGGCTAGTGACTGTGCTGCTGATGCGTGAGGCAGAATCGCATCCAGCCCAGTCTCCTGTAGCTGGGAGGGTTCATGCTGCTGACAAAAATTACCAGCATTGTTATACAGAAAGCAAGACAATGATCATTAAGGCGTACTGTTCAATCTACAGCACAGGGTGATAATCACTATTATTAGGCACTCGCTGTTTATTACTTTGGTATTGCTGTGTATTATTTTCTACATTAAAGGGAAACTGTCATGATACATCTCATGTAGTTTAACAAGCCCCAGTAACAAAATTGTCCCTAGCAGAGCCTGTGGGCCTAATCTGGGATGGGGTGGCCCTGGTCCTATCCCCGGGAGCTCAGTACCTCCGCAACATCGGCCATTTAGCTCTAATTCACAGAAGAAAGTGCTGCTCGGAGCAGATTCGGAGTCGGCATGGGAGAGAGAAATTCCTCCTAAAATAGCTCCCTACAGTTCATCACAGACATGCTCCACCTAGGCTGAGTTTGTCACTGTTAGGATTACAGGGGGCCTGGAGGTCCTGAAGGGGTGAAGTGACTCACCCAAGGTCACCCAGCAAGGCAGTAGCAGAGCTGGGGAAAGAGCCCTGCTCTGAGTCTCAAGCCAGCGTCCTGCCTGCTGGCCCATGCAGCTTCCTGAAGATAAGTTGGCCTGCTTTTCTTCCCGTGTAACTTACACTGTAATGTACAGGCCAAGCTGTGATGAAACTACTGCTCTGGCATGATGGAGAGGGGTTCGGCGTAGGGCTGTGGCAGACTACTTGGGAGGCTAGTTTGAGCCAGGTTTGGTAAGAGATGTGCATGGATTTTGTTCCATTGTAATAAGTGAGGTCACGTTGCTGTCTTGTGGGCCATAAATCCAAACACACAAGGAGACCAACGCTCTCTTATTGGCAAAGTTCCGGGAGCTGCTGGGGCTCAGCTGACTGATTCCACCAGCCTTGCTGGTGTGCTTGGGTGACAGCTTTATGGTAGTCTTAAAGGGACATAACGTCCCAGGCAGGTCGAGGAGTTTGGAGCCATGCCCATTTGTATGCTGCTGCCTAATTCACCAGCCTCACATGAGAAAATGGGCCGAAAAATCACCTGTTTTCCCCACCTGTAACTCTGCCATATTAACTGCTCACATAAAAATGGACAAAGCATAATACTTATCACTGTGTCCTGATTACAACAGGCTCAGGTCTGCGCACCTGCTAGCATGCGGAGGCCTCTGTTCCACATGGATCACAAGAGGGCGCCTCTTGGGCTCTGATCTGGGCTATCCCTGCTGTATTACAGCCTCCCACTAGTCTGGACTGTGCCAAAACACCTGCAGCTGCCCTGCTGCACGTGTGGCAAGGCATGCGCGTGGACTGAGGATAGGATGTGGCCCAAGGTGCCTCCACATTCAAGTATCATTATTGGCAAGGTCACTTTTCCCCATAGCAGGTCGCAGCTGAAGCACATGCAGGTATAGGACTCAGGTGATTCATCTCCGCATCCCAAATATTAGCTAGTTTATCCTCCTATTCTTCAGAAAGGAAATGGAGACAGAGTGAAATGACTGGCCTAAGGTCACGTGGGAGCCTGGGGCTGCAAACAAAACCCAGAATTGCTGCACCTTCATCTGGTGACTGCCATAAGCTCCCCTTTCTCTAACCATGGTAGCTTGAGGTTAAATGGCCATTCCCTAGCTTGCTGCTGTTGTACTACAGAGCAGCGATTAGAGGGTGACGTTCATAAACGGTGAAGAACAAGAAGAACAGCCACACTGGGTCAGACCAAAAGTCCATCTAGCCCAGTATCCTGTCTTTCAACAATGGGCAAAGCCAGGTGCCCCAGAGAAAATGAACAGAACAAGTAACCATCAAGTGATCCATCCCCTGTCATCCATTCCCAGCTTCTGACAAACAGAGGCTAGAGACACAATCCCTGCCCAGCCTGGCTAATAGCCACTGATGGACCAATCCTCCATGAATTTATCTACCAATAGTCCTTTTTTGAACCCTGTTATAGTCTTGGCCTTCACATCGGGTAGAGGGTCTGAACCTGTATATCTTTTTTTGAGATGGGCGCAAGTGACCACATCTGCATGCAGTATTCAAGATGTGGATGTACCATGGATTTTTATAGAGGCAATATGATATTTCTTATCTTATTATTCTTATCCCTTTCTTAATTCCCAACATTCTGTTTGCTGCTTTTTGACTGCTGCTGCACATTGAGTGGATGTTTTCAGAGAACTTACTCACAATGACTCCAAGATCTCTTTCTTGAGGTAACAGCTAATTTAGACCCATCATTTTATATGTATAGTTGGGATTATGTTTTCCAGTGTGCATTACTTTGCATTTATCATAATTGAATTTCATCTGCCATTTTGTTGCCCAGTCACCCAGTTTTGAGAGATCCTTTTGTAGCTCTTTGCAGTCTGCCTGGGACTTAACTATCTTGAATAGTTTTGTATCATCTGCAAATTTTGCCAGCTCAGTGTTTACCCCTTTTTCCAGATCATTTATGAATATGTTAAATAGTGTTGGTCCCAGTACAGACCCCTGGGGGACACTCTTAGTATACAGGTCTGCTTATTAGCCTGGGATAGGATTTTGGGTTTGACTTTTTGATACTCTTATAGTAATATGTGTAAACAAGGGACATTGTGAAATTGTTTCTGCCTAGTCAGCTGGATTTGTTAGTACAATGCGAACAGATAAGACTAGTTAAAGTGTTACTCAGAGAACACTTTAAGATCCCTCATCCCCTATCTCAAAGCAAAATCAAGCAACCAGTTGGGAGGGGCAAAGGGGCTTGCGGGGGTGTGTGTGTGTGTGTGTGTGTAAAACGCTAAAAGACCGAAGAAATGCCTACTGTAGCACAACCTCACTCCTTATGCCTCCCATGGGGTACAAAAGGGATGGAATGAGGCCTCCAGACCCTAAATGAAACATGACCCTAAGTTGTGTGGCACTGTGGGTGTGCATTGCTGGTATATTTGAGCCTGCTTAGAAGGAGATGGGAATGGGGAATGGGGACACAGGCAAGGCTCTGCAGCTTCAGAGCTGGAAATGGGGATATGGGGTAAATGCTCTGCGGTGTCAGAGCTGGGAATGGGAAACACTGCCAGCATGTAGAGCTATGGACATGTTTGCTTGGAACTAACCCCAAGAAACATTGAATTGGCTACACCTTGGACTTCTGGTCTTTTGCTGCTTGCTGTCTGCGTGACATAAACCAGGGAAGTGGGAGGGTTGAGGGAAAGCCCTCTAACAGACACCACTGTTTACCTCTCTCCATTCTGAAAACTGACCATTTATTGCTACCTAACGGTTGAACTGGGCAGGCATGTGTAGTGGAGAGCAGAGACACATACCTACTCATCCCCAACCAGTATACATCACCAGGGGTATATGATGCATTTCACACATGCTCAGACACCCTTCAACAGTCTCATTCCTCTCCCAAAGCCACAATACCCCTTCGATGCCGGGCTCAGACTGCTAAATCCTAGCTGACTTATTCTGGCTCTTCTCTAGTCCAGAGCATGACATGACTAGGGGGGCAAGGGTAGCTCAGTGGTTTGAGCATTGGCCTGCTAAATCTAGGGTTGAGAGTTCAATCCTTGAGGGGGACCACTCAGGGATCTGGCTAAATCAGTACTTGGTCCTGCTAGTGAAGGCAAGGGGCTGGACTCAATGACCTTTCAGGCTCCCTTCCAGTTCTATGAGAGAGGCATATTTCCCAAAGGGAAAAATGGAACACCACATGGGGCTGGCCCAAGTCAATGACCACCTCCTCCTCCCCCACAGGGCTGGCCCCTGCTACTCACCCAAGCCCCTTCTCCCCCCACAGTTAGGGTGACCAGATGTCCCAATTTTGGGGTCTTTTTCTTACATAGGCTCCTATTACCCGCCTGCCCCCATCCCGATTTTTCACACTTGCTGTCTGCTCACCCTACCCACAGGGTTGGCCCCGGCCACTGGTTGCTCAAACTCTGCTGGCTTCCCGTGCAAGGCTGCTGCTGGTTGTTCGCACCCTGCTAGCCCCGCTGTGACAAAGCCCTGCCTTCCCCCCATGTGGGGCTGGCATCTCCGCTTGCTGCTGCACAGTCCTGCGACCGCACTGTACCCCACTTTTTTTTGACAATGTGGCATTTGTACCATTTGCTCTTGAAAACAGATCAAGATGGCAAGACAAATGGAAAAAATTCCCACTTTTGCCAAAAAAGTCAGGATGGCCAGGACAGGGCTTAAAAAAGGGAATTGTCCCAGCCAAAATGAGAGGTATGGTCACCCTAGGCGTGAGCCATCAGAGACTGGGATTACTAGGGTGATGGGGGTGTTTCTATTTAACTCAGTGGGTTTGGATCAGGCCTCAAATGAGGAAATCCATCCTGGCTGAGCTGTGCTAGGTGCTGGCATAGTTCCCCAGCGGAAGTGGGGGAAGGCCCTTAGCTTGAGGAATGCTGGGTAAGGAACAGTCCTGCGCTGGGGAGAGATGGACTAGAGGGGACTCATCAGCCATCTAGAACTCTTCAGATTCCAGGTGCTGTACGAGTCCAGGTGTTCAGGTTACTGGGGTTGTTCTGGGCATGCCCAGCTGTCTGTCTGCTCGTGCAATGCCACTGAAGTGGATGGGTAGATTGTTTTAAAATATGCCTCTCGATATTGGTTCTGGTATCATTGGCATTCTGATCTATTAGCCTGTGTGACCTGCCCAATAAAATCAGGGAGGTGGCTGTGCAGTGGTGACAGGAAAGGACAGACTAAAATCAGGAGCAGGGTTTAGGTGGCTGGACCACAATTCTTCGTTGTGCTCCTGTGGCAGGTGATGAGTTAAGGGGAGAGACAAGAATCGTCTGGAGGGAAGAGTGTTTGACACTGTCAGTGATCCTAACCAGGAGTGAGCACCCAGCCAATGTGAGTAGCAGCATGTGAGGCATGAAAAAAGAAGCCTTATGTTTTAAGGGAGAGTAGCTGGAGGCCAGAGGAGTGAGATGGTGCTAGGGTGGCATGTTAGTGCTCTGGCTATTTGCAAGGCAAATGATGACACTGAACTGCAAGGCAAGGTGCAAACTGTTAAGCCTGGGTTTCTGTGCTCCTTTCCCCCCACTCCCAGCATGGCTGGCAGCCTTTGCTTCAGCACAGGGGGAAGACCTTGCTCACCATTTTCTTGCTTCCCACTCTGTGCTTCGCTGGCTGTAACAACAATGCATGGTCCTGTGACAGCACAAGCCCTGTGGGTGTTTGTGGTGGCTTCTTCTGGGACCTCCGCAGGGACCCAGGAAGAACAAGGAGCCTGTGCCAGAGAGGGGAAGGAGGGGCTAAGGGACTGTGTCTCCAGGTTTGGGGAACTCCTCAAATCAAGGCACCAAGACTCGGTAGTTCTATACCATTCCATTATAGCTACTTATACCACACTCCTCACCGGAGTATCTGAGTGCCTTCCAGTAGGGCATTAAGTGACATGACTAACATCTGTCCTGGGTGTGTTCTCTCATTCTCTCTGCAGGAGAGAAGTGTATGCTGGGAAATGTTGTCTTGTGGATTGTATATACCATATATAAATAATATACACCTCTACCCCGATATAACGTGACCCGATATAACACGAATTCGGATATAATGCGGTAAAGCAGCGCTCCGGGGGGGCGGGGCTGCGCATGCCGGCAGATCAAAGCAAGTTCGATAAAATGCGGTTTCACCTATAACACGGTAAGATTTTGTGGCTCCTGAGGACCGCGTTCTATCGGGATAGAGGTGTACACACATGCAGAGAGATGGAGCTGTATTTGTGTCAGAGAAGGGCCTGCACTTGAAGCAATGGGTGGGGAGGTTTGGGGTGCTCCTTAGTTCCTGGAGGAATTAATTCCATAGCCCCAGAGAAAGTTCTGTTTTTCACACAGACAAGCTTTGCTCTAATTATTGTGAGTTTTGTTGTGCCAGAGGAGCAGACCTGTCAACCATGTTCTTCGGCTTGGCGCATTAGATGGCCTTTTAGATACCTTGTGCCCAGGCCATGGAGTGCCTTGAAGATGAGACTAGCACTTTGAGCCTGTAGACAGTGGAGGACAAGTGTGATGTGCTCTCAGTAGCGTGTCTTGCTGAGGACATGCACTGTGGCACTCTGTACTAGCTGGAGTTTCCTAAGCACTGAAGGTAGGTTGTGCCCAGGCATATCACACTGCTGTAGTGCAGCTGAGAGGTGCCGAAGGTGTGTATAACTGAGGCTAGGATGAGACCGAGTCTCCTAGCCAACTGGAGATAATAAAAAGCATTAATTGCAGATGCTGCTACATGAGAACTCTTTGGCAGTGAGGAATCCATGAGTGCTCCTCAACCAGGAGCACCAGAATGGGGGAGGGCAAGGGGCCGTGGCCTTTTCCCCAGCTGCCCCCCCACCCCACCTAGGCTGGCAGTTGGAGTCCAGACAGCTGTGGGGCACTGTGCAATGGACCCTTCACCTGCCTCGGACATGGGGCTAGAGAGCAGCCGCTGCCCCGTGGCCCTTCCCCCTCCCCCAGGGCAGGAGGGTCTGTGGTGCCCCACAGCTGCCTGTGCTTGACTGTTACCTGGACACAGCTCCAACTGGGGGGCTACAGCCCAGCCAGGGTAAGAGCTGTGCAGGCAGCTGTGTGCAGCTGTGCTCTGGACCCTCCACCTGCCCTGGGCAGGAGTCCAGGGGGCAGGGACATGGGCTGGGGACTGCTCTCAACCCCCCTCACCCATGACATGTTGAGGGTCCATGGCTCCCAGCCTACTCTGGCTTGGCTGGGGGTGGGGCCTCAGGCAGTAGAGGAGGAGCAGGGGGCCGTGGCCCCTGACTTTGGGGCAGGCTCTACCACCCTTGTCCTAAACTACAGATTGCATTGACCAGCTGTGGATGTGACCCTTCAATAAAAAGAGACTTCACGATGGCTGAAAACACCTCACAATACTTTCCTCTGCTTAGCACCATTACCTCTCTCTTGCTCAGGTTCAGCATCAGCCAGCTGTTCTTCATTCCTGAGCTGTTCTCATCCAAGCACTGGCCATCTTGGTGGTAGTGGAGTGGTTGAATGTGTAGAGAAGAACAGCTGTGTGTCCATCTGCATATTGCTGGCATCTGACTTCATGACATCTGACCAGTTCCCATAGTGAATGTTGAATAGGATCAGAGAGAGGATTCATCCTTGTGGCACTCCACAAGAGGGACCAGGGATGCTGGAACAATTTGTACTGTGGGATGCTAAGAGCCATTGAACCCAACTGTAAACCCTGTCTTTGATGGAAACCATTTCAAGCCAGGAGATGCGGCAGCACCCTCAGCACTCTAAGTCCAGCACCTATGGAGAGGACTAGTGGTGAAGGTTGGTTTCCCACTACTACTCGTTGGTGGAGTCACCGTTTTAGTGCATTCCTCCGGACCCTCACCATTGCTCTCTCACAAGGCAGCAGTATCACACAACTGACCATGTCAAATGCTGCAGAAGAGGTCCAGGTAGATGAGAATGGATGTCTGCCCTCTCTTCATTGACAGCAGAAGGTCATGGCAACTGGCTTAGCTCCCTGTGTCCTGTCCCATCATGCACTGGGCTCCATCTAAAACATGAGATAGAGACCCTGGGTGCTGTTTCAAATCCAAGGGGACAGGTTCAAGCTTATTTCTCAGCTGAATGACTCCACAATTGGTTAGTGAGGGCTAGACCTGGCCAAGATTGTCCAGTCAACACTTTTAAAAATGAAAAAAAGTCTTTTTTTCAAAATGGGACATTTGTTCTTTCTTTGAAATGTTCTGGTTTTGCAGTGGGGAAAATGTTTCTAATTAAAAAAAAAAATCGATTTCTGCAAAACATTTTTTTAAATTTTGTTTCTCAAAGTTTTTTGTGGCAAACCCACCATTTCCCCGCCAGTGCTTGTGGGGCCCCTGTGTGCTGTGCTAAGCCCCGTCCTCGCAGCTGCATGGCACTCCATCTTTCGTCCAAGTAAGTTACTGGAGAGGAAAACTAGGGCACCTTGTGGGAGGAGAAAGAAGGGAGCTAAAGCCTGCTCCCAGCTCCAGGGCAGGGATCCAGCTCCCAAGCTCATTGGAGTGTGGGTCTGATGCTGTGATTCAGGCCCATCGCTGATACTAACCCTGCAGCATCAAGACATGTCATCTGAAGACTCATGAGGAAAGCTCCAGAGGGAGATAACTAAGTGGAGTGCCCAGGGACCTGCTGAATGCTGCTGCTCAGCTTGGCCCATGGGAAATGCTGCAGAGGGCATCAGAGGTGAGCTAATGGATTCAGAGTGAGGGTGACCATATGGCCCGTTTTGGCTGTGTGAGTTCCTTTTTTAAGCCCTCTCCTGGCTATCCTGACCTTTTTTTGCAAGTGTCAAAATGCATCCAGCAGTGTCCTTGTCCCTCAGTATAAGCATTCACCCTGCACTCGGGCCAGTATAGATGGTCATTTCTGACCTGGGCCAGGAAACACTGGAGATCCCCCACAGGGGCAGATCCAATGAGGTTTCTGTGACCAAATGGCTGAGGTCAGTGTCAGGAGACAGCAGGTGTGTTGTGGTGGTAGAGAAACAGGTGTGGCATGGAGGTCAGACTGTGACCTGCTGATGCAGAGCCAGGGCTTCGTGGCAGGCTGGCCTTGTCTTTCAGGAATCCTCACTCACAGCTATCTGGCAAAGGTGCTGTTGTCAGTCACCCTGTCACTAGGCAGCCTCAGGGACTTTGGCTATGGGGCTTGCAGTGGACGTGGTTAGCTGTTGTGTGTGGGAAGTGGGCGAGTGGCGGACAGGATTTCTAGTGGGCCACACTCCGCATGGGGATGCCCAATAGGAGATCGCATGGAAGCTTCAGCCTGTGCAGAATGCAGCTGTTGAAATGCCTGGCAGCATGTCTTGCATGGGGTACACTGCACTTGTGCTATTTGCATTGGGCCCTGGTCTCTTTTCTGGGTGCAGCCCAAGGGGTTAACTGTAACCACATACCTCTTTATTGGTTGGACTGTGTATCTTAGAGATCTGCCCATCTTGCTGTGTCCTGTCACAGCTGGCATGCTCACATGTGTGATCCCTAGAGGAGCAGATTGTCAGAATTGCTCAGCTCCTAGTCTACTCCGTGGAGGGGGAGATCCATTGTTCTCCATAGGATTTCCTGGGGAAGAGCATCCTTGAAAACCTGATTGCTTCATTTGGTGGCTAAATGGGAGTGAGTGGAGCTCCTAGAAAATCTGGCCCTGGATTTATACATCTGGGGGTGCTGATAGGGTGTCCCTAGCGCAGGGCACTGAACCCAAGACATTATCCCCTTTTGTCCTATGGAGGCCACATGCACCGACCTTCAGGACGTATTGCAAACCCGACTATATTGTAGGGGGTGAGCTGAATGGCGAGGGTTTGGTCCTGCCGCCACTGGAGTCAAGGGCAGCTTTGTCCTTGGTGTGTGAAGGCTGGGGAGGATGGCAGTGTTTGTGCTGACGTTGCGTTGGCTCAAATTTATTTGGTGTTGTGTGCTGTGATATTGATTGTTCCTGCAACCCTCCTGGAAATATGGAAAAAGCCATGTGTTTGAGGAAGTGGATTGTAAGTACAGTGAGATGATGGGAAGCTGGCTGGGCTATACAGAATGTGGGAGCTGATGGAGGCCGCAGAAGCTATTATACTTAATTCTCTTGAATGTTATGCTTTGTTAATCCAGCTCATTTTCTCCTCCATGTTAAGCAGTTTGCCTCAGTAAACCAGTTTGAAATGACTCCCCAAATACCCCCGTGATTGGAATTTGCTTGTTAAATGAGGGCACAAGATTAGCCTAGTTCAATTAGTTAATATTTGTGAAGCACTTAGAACATGTAAAGGGATGTACAACTGTAAAGGGATAATCGTGTTTACAGTGTTGTAGCTTTGTTGGTCCCAGGATATCAGAAAGACAAGGTGGGGGAGGTAATAGCTTTTACTAGGCCAGCTTCTGTTGGTGAGAGAGACAAGCTTTTGAGCTACACAGAGTTTCTTCTTCAGGTCTAGGGGCTGATCTTCACTATGGGGAGATGGCCGCTGCCGCAATTTAGCGGGTCTAGTGAAAACCCGCTAAATTGATGGCAGAGTGCTCTCTGGTCGACTCCGGTACTCCAGCTCCTCGAGAAGAGTAAGGTTAGTTGATTGGAGAGCATCTTTCATCGACACAGCACAGTGAAGACATCTGGGTAAGTTGACCTAAGCTACATCAACTCCAGATACATTATTCACATAGCTGGAGTACAGTAACTTAGGTCAACTTACCCCGGTAGTGAAGACAAGCCCTGGGAAAGGTACTCATGCAGTGTTACAGCTAAATACAAGGTGGAACAGATTGTTTAGCATAAGTACTTAACACACATTATGAAAGGCCATTCAAAGTGAAGTGGCTCGTTAACACCTCTGCAGTCATAAGACGAGAAAGGGAGGTTGATGGGTTACAGAT
Source organism: Chelonoidis abingdonii (assembly GCF_003597395.2). Lineage (NCBI taxonomy): Eukaryota > Metazoa > Chordata > Testudines > Testudinidae > Chelonoidis > Chelonoidis abingdonii. The sequence goes on along the minus strand of NC_133775.1, from coordinate 76,435,236 downwards.
TATTGCAATAAGCCATAAATCCAGCATCTTTATTAAGACCATGATTTTTAGTGTCTAGCAAAGTTAGTAATTTAAGCTCTGAGGCTCGTCTTTTGAACATGTTGTGAAGGTTTCCTTTGAAGATGAGGACTGAGAGGTCAGATATGGGATGATTAATTTGTGACAATTGTTCGCCCACAAGTTTGTCATTTATCATTTTTCTCTGTGAGCTCATTAGAGATCATAGTGATTGTCTGGTTTCACCCACCTAGTTGTTGTTGGGGCATTTAGAGCACTGGATGAGGTATAGCACGTTGTGATCGGCATGTGTAGGACCAGTGGGTCTTGAAAGGTGTACTGTGGGGGTGTTGATCATTGCAGCAGTGGAGATATGTCTGCAGGTTTTGCGTCTGTTGTTCTGGGAGGGACTGGTGTCACTTTGAGTTGGTGTGTCCTGGTTTATGGGGACCTTGCATCTGATGATGAGCTTAGTGAGGTCGGGGGGTTGTTTGAAGGCTAGAATAGGGGATTCAGGAAACACTTATTTCAGGATGTGGTCCACATCAAATCTGGGTTGTAATTGTTTAATGATACCCCATATGGGTTCCAATGTGGGGTGCGAGGTGAGAACTTGGGGTGTGAAGTTGACGGGTTTTTTTCCTGTATTGAAGCAGGTTCTCTCAGGGTAATTGAGTGACCAGTTCCATAAGGTGATCTACTTCTCTGGTGGAGCATCCTTGTTTGGTAAAGGTGGTTTTAAGTATGTTAACGTGTATATTTCAGACTTTCTCCTCAGAACATATTCTGTGGTATCTGAGTGCCTGGCTGTGTTTAGGGTGGTTACTGGATCTGGGAAGGTAGGTGTGGTGATCTGCGAGTTTCTTGTATACAGTTGTCTGTAGGGTTTGTCAGAGTTAGACTCAGGACTCACAGTTTGTCAGACCACTCTGTTTTATTAGCACAGCGCTCTGCTAATACACCCAGATAGTTTGTGTCTTGTATGGTGCTCACATTATCTTATTTATACAGATAAAAGGGGGGAGCATTTAGCAAGATAACAAAGGAAGCAGA
>NC_133775.1:76234731-76426814 GCF_003597395.2 Chelonoidis abingdonii | reverse complement strand
AATGTTTTGCCATTAGCACCCTTGTTTATGCCTAATGTTTCTTTTCCTGGCACCTGTATTTCAACATTTCTTATTTCTGCTTAAAGGTACATACACCATTTCTTTAATCCATTCTTATTTTTACAATATAATTCATTCTACTTTCACAGGTTCCATTGTTGAAGCTGATACTAGTGTCCAGGAAGTTGATGCTGGTGTGGGAGTAGTCTACAGAGAGTTTGATAGATGGATGGTGGTTGTTGAAGTTGTGGTAGAAATTTTGAGGTTGTTTAGCTCATCTGTCCAGAGGATAAAAATATCATCAGTGTATCTCAGGTATAGCATTGGTTTTGTGGTGCATTTATCCAGAAATTCTTCCTCAATGTGGCCAATGAAGAGGTTAGAATATTGGGAAGCCATCCTAGTACTCATGGCTGTTCTCATGGTTTGGACAAAGCGTTGTTATTGAATGTAAAATGGTTATGGGTGAGGATGAAATGGATGAGTTTGGCGATGTCTTTGGGTTGGATATATGAGGTTTGTCCATTGTCCTGTAGATATTTAAGGCAGGCAGCAGTGCCATCACTGTGAGGAATGTAGGTGTATAAGGAGATTATGTCCATGGTAGCCATGACAGTGGTCTGAGGGAGGTGGTTAATGTGGCGGAGTTTGTGGAGGAATTCATTTGTGTGCTGGAGGAAGTTTGTCCTTTGTGGGGTGAGTCGTTTGAGGTTATTTTCTATGAGTTCCAATATTCCTTCAATAAGTGTGGCATGGCCAAATAGGATGGGTCTGCCTGGTTTCTCTTGTTTGTGTATCTTGGAAAGAATGGAGAAGGTCCCTGGGTGGGTTCATGGGGAATGAGTTTGTAGAGTTTTTCTTGGAGCTGTTTGGAGAGGGAATTGATGATATCCTTAAATCATGGGTAAATTGTGGGGTGGGGTCTCCTTTGAGTGTTTTATAGTAGATGGTGCTGGAGAGTTGTTGGTTGGCCTCATTAACATAGTCATCATGCTTGAGAATTACCATGGCACCCCTTTTGTCTGCTGATTTGATCACCGTCTAGCGATTGGATATCAGGAACTGTATAGCTGTCCTCTTGGGGGTGGAGAGAGTGTGGTGGGTGTGATGTTTGCTACAGATTTCAGTCAGTTTTTTTTCCTGAAGGCAACAATCAATGTAATGTTCAAGTTTCATCCACAGTGGTTTGTTCAATCATATGATTCTTTTTTCTGATGACAGTAGGTGGGGATGTGGCAGTTGTGAGTGATGTCGATGTGAGAGAATTCTTGGAGGTGGAATCAGCAGAATTCTCGCTCTCCCCATGTTGTTATGGTAGCAGGTTCTGCGGTGGGGCAGAAGTTCAGTCCTTTGGAGAGTAAGGGGCACCGGAGCCTTTCCTAAAGGGAGGGACGGGGGTCCCACCCCCTGAGGCTTCTCACCTGCCCCTCCTCTCCCCCGGAGCCCCTACCCCCAGCCAAGCTGGAAGCCGGAGTGCCCCTCTGCCCGGGGGGGGCTCTGAAAGCAGCGCCCTGCCCATGTCCCCTGCCCAGGGCAGGTGGAAGGTCCCTGGCTCCCCACAGCTGCCCGCAGCATGACTCTTACCATGGCCAGGCTGTGGCTTTGAGGCCCCCAGCCAGAACCAGCTTGTGGAGAGCCAGCACGGACCCTCTATGTCCACCTGCCCTGGGCCAGTCAGGGAGCCAGTGGATGGGGACAAGGGTTTGGCAGCTGCTTTCAGAGCCCACCCCCCTCCTCCAGGGGAGGTGGAGGGTCCACCACGGCTCCCACAACTACTCAGGCTCCCCTCCACAACCAGGCTCCACGCTGGCCTGGCCGGGGGCTGAGGCTTCGGGGTGAAGAGGAGGGGAAGGGGGCAGTGTCCGCTCCAGCAAAAAGTGGTCAGGCCATGGCTCTCTGCTGCCCCCCCCCCCCCCCCCAGTTCTGGTGCCACTGAATCATATCAGTTTGTTTTGGAATGACCTGTCAATCTGTTAAAGAATTTCTTTAGTAGAGAGGTGCTGTCATGTCAAAAGCTAGAAACTTTAAAAACACCAGCCCTGCCTTGGGGTGCTAACAGCACCTCAGATTTTAAAAACAGCAGGAATTCTAATCATGGGACTTGCTTTACTCATTGATCTCTTTGCCGCTTGTTACATTCTTTCCTTTGTCTCCCCTTTGATTTGAAACCAAAGTGGAAACTGACTAGCCCAAGTCATCCTGGGTATCTCCCACACTAGAACATGCTTCAGCGTCAGGGTTGAAAAGGCTGTGGGAAAATGATTTGTCCATGAAATCTGTTTCCAGTGCAATTAAAAATAACACCATCTCACATGGAAACATGTGAAAGAGAGATTGGGGTTTTGTTAAAATCTGACCCCAAAATGTCAGCTTTATGTAATAAACCAAACTGAAAAAGCCACAGGGCCCTGAGCTCCCCTCTGTACTGTGCGCGGGAAGGGAGTTAAGGAGCAGGAGCTGAGACATCTAGGGCTGAATGTGCCGACGAGCTCAAGACATTGGAAGCATGTTGAGTAAGATCTTTTGAAAATCTGGCTCTGTGTCAGTGTGGGGGCTGCTGGGGGCTGAGCATGTCTGCACATCTGGCCCCAAGGGCCCTTCCAGCACACTGGTCAGGTTTCAAGCTCTCTGACTCCAGAGTTCCTCTAGTCCACTTTAACTCCACTTACCTCCATTTACACAAGGTTTAACTGAGGTCAGGATCTGGCCCCACGGTCTCTGTGAGCAGCTCCACTCCCCACCTTACCAGACATGGAAAGAGCCTTAAAGACACATTCCAGTCCTAAATGGACCCAGACAGGGCAGGAACTGACCTGGAAATACCCTGAACTCACAAATGACAATAGACAACAGTGACAACTTGCAAATCCCAAGTGAGGATCATGTCATCTGCTCCAACCAGACCATCCTCAGACAGTGACATTGCTCCAGCCTCGCAGTGCCCATTGGGACCCTAGTGCAGAGCACAGGTATCTGTGCAAGAGCACGTGCCTTGTTATCCACCAGATACACATTTGCCCCCATGTTCTGGGGATGACCCTCTCCCCTGGAGACTGGGGCTTGGGGACTGCTGCTCCCAGGGCTCTGAAGGGCTACTTTCACTTTTCTTGGGGGATTGACATGAGGAAGATAGTCATAACAAGGAAGTGTTGTCTAATGGTTAAGGCAGGCATTGGGCACCAGCAATGGCTAAGTTCCATTCCCAGCGATGCAAGCCATGTGAACTGCTCCATGCCTCAGTTTCCCTATCTGTGACATGCTGATAATGACTCCGCTCTGTAGAGTGGAGCTTTTAATACTCACCTGATGCCTGTAAAATGCCTTGAGATTTGTATGCAAAGAACTCTGGAAGGGCAAAGTAAGGAGTGGAAGGGACAGCAAGGAGGGATGTCAGCTGCACTGAATCTTAGGGAGGTGTGGACTCTCTGTCACCTGAGGTCTGTACATCAGGACTGGCTATCATTTTAAAAGAGACGCTACAGCACAGCCAACAGGGCTGAGCTAGATGCGGGACTCATGGGGTGAGCGTCTCAGGCCTGTGCTATGCAGGAGGTCAGACTAATGATCAGAATGATTCCTTCTGCCCTGGAACTCTGTGAATGAGTGATTGTGACTAGAACTGCTGGGAGACACCAGAGGGTGCAATATTGCAGCTCAGCAGTGATTTTAACCCCTACCCTCAACACCGTAGTTAGAAAAGCAGGAGAAGGGTAGGTGGTGATGCAGGGTTTCAGCCTGCTGGGGCTGAGGAGAGGCAGAGGAGGGTGAGAGTTTGCTGCTGGGATGGACGGAACTGGAGCAGGGTGGTGCAGTTTCAAACAGAATATGATAGCATTGTGAATACTCCTTCCCATCTTCACCAGGGAGTGGCCAGTGTACCACGGAGTCTGAGGAGCTGCTGGCTGGCTCAGGTGCCTATGACAGAGAGGCAACCAGGATTGTGGTTTGAAATAGGCCTGTGAGATCTACTCCTGTTGAATGATTCAGAGTCACCTGCTAATGAGAAGGGCCGGGCTGCATTTAGATAATTGATGGTGTTCGTATCGTCATGGCATTTGGCCCATCATGCATGAAAACAAGCAACAGGAACATGGGAGCACCAGGAGCAAAAACGGCACTGGAGATTGGGCAAAACGTGGCATTCTGAAGGTGACCAAGCTGCAGGTCTGATGGGCTGCCAGGAGGGGACTGATTTTCCCCCCTTCCTGCACATGGGCAGACTCTCAGCACAAGCACCAGATCTTCTCGGCTCCTGCAAAGTGGGACAGGTGCTCTCAGGAGTCAGGACCTAGCCAGCAAACCCAGCACCTGGAGGCAGTGCGGTAGTGGATACAGAGCAATGCTCACACTAACCCCTACCACTAAGCAGCTGACTTCAGAGTGGCCTTCCAAGAGGAGCTCATGGTAGCCAGCCATGGGAGGTGATGGGCAAAGGGATGGGTCCTAGGTCCTCAAACTCTCTATACCTTGGAGGAGTTGGATGAAGGGATTTCAGATATGCCTAGGGGCTGAGGCTCCCCTTGGCAAGCAGTCTGCCTGCAGGTGGCATGTTCAGTTCATCTAGGGCAGTGTTTCTCGGTGGGTTATGATCCCCAGCGAGATCACAGCAGGGAATCCTGGAAGGTCCCTGTCAAGGTTTTTTCCCCCACTTTGAACTTTAGAGTACAAATGTTGGGACCTGCATGATCACTTTTAAGTTTAATTACTAGCTTAGATCTGGTAATACTGCCACCAGCCAGAAATTCAGTGTCTGGCGCACTCCCTGTCTCCCCACAACTTTCCTCTCCCTGGGTTGCCTTGAGAGGCTTCACCAATTCCCTGGTGAACACAGATCCAAATCCCTTGGATCTTAAAACAAGGAGAAATTAACCATCCCCCCTCCTTTCCCCCCACCAATCCCTGGTGAGTCCAGATCCAATCCCCTTGGATCTTAAAACAAGGAAAAATCAATCAGGTTCTTAAAAAGAAAGCTTTTAATTAAAGAAAGAAAAGTAAAAATCATCTCTGTAAAATCAGGATGGAAAATACTTTACAGGGTAATCAGATTCATATAGCCCAGAGGAACCCCCTCTAGCCTTAGGTTCAAAGTTACAGCAAACAGAGGTAAAATCCTTCCAGCAAAAAGAAACATTTACAAGTTGAGAAAACAAACATAAGACTAACACGCCTTGCCTGGCTAATTACTTACAAGTTTAAAACATGAGAGACTGATTCAGAAAGATTTGGAGAGCCTGGATTGATGTCCCGTCCCTCTCAGTCCCGAGAGCGAACAACAACACCACAAAAAGCACCAACAAAGACTTCCCTCCACTAAGATTTGAAAGCATCTTGTCCCCCTATTGGTCCTCTGGTCAGGTGTCAGCCAGGTTTACTGAGCTTCTTAACCCTTTATAGGTAAAAGAGACATTAACCCTTAACTATCTGTTTATGACAGTCCCGAGGCACTGAAGCTGCTATTCCAATTCTAAAGCAAAGCTAAGAAAACATTGCAGATTTCAGAGTGGTAGCCATGTTAGTCTGTATCTGCAAAAACAACGAGGAGTCCTTGTGGTACCTTAGAGAACTAATACATTTATTTCTTCCTACTTAAGTATCAGAGGGGTAGCCATGTTAGTCTGGATCTGTAAAAGCAGCAGAGTCCTGTGGCACTTTATAGACTAACAGATGTATTGGAGCATAAGCTTTCGTGGGTGAATACCCGCTTCGTCAGATGCATGCCTTTCCCAATTCTGTTACTCACACCTGTCTGTAATGGGCACCACTGCAAAAGTTATTTTTTCTCCTTTCATATCCTGCTGTTAATTGATTTATCTCGTTAGACTAACCTCATACTTGGTAAAGCAGCCCCCATCCTTTCATGTATTTATACCTGCTCCTGTATTTTGCACTCCATGCATCTGATGAAGTGGGTTCTAGCCCACGAAAGCTTATGCCCAAATAAATTGGTTAGTCTCTCAGGTGCCACAAGAACTCCTCGTCGTTTTAACATTTGCAGAGTAGCTCAAGGGCAGCCAAAAGCTTCAGAGATTGTGAGGCTAAATTTATTTAGCTGTAGCTCTGCTCCTTTCACATCCCTCTCCCATCACCTTGCTCCCCACTGCCTGCCCACCCTTACCCTTCAAGGTCAGATATTCCCCATTCCAGAAACACACAGGAGTTCTACCGGCATATCGCTGCTAGCAGTGGTACGTGTGACACTCTGGCTTCTATGGTAAATATAAGGGGGTTGCAAACATTTTTGGCTTTGAATAAGAGGTTGCCTGCATGGAAAGATGGAGATATGCTGAGCCAGTGTCTTCGTCCCACCAGCCCCAGCACCCCATCTCAGCCAGACTGAGCGTCAGCCATCTTGTTCCTGTAGAACAGGGATTCTCAAACTTCATTGCACCACAACCCACTTCTGACCACAAAAATTACTACACGACCCCAGGAGGGGGGACTGAAGCCTGAGTCCACCTGATTCTCACTGTCCTGTGTGGGGGAGCCAAAACCCAAGCCCATCGCACTGGTCCAAGTTGAAGCCCAAGGGCTTCAGCCCAAGCCAGGAGGCCTGTAACTCTCAGGCTTCAGCTTTGGCCCCAGGTGGCAGGGCTTGGACTTTGGCCCTGAGCCCCAGCAAGCCTAAGCCAGCCCTGTCAACTCCCGTTAAAATGGGGTTGCGACCCACAGTTTGAGAACCGCTGTTGTAGCAGGAAGGAGCCTGCAACATCTGGGCTTGAGGGGAAGGAGACTCAGAGCTGAGCGGCACACCTGTGCCGACAGCACCACGGCCCACTCCATCTCACGGCCTTCCCCTGCAGCCTCCAGCAGGACACAGGAGGGGCAAGAAAATAGATCTTCTCATGGACCCTGTACGAGGCGAAGAGCCCCGCTCAAAAGACTTGAGCCACCGAAGAACAACCCCTGCCAGGTCCTGAGGGAGGATCAGGGATGACTTGTCTGCCAACAGAGCTAACAGACTCAGCAGGGACACCTGCTCTTACCTCCCTGGCAAAAGGAAAGAAACAGTCTCTGGTGCACAAGCAGGCTGATAGGGATCCAGATGAGTTACCTTGAAGTCTCAGCACCCCTTAGCCCAGCTGGTTATAGCTTGACCTTCTTTTGCAAAAGAACCCTGGCATGGATGAGGGGTGTATCTTTGTGTCTTGTGAGAGGAGAACCCACCTGGTGGGGGTGTGTCAGCAGCCTCTAAAGTAGCTTGTCAGTAGTCCAAATGGGCCCCTCCATCTGCTAGACCTCCTAGGCTCAGGTTGTTGGCCAAAATGTAAATCAAGGTTTGACAGGCCCAGGTGCATGGTATTTAACAATAGAAGTATCATCCCTCAGCAAACAGGGAAGCTGAAAATTCCAGACTTGTGAAGATGGAGCGACAGGGAAACCAAAGTGAAAATAGAGGCCTACGCATGATGTTCCCCAGAAATGACTGTAGTGACCCAGTTTTAGTCAGAACACTTCCCTAGTGAGCTGCTAAGGACTGACACATTAGCTAAAGAGAGGATGTTATAAACATAATCTTCTCTACTCACAGGACTGCTTGCATAATCAGTAAGCCCCTGCTTCCCTGATACATTCCCATGTTACCTGTGATTCCATCACTGGGATTTAAAAACAAACCTGGCATGGACTGTAAATATCAACCTGTCTAAAAATAGATGGCAATGTAGATGTGATGAAGCTATGTAATGTTGCTGGGGAAAAGGGCTTGCCTCTCAGCCCTCTTGCTCTTTTATAAACTCTTAGCAACTATCCACTCCTGCTTAGAATTACCTATGGAACTGGGTGGGTTTGGCAGCATAGAATGAACTAAAAACACTGACTGCTCTAGCTGGGGAGGGAAGAGCCTGGAAGCATTATAGAGGCAGTACCTTGAATCTCGTCTTGCTTTCAGCTGCTTGATCTGCAATGTAAATCCCACCCTTCCAGTCCAGAAAGATGATGGGTCAATCTGCCTTGGAGCTTTAGGAAGGGAGGGGAGATGGAGATCTTAGTAAAATGCCCCCCAAATCTCCAGTCCAAAGCACCCTTTTCAATCTTTACTTCTTCATTTCCTTCCCATCCCCCCATAGCCGCTAGCAGAGGATTTTGTCCTGGAAGCATTTGTCGCACCTGAGACATGATAAGACTTTAATCATCCTCTGATCAGCAATCTCCTGCATCATCAGATTTCTGCAGATGTCCTCATCTGCCAGCCTTGGCCTTCTGGGCTGTTTGTTAGTTATTTTGCAGATGTCCTTCGTTGCTTGAGATGTTTGCATCACGATCATGAAGGGGCAGCAAGGCGGATTTGCTTCTGTCCCCTTGTGTCTACATAATATGTGCTTCTGATAGGTCCTACCGCTGCTTTCGAGAGATTTGGCTGGAAGCCTTCTGCCCCGACTACGTTCTCTGACTGCTCCAGTAACACATTTTATTCAAAATCCTTTTCAAAGAGGTAGAATTAGCAGCAGATTATAGAGGCTCTCGTCTGTAGGTTATTGATTTAAATCCAGTCCTTTCTTTAGGAGTGGCCAAAAACTGGTGACTGCTCTTGACTGGGGTGGAAGGGCATCCATGCAAACTCTTCTGCTGGCAGATGTCAGAAGGTTTGGTCCAGGGAGACTGAGCTATGGTGCTGCCACCAGGTCCGTACTAGGTGACTTGGTGGGGGGAAGTTTGCACTGCTGTTGTCTGCATTCTTCTTTTCATAGGGATAAAGAGAGCCCTTCATTCTCCAGAGCAGTCAGCCCAGCACCTGAATGAGCTCCATTAAAATGTTAGTAGTTCTTCCAGTTCTGTACCGTTAAGAGCCGTCATTCTGGCATTTGGAGCCCAGGTTAATAACGAGCAGAGGTGTGAGGCAGGAAGACAGTGCTTGCCTGAGTGCAGAGTAAGAGGTTAATTTAGCTGCGTGAAACTCAAACTACAGGAGCCTGCAAGTGAATTCTGGTTTTCTGGCTCTACAGCAGTGCTCAAGTTTTAACTGTTACATCACTGGGCAAACGTGGCTATTTGGCTCTACCCTGGGGGCATCTGGCAACTCTGGTGAGTGACCCATTCACTGCTATCACAATCTATCTAGATGTGGAAAACAGAGACTTTTAAACTCTTTCGGAAGAAAAAAATGGTAAAAAAACTCTAATTTTGTGAGGTGCACAAAAATTTTAAACTTAGCTGCATAGTGCATGAGCTGTGAGCCACTAAAACACATTTTAGGCAACCTTAGATCTAAGAGTATCTTCATCAGGGTTTCTAAGCGTTTTCTTTGATAAGAAATTCCAGGAATTTTTTTCTCCTCTCCTGTTAAGATTTTGCTCTTTCTGTACAGTGTGTTGCTCTGACAGACTAAAGGAAAAGGCCCGGGGGTGTAATTATTCATCCGATGTTCTGATTTGGTTTCCTGCTGGTTTTCTCTAGTGGTTTTCTGTTACAGTACAAATAACTGGCAGGATTCATTTGCATTTGTAGTGTGTGTGTAGCTGGGGTCCAATGGATCAGCCTGCACAGTCTGAGCAGAGAAGGCCTTTGCAGCAAATATATACTTAAAAAAAAAAAAAAAAAAGGTAGACAAAGGCAAGGAACAGCTTTAGAGTCAGTTCTTCTCTCAGCCCCACAGCGTGTGTCCTGGCTCTGATGTTCTGGTACATGGAAACACAGGTTCTCAAATAGCCAAGCTGAGATCTTGCCATGAGGATGTAAGACGGGAATTTTTGCCTTTGAGAGGTGCCATGTTTGTAACCTGACTAAGCTATTCTATGGTGATCCTTCCTTTTTATTCTAGACAAAGCCATCCAGCCTAGGCAACTCAGGCCATTGAGCCACAGACTCATCTGCTGCTTGCAGAGCTTGGGGCAGAACTACACTGCCCTATAATGGCACGTGTGTTTCTTTGGCTATCATAGACCTTTAAAGCATGCAACAAGTGTCCGAGTCCAGGGAGTCATAGCCTGAACACTAATTTCACATCACAGAGCTGTGCTTTCCTGCAGTGCTTCCCAACCACTGACTGGCCAGCCCACCCTGAAACCCTGCAAGACAGGGACAGTCCAGCATAACAGACAGTGAGGTCCTGAGCAACAAGTGCAAAGGGCCCCCTGAGTTTGGGCCCCTCCATCTTCAGGCCTGATTCTCAGAGGGGCGGAGGCTAGCTCTCACAACTTCAGCTGATGTCAATGGGAGACAGGGTATGCAGCAATTCTGAAAGCCAGGCCCAGGGGATTTCAGGTTGGGGCCCCAGTAATAATGGCTACTTCTGAAAACTTCATACTTGATTTGTCCCAAGTCTCACAATGATTCAGCCATAGATGGGATTAGAATGTAAGGTATCCTGGCTTCTGGCCCTGTGCTCCATCTACTGCCACACTTCTTTGATCTCCCTGCTGTTACTTGTTAACTGTGGAAGGCATCCTGGGTGAGAGACAGTTCGTATGGTGGGTACAGACAGAGCTGTCTGGCATTGGCACAGGTTGTGGAGGGGGAAACCAAATGGCTCACACCAGCCTGCCTTAAACTGAACACAGCCTTTGGGAAGCTGGCTTGATTTTCATTGCCCTGCTGATTTGCCATATTCCCATTTACACCTCTACCTGTTCCGATAGTAACACCTGCGTGTGAGCTGATGCAGCAGAAAGCGCTAGAAGGGAGTCTTCTGGGTGCGTGGCTTGACATTTCTTGCTGTGTTTCTGCCTCTTCGAGGAGGGAAGGGGAATGAGCAGATGGCGTTTGCTCGCATGCACTCAGTGCGCAAATCACCCTTTCATTTAGCTTGGTACTACACTAGTAGTGTCATGCTAGTGGTTTTGCTGGAGGTGCACCTGCTGTACACAAGTGCAAGTGGAATCAGGCTGCATGTGTCTGTGGCCATCTAATCAAGGTACACTTGCCAACTGTCAGGATGCATGCCAAAGCTTCTCTAGGTGCATAATTAACCTGGGTAGCTGTGCTGGCCAGGTAGTAATTTCCCTCTGTTATGTCCCAGCTATCAGGGTGGAGCCCTGACGGGCACTACTGGGCCAGCCATGGCTATGGCATTGTAACAATGTGGATTGCGCTACACTGTCTTTTGGAGTGTGCAGGGCAAAGTACCTGAATCCTTCCTGAGCAAGGACCCAGTAGGCACCTAAAATCCCCCAACTTGTAGCTCCTTCCTCCCATGAAAAGGGGAGAGGGGCCCCTGGTACTGTTAGGTGTTGCCCCTTCACACAGACTGCGAGCCTGGTGATCGCTGTCAGATGGTGCCCATGTGTAGCCAGCCACAGGCCCCGAAGGTTTAATCTGAAGTGGGAAGGCCTGAGCTCTCACTGGGACTCTCTCTGTAGAGAGCCAAGGGGCAGAGAGTGCCCCAATTCAGTACCTATTCATCAAGCTCCATGCTGACTGCCTGCAGCTGACTTCACACCACCAGCCGGCTCCTAGGAAAGGCAGCTGAATAGTGGCTGTGAGCGTCCTTTGAAAGTTGATTTGACTATTCCATTTAGGAGCGCCAGCTTGCGGTGAGGAATGAGCGGGGACAGGACCCGCAGCTGGTACATCCCCTCCTTCCCCTGCCACCCACCACCTACAGTTTTGCCTTCACTCTCCCTGGTTCCTATACTTTGCAGAGCCATGACTTGCATGAAGAGCCTGCTGCTACTTCCCTCTGGCAGGAGCCCTGCAGCACCTGCCCACTGCTCCTTAGTCACCTAGCAGCCTTTTTAGCTCTGCGGAGAAGCAGAGTCCCAGTTCATTATTTTAACTGTAATATTTTGGTTTCATCACTTTTGGCTGCAAAAAGCACCAGCATGGATGTCCAGGATGGTACATTATGCCTCAGCTGAGCCTTTCTGCTTGGTCACAGAGAGGCAGAAGCAGAGATCAAGGGGTACAAAGCCTGCAGACACGTATTAGCCGTTCCATTGCAGTTTGGGCTTGACACTAAAGCTCTGTGCTGGGGCAGGTCCTGTTTTAAATGCCTCATGCACCAGTGCTTGCATCACCTATTCATACCATACCCCAAGAGATCTCATTATCAGGATATATTCTCCAATAATCTGGCTAAATTTCTCTATGCTTTATTTCACCCCTATATGGTTAGCCTCAGCTAGCCACCAGATTCTTCAAAGAATTCTGGGGAAAATCTGTAGGCATTTGTGCCTCCCCACAAAAATGAAACAGCAAGGTTTGGATCCAAATTCCAGGCACACATGTGCGCGCTTCCTTCCAGTGTTGCCAACTCTTATCTTGCAATGTTTTTATTCCCAGCTCCTAGAATCCTGTGACTATGGAAGTATCTCAACTTTCATTTTAAAAAAACAACACTTTTTTTTAGCCATCTGCTGCATGGAAAAAGCTTGAAAATATAGCACACCCCCTCACCACCCCCTGAAAGCCCAGGAACTAGAAGCCAACTAAAAGAACTCAAGATGTATATTTGTACAGATAATCATATGTGTTTTTTGGGTCTGACTCATCCGTTTTGAATGTTCGGAGCTGCCACCTTTGAGTTTCTGGTCTCCGTATTTTCAGTGTTTTGTAGTTGCAGCCCAGGCCCTGTTGTCTTAGTGTGACCTTCTTTGTGTCTTACAGCTCCTAGCTTATCAAACTGCGCTGTATGTTAAAGCTGAAAACACAAGCAGAGCTGAAGAAATCTGTGCCCAAGCCCTAGCACCAATCACTGAGCCATTGCTCAACAGGGACCAGGCACATGGGCCATTGTTAACTTAATTACCATTGCTTTTAATAAAAACATAGCTGCTTTTGGAGCTGCCTCCTTCTGAGCAATGCATAGAAGGCCCATAAGGGCTGGCCCATCTGTGCTTAAGGCTAACACTCCCTTTGATGGGGAGAGCTCCGAGGATCTGGCCAGAGGTGTCCACTGCCAGTTTAAGGAGGCTGGTATATTGGACAATAGAGGATGGGTGGTACCCACCTACCCCCTGAATGCCAGCACAGAGGTGTGTGGGGGGGGAGGGGCTTAGGCTGTTTCAACTCACATGTCCTTTTGTAAGATAACACTTTAAACAATCCAACCAATTCTATTAATCCTGCACTTGTGTCACTGTTTGGAGGAAAGATGGTTTGTCTGTGTGCTAGTGAGAGAGCACAGGTGAGCCAGCTCTGCAGAAGGAAATGGCACCACATATCCGGCTGGAAATCAAATGTCCATGTGTATCAGCGTTATTGGATTCAGACTGACTCAATTGGCAGCAGTCACTTTTGGATTTTCTGCACATAATGCTGCCTGCCCTGTTCTAGATTTACAGCTGTCATGGCTCAGGGCTGGTTTGCTGAGTTTCACCATGTTACAATTGCTCATTTCCTTTGCTGAGAAGGAAAGTGAGGAACAGCTGGGCCCAACACGGGCTGGGCCCAGCACAGCACCACTAGAACACAAAGGCTTATTTTACATCATCCAGCAAGCAGGTCCTACCTAAACTAAAGGGTGCTGACTTAAAAACAAATCCAAACCACGACTCCCTCACTGATGTGCCCAGGAGGCAGGCGTGTTCTGGCACTTGATTGTTAGCAACAGTAAAATAAGAATGTGCTGCTAGCTGTGGAATGGATTTCTGTAACTGTATTTAAATATTTTTTAATTCAAACAAAGGCAAATCAATATGCATAAATACCTGTTACTGAATAGTGACACTTGGCAGGCTGTAAAAAAGAGTCAAATATTTTAGCATCAAGAAGGAAGGACTAATGCTTTAAAACAGCCCAATCAATACAAAGCTCAGTAGGCTCATGTCATTCTTAGAGGGAGGTTGTCCATTTTGTGCGTGACAGGTATAAATTGTTTGACAGTACTTTGGTGTTTGCTGCCCAGACACGTAGGTGGGTGCCAGCCAGCCTGTGACTTTACAGTGTGAACGCCAAGCCAGTTAGGTCTTGATGGAAAAGATGGTTACTCACCTTTGTAACTGTTGTTCTTAGAGATGTGTTGCTCATATCCATTCCAATTAGGTGTGCGCGCGCCACGTGCACGTTCGTCAGACGATTTTTACCCTAGCAACACCCGACGGGTCGGCTGGGTGCCCCCTGGCATGGCGCTGCTATGGCACCGAATATATACCCCTGCTGACCTGTCCGCTCCTCAGTTCCTTCTTGCCGGCTACTCCGACAGAGGGGAAGGAGGGCGGGTTTTGGAATGGATATGAGCAACACATCTCAAAGAACAACAGTTACAAAGGTGAGTAACCATCTTTTCTTCTTCGAGTGCTTGCTCATATCCATTCCAATTAGGTGACTCCCAAGCCTTACCTAGGTGGTGGGGTCAGAGTGAGATACTGCAGAATGCAAAACTGCTGAGCCGAAGGCTGCATCGTCTCTGGATTGTTGCACCAGGGCATAATGGGAAGTAAAAGTGTGTACTGAAGACCATGCAGCTGCTCGACATATCTCCTGAATAGGTACTCGAGCTAAGAAGGTGGCCGACGAGGCCTGGACCCTGGTAGAATGTGCGGTAATATGACCCAGAGAGGCATGAGCTAGACCATAGCAAGTCCAGATGCACGCCGTTACCCAGGATGAAATCCTCTGAGAAGAGACGGGTTGGCCTTTGATCTGGTCCGCCACTGCAACAAAGAGTTGGGGCGTTTTGCGGAAGGGCCTCGTTCGGTTGATATAGAAGGCGAGCGCCCTACGGACGTCGAGTGAATGCAACTGCTGCTCCCTACGAGATGTATGCGGTTTGGGGAAGAAGACCGAGAGGAATATGTCCTGGTTGAGATGAAAGGCCGAGACTACTTTAGGGAGGAACGCCGGATGTGGACGTAACTGCACCTTGTCCTTGTGGAACACCGTGTATAGTGGGTCCACCATCAGAGTCCGAAGCTCAGAGACTCTCCTAGCTGATGTGATGGCTACAAGGAAGGGTGTTTTCCATGATAAATATAGGAGTGAGCAGGTTGCCAATGGCTCGAATGGAGGGGACGTAAGTCTCATGAGGACTAAACTGAGGTCCCAGGAAGGGGCGGGGTGTCGTACTAGGGGGTATAGACGCTCCAAGCCTTTGAGGAACCTTGAGACCATAGCGTGGGAGAAGACGGAGTGAGTACCTTCTCTGGGGTGGAAAGTAGAAATAGCCGCCAAGTGCACTCGCAAAGATGAGATAGCGAGGCCTTACTGCTTAAGATACCAGAGGTAGTCTAAAATAGTGGGGATGGGAACCTCCGTAGGTGCGACATTCAGCGTTTGACACCAGCAGGAAAAGCCCTTCCACTTGGTCAAGTAAGTAGACTAAGTGGAAGGTTTTCTGCTACCCAGGAGTACCTCTTGCACCGGGGCAGAGCATCATAACTCTGATTCGGTTAACCATGCAGAAGCCACGCTGTGAAATGGAGGGATTGCAGGTCTGGGGGGTGAAGCCGGCTGTGGTCCTGCGTTATCAGATCTGATGAAGGGGCAGGGGGATCGGGTTGGCTATCAAGTGGTCCAGCAACGTGGTGTACCAGTGTTGTCGGGGCCACGCAGGGGCGATCAGGATCAGGTGAGCCCTGTCCCTGCGAAGCTTTACGAGGACTCTGTGCACCATTGGGAAGGATGGAAAGGCGTAAAGCAGATGGTTCGCCCAAGAGATTAGGAAGGCATCCGATACTGAGCCCGGGGCGAGACCTTGGTAGGAGCAGAATCTCTGACACTTCCTTTTGTTGCGGGAAGCGAAGAGGTCTATGTGGGGAAAGCCCCACTTCTGGAAGATGGAATGTGCAATGTCTGGGCGAAGCGACCACTCGTGGGAGAGAAAGGACCTGCTGAGATGGTCTGCCAGAGTGTCCCGGACCCCTGAGAGGCAGGACGCCACAAGGTCGATAGAGTGGGCTATGCAAAATTCCCACAGTTGGATCGCCTCCTGACAAAGAGGGGAGGATCGAGTCCCTCCCTGCTTGTTTATGTAGTGCATTGCCATTGTGTTGTTCGTAAGCACTAGAACACAACGGCCCTGCAGATGTTGTTGGAACGTCTGGCACGCGAGGCGGACTGCTCTCAGCTCCCGGACGTTTATGTGTGACGCTAGCTCTTGAGATGACCAGAGGCCTTGTGTGCGACGATGGCCCAGGTGTGCCCCCCAGCCGAGAGACGATGCATCCGTTGTTAGGGATACTGAGGGCTGTCTCAGTTGGAACGGCATTCCTGCACACACCAGGTAAGGTGTTAGCCACCAGTTGAAGGAGCCTAAAATGCTCTGAGGAACGGTGACGACCATGTCTATGGCGTCCCTGCCTGGGCGGTAAACTGAGGTGAGCCAGGCTTGAAGGGGATGCAGGCGTAGTTTGGCATGCTTCGTTACAAAAGTGCATGCGACCATGTGACCGAGAAAGCTGAGGCAGGTGCGAGCTGAGATCGTCAGAAAGGTTTGGAGGCTCTCTATAACTGAAACTAGTGCCCGAAACCGGGATAGTGGAAGGCAGGCTGTTGCGAGTTTGGAGTCTAGAATGGCCCCAATGAATTCTATTTTTTGAGTGGGCACCTAGAGTAGACTTCTCTAGATTGATCATCAGGCCCAACCGCTCGAATAGGTCCGTGATGATGGCATCATGCCTGGTGACTTGGGCCTCGGAGATCCTGCGAATAAGCCAGTCATCTAGGTAAGGAAAGACGTGTATTTGCCGAAGACGGAGGAAGGCGGCCACTACAGCCATGCACTTTGTAAGCATGTCCCGGGCGGTAGAGAGGCCAAACGGAAGGACCGTAAATTGAAAATGTTGATTGCGCACCATAAACCGTAGGTATCGTCTGTGCGGAGGGTAAATGGCGATGTGAAAGTATGCGTCCTTCATGTCGAGAGCAGCATACCAGTCTCCGGGATCCAAGGATGGGATGATGGTCCCCAGGGACACCATGCGGAACTTCAACTTCTTCAGAAACACATTGAATCCGCGCAGGTCCAGGATGGGTCGGAGACCTCCTTTTGCATTTGGGATTAGGAAATATCAGGAGTAAAATCCCTTGCCCCTGAATTCCTCCGGTACCTCCTCTATACCTCCGATGGAAAGGAGCGTACGAACCTCTTGCCAGAGGAATTGCTCGTGAGAGGGATCCCTGAAGAGGGACGGGGAGGGGGCGAAATAAATTGGAGATGGTATCCGAATTCCACCGTGCGTAGGACCCAACGATCCGAGGTTAACTGGGCCCACGCAGGGAGGAAGGAGGAAAGGCAGTTGGAAAACTGAAGGGGATCCTGGGGAAAGACTGGTGCTCTGCTCTCGGGCGCACCTTCAAAAGTTCGGTTTGGGCTCTGCTGATGGTTTGGCAGGACCGTTATTCTGGCCCCCTTGGGAACCCGATTGCCGTCTACCGTTCCCGCAACCACGCCTTCTGCCAAAGTCTTGTCGTGGCCTGGGTGGGGGGTAAGGGCGCTGAGGCTGGGTACAGAAGGACCTTCACTGGGTTTGCGGAGTATGCATCCCGAGGGACTGCATAATGACGCAATTATCCTTGACTCTGGAGTCTAGGGTCCGTTTTCTGAGAGAAAAGGCCCTGTCCATCAAACGGAAGGTCCTGGATAGTGTATTGCAGTTCAGGAGGTAGGCCTGACACCTGCAGCCATGATATCCTCCTCATTGCAATTCCCGAGGCCACGGTTCTGGCTGCCGAATCAGCAGCATCAAGTGAGGCCTGCAGGGAAGTTCGTGCCACTTTCTTCCCTTCCTCCAGAAGGGCCTGGGATTCCTGGCGGACCAGTTCAGCGAACTTACCCACCGACTACCAGGTATTATAATTATATCTGCTGAGCAGGGCCTGTTGGTTAGCCACCTGCAGTTGGAGGCCTCTGGCAGAGTAGATTTTTCATCCCAGGAGGTCCATCCGTCTAGCCTCCCACGATTTCGGGGCGGGGGCTTGCTGGCTGTGGCGTTCTCGCTCATTCACAGATTGAACGATCAGAGAGCATGGAGGAGGATGGGTATATAAGTATTCGTACCCTTTAGAGGGTACCATGTATTTCCTTTCCACGCCTCTGGCCGTGGGAGGAATAGACGCCGGAGATTGCCAAATGGTGTCCGCTTTGGCTTGGATGGAACGGATGAATGGCAAAGCCAAGTGAGTTGGCGCATCCACTGACAGTATGTCTATGACTGGGTCTTTCACCTCCGGGACCTCCTCCACCTGGAGGTTGATATTTAAGGCGAGTCGCCTTAGAAGGTCCTGGTGGGCTTGGAGGTCGATTGGGGGCGGGCCCGATGAGGTGGTACCGGCTACTGCCTCGTCTGGTGACAAGGACGATGACAGACCTGGCATGACTGGCTCATGCAGTGACTCCTGTTCCTGAGGAACACCAGGGTCCGGGAACACCTGAGGGTCCGGCGCCAGAGCCGAGTTGTCTGTACCCACTGGAGGAGGATGGCTAACAGTGGCCTCTGGT
Source organism: Chelonoidis abingdonii (assembly GCF_003597395.2). Lineage (NCBI taxonomy): Eukaryota > Metazoa > Chordata > Testudines > Testudinidae > Chelonoidis > Chelonoidis abingdonii. The sequence goes on along the minus strand of NC_133775.1, from coordinate 76,408,501 downwards.
GCGCGGTGTTCCGACGGGGAGGAACGAGATGGTACCGTAGGTTCGCCTTGGGCCTTGTGATATGCCCAAGGCGTTCAGAAGGACCACTGAGGCGCTTGTTCTGGGCCCTGGGCCTCCTGGAGGACATGGCTATGCGGCTCTGAATCCCTGTAGGCGGCGCTATCAGCGTGCGAAGACTCGGATGGATGCTGTGATGGCCATGGCGGAGCAGAGAGCATGTGAGGAGGAGCCCTGTGCGCAGGGTACTGTACGTCATGCTGCACCGGTGACCAGTACTGGGAGTCATACCGGTGCTGAGAGGGCAACCGGGACCTGCGACCAGCGCGGTGCCAGGAGGTCGACCAGGATCGTGAAGCTCGATGGTGAGAGCGGCTGCGGTGTGAACGGTGCTGGGAGCTGGACCACCGTCTGGAATATCGGTCCGGTGAGCGGGACCTGGAGTGGTGCCGCGAGTACGACCTGTACCGAGAAGGAGATTGGTACCGGGACTGCGAGCGGTGCCTAGATCAGGACTGGCGGCGAGATTGAGCGCGCTGGCGAGACCTCGATCTTGAGTGCAGCCTGCCTGCGGCGTCGATGGAAGGTGGCCTAACTAGGGCAGGCTTCCCCGTTGATGTAACAACCCACACTGGCAGTGCCGGGGGGTTGAGGCAGGGTGGGCTCCATTAGGGCAAGGAGTTCCCTCACCGTCGAAAAGGTTTCTGGCATGGTGGGAACGATAAGCTCAACCGAGGCGTGTGCCAGGGAGCTGTCATGCACCGGACTCGATGGCTCTTGCATGCCCGGAATCAACGGTGCCGAGATTGCTGGTGCCGGCCAGCTCAGTTTTGGCTGCTGCTCAGACTGCGGTGCAGATATTGGAGCCGCAGGAGCTTTTAGCTTTTTGGCACGCAGAGAGAGGGAGTGGTGCCAGGCTGGCTTCTGGGCCGGTGCCGGCTGGTGCCGGGACGTCTTCGCGGTGCCGGCGCTCTCCGGTGCCAACAAGGCACTTCTCCCTGGTGCGGACTGTGCGGCACTCACTGCCAAAGACGGAGGAGTGAGGGCTGCCTCCATTAGGAGCTGCTTAAGGCAAAAGTCCCGCTCCTTTTTTGTCCACGGCTTAAACGACTTGCAAATCTTGCACTTATCTGCAAGATGGGATTCCCCCAGGCACTTTAGGCAGGAGTCGTGAGGGTCTCCCATTGGCATCGGCCGCCGGCAGGCCGAGCACGGTTTGAAACCCGGTGAACCAGGTATGGGCCTGGGTACCGGGAGAGGGGAAGGGGCTAATCCCCAACCCTCTGAACTATATACACTAACTACGTTTACGAAAGGTATTAAAACTACAACTATAAAACTAAACTATATACACAATAAGTACTAGAATGAGTGAATAGCTAGGGAAGTGGTGATCAGCTAAGCCGCGCTCCACTGTTCCAACGACAGACACGGGCGGTAAGAAGGAACTGAGGAGCGGCCGGGTCGGCAGGGGTATATATTCGGTGCCATAGCGGCACCACGCCCGGGGGCGCCCAGCGGACCCGCCGGGTGTTGCTAGGGTAAAAATCTTCTGACGAACGTGCAGGGGGTGTGCGCACACCTAATTGGAATGGATATGAGCAAGCACTCGAAGAAGAACTGCCCTAGACAGGCACGGCCCATAGCACAGTATTTGTTATGCTGACCTCATAAATACAAGGAGCATAACAAACTTAAGACGGTTAAGCAGGTCCAAATTTCCAGGTTGTGACTGTAGGTAGCCACAGATCTTTTTGCTATTGTCCCTTCCAGGGGTAGCATTCACCTTGCTGATGTAACCATTATTTTGATGTACCCGTGAGTGCTAGATAGCAATTTTGGAACCGATTCCTTCCAAGAGGGACTTGCCACCAAAGAGCCTGACATGCCGCCCCTTCCCCTTGGCTGCCTCAAGCACCTGCTTGCTGAGCTGCTGCCTGGATCCGGCCCTGACTCCATGATCCCATTAGCTGGGGTAGAAACATGCACAGAGCAACTCTTGTACAATATGCATGTGGAAGTGGCTTAAAGCCATATTTGCATATCCCTGAGCCAGGGCAGCTGCCCCCCGCAGCTAATAACACCTAAGGGCTCCCCTGCATCTTGGTCATGCTGGAAAGTCTTTTTCAGGCGCTTAGCCCTCTATGCCAGTGGCAGGGAAGGTGACGACATACAGCTAGTTAAGCTGAAGGCTCGCAGCCTATAATGTAACCTGTGTACCATTTCCCCCGGGGAGTGGGGGGAAACTCCTGGGCTGCAGGACTCTGTGCAGGCAAACTAGATCCACTCCCTAGTTTTTCTGTAGCAAGCCTATGCTGGAGCAAGGACTTGTCCAGCTGCATAGATTTTGCCTGCTTTAGAAAGGGCTGGAGGACACTTTGTGTTTGGTGCCTCATTTCATTGTAAGCACACAGTTTTGTGTATTTCCTACAAAGCACTGGCAGATGGCTGCCATATAAATACACTATTTATTATAGCATCAGTAGGGACTCCCACTGGGGAAACCCTGCAGGAGGCATACGGATTACAAGGGCAGTCCGCCATGCCAAGCAGGGGGATCCCCTCACCTGAGTGCTTAATCCAGGCATTGAAGACAACAGGACTCTAAAAGGGCATGGTTAGCCCAAGTCTGCATGGCCCAGGGACCAAACCATCTCTCCCTCCACTGTATTAAAGAAACTGCCTTTGGGATGACACAGCATTAGATCAGTCACACTTACATGACAGGACAGCATCCTCCGTGGCAGGAATGCTGCTGGAAATCCAAGTGTTGTTAAAGGGCTTTCTGTGAATAAAAATTCTAAAAAGAACCTGGAGTGATGGAGGGGGTAGGTGGAATCCTGGGTTAATCTACTAGGCTGTCCCCTGTGTCAGGGTCTAGATTCAGGTTGCAGGGGAAATGGCAGTGGTGGCCTCAATCCAGCCTTTAATGGACATTTATCTGCAAAGCATCAGAGAGTACAACCAGCAGCACAGGCTTAGCTGAGTCGAGCCCTGTGCTCGACTAGCCCCTGCTGCCAGTCAGGGAGGGTGATACATAGAAGCTACCAGGCCTGAGTGCCATGGGCTGGGAAATTCATTGACAGACAGACTGGTGTCTTTTTTGTTTTGTTTCTTTAGATGTCTAAAGGCAGCCTGAAAGATTTCCCTGCCAATAGCTCCCTTTCAACCCCTCCCCACTCATTACAAGTTCAGGTCTTGGCCATCTTTCTTTTCCAAGCAGGCTCTATCAAAAAATGGAGGACAAATATGTTCATGACATCACAGATACCAAGCAAGAGAAACCTGATTAATTGGCAGGATAAATGATTTCTAATTATATCTTTTTTGTTTAGAATGCCTGAGTTTTTATTTGGGGTTTGTTAACATCTGTTTAATTCATAACCCTAACAAATAGTGGGAAGAAAGGCTCTTTTTTGTTGAATATTCAACAAAGGTCGGAGAAGGCTCCTAATCTGAATCTATGGGCCCTCTATGCAGACCTCCAGCAAACCCAGGAAAACAAGCATTGATACCCGTGTTGTTTCTGAGGGACGACACAAGCAGAAAGCAACTTAAAAATAGAAACCTAACAGCTTTTGATCCTTCTATATAAATTGTAAAGCAACAAAAGAAAGGGTCACCCTTAAAAAATGAACAAAGACCAATGACAGTTGCGCGGGAAAGTCTTTTTCCTTTACAAAGCACAGATGTATAGTTGCCTGAATGATCATGTATGTGATCAAAAATGCGCATCGGTTCTTTGGAACCTGAAGAATCTCTGCATTTTACTAAACAGATTGAAACATTTCTGTCACTTACATTAAACATATTAGCAGCTGAGGACAAGATGCAATATTCCTTGAATACATATACTCCCATTATCTGGAATCTTAGTATGGACCAAGATGTGAAATGAAAACACTCCCCAAAATGTTTGTATCTTTCTTTAATAATGGAGCTGTTGGCTCACTTGTCTTGTGGAGGGATTTTGCTTTGACCAGCAGCTTGCTCAATAGTTTGTTTATGCATATCCGTCAAAATTCATCAGGTTGTCATGAATTATTTTTTTAAAGCTCAGTCAGATTACAGATATCCTGATCTTAACTCCTGAATAATGGTATTTATAGAGCTAAGGAGTTCCTTAAAATAGCCATCATTGTCCCCTTCTCTTTGTTCTTCTGCTGCCAATTCTTCGTACTCGATGCGGAGCATGCTCAGTGTGGTGTTGAGGGCATAGTCCCCTTGGTATTTGTCCCTGCAGGCGGCCATCAGAATGCGCACTGTTTTTAGAACTTTTTCTCGGGTGTCATGCTCCGGCAATGCCAGGAGATTAGAAATAATCCCGCACCAGCCCTGTTCTACCACAGCTGGCACCAGGTTCACTTGTTTGTACTGCTGAACTTTCTCTTCCAGTTGGTCTTCCTTGTTCTCAGAGTCCTCAAGCAGCATCTGCAAGAAACCACGTTAAATCGATTATCTGTATCCAAGAACAGTAACTACCCTTAGTACTATTTCAAGCAGGTTATAGAGTATATCAGTGCCCATGGGTGAATCCACACATCCCACGACTCCTGGCTTTTGACAGCATTGTACTCTATTTTATTTCTTTATATGGTGCATGACGTTAGCCTGAAAGATTTGTTTTGCTTGGTTTTTTTTTAATTAGAAAGTCAGGTCGTATCTACTCTGGAAAACTCTAGTTGACAGGAGAACAAGTAGAATTATGATATTGCAAGACACTGAAAATCTGATTGAAAGGAAAAGGGGGTGAGATGAAACTGTTTTAAACAATTTATTATTTATTTTCATAATCACCTATATAACTCCAGCACATACTGAACTCTTTAGATACAAGACCTCTTTGTTAAACACTCAACATCCCCACCCTTCATTTAAGAATGCTCCCAACTCCCATGGGAGGCACCTCCAGCAAAGCTGGGGAAGACAGTGTTGCTACTCTTGATAGTTCTATGATTAAAACAAAGCAGACAGAAAACACCTTTTCTTTGAGGAGGGAGAGGGAGATGGGAAACAAAGGGCATAAGCTCAATTTTATAAAATATCCTTTATGGGGCAATGTTATACCAGGACCAAGCAAGCAAAGCCTCAGGTGAATCCAGTGAGATACCAAAGGGAAGCCAGCATAGCCCTATTGAACTGCATGGTAAATACTCCCACATACAATATACACCTGAAACAGGGTAGAGCTCCTAGAATCCAGAGGAGGACAGTGAGGTGCGCTGGACACTGGTGGAGCCCTTGTGCTATTCCACAAGAGACCCTGCCCCATTTCCTTAATAAAGGAGAAAAGGGCAGAAAAAGTCACTGTCAAGTCAATTCCTTAAACTGTGCTTATTTGAAGCAGTTGCCTGAAGGCTTCACTGCACCCATGGCCTTGGTGCTGCTGTCTGCAGCAAATGGCAGAGAGTTGACTTTTTAGCCTGCTGGCATTTCAGGCCTGATTTTTGCTTTCCATTGCCTTTTCGAGGAGGTGGGAGTCTGTCCAGGATCCTCCCCCCACATCTTTCACCCTGTGGTTTGCCAGCAGCACCATGCTCAAGCTCTGCATCATCACGATTCTCTCTCTCTTGCTGAACTTAGCTCATTGGTGTTGCTCTGACAACAGCCAGAAAGGGATGCCTGGGCACAAGCCACAGTGCTCTGTTCCCCACATCCAGAGACCAGGCACATGGCTTCCACAGTGTTCCCAGCTCCTGCTGGCCCAGGAAGCAAGAATATGAGCTAGGATCCTGATTGTGCCATGGCCTAACCCAACGCTCACCATACGCCAGCCCTAAATAAAAGGTGCATTCATTCTGTTCAGTGCAGTTATATGGACATTCAACAGTCTCACGATGAGTGAGCTGAGACGTGGATTCCCACCCCACGGTCTCAGTTACGACTGGCACGTTTAAGGCTTTGCAGCAGGGAATGAGCTGGCTTAGCATACTCTTGAGTAATGATGCTCACAGGACAGGTGTCGCACTGAAGAACCTGCACATCCTTTTACAGCTTCAATACTAAACGCTGACCATAAATATTTGGCCCTAGCAGAGCTGGTAGGTGAATGCGAGAAGCAGTCGTTGACATATATAGAAATCCCATGCATGTGTCACGGACTGGAATGTGACCCTAGATGCATCTCACAGTCTGTGCGCCAGAAGTAACTGTTCATGGTGCCATTTCCCAAAGAAGAGCAATATGGAGTCTGTTTTCCTTTAAGAGCTATTCCTCTGGCTTGGCTGGTGGCCTCCTGTGATAATTACTATGTATGCGCTTCATTAATTAGATCTGAATAGCACAAGTCTGCTTGCTACGGTATTATCATTAAGGGAAGATTAGGGCTTTTACAGGTCTGATAAGAACAAATTCAAATCTGCAGAAGAAAAAGGCTGGAAATCAGCAGAGATACAGTGAAAAACTGCACAAAGGATGAGCCTTGCTAATAAGCAACTCCCTGTCTGGAGGGACCACTTGAGTCTCCCCAAGGTTTCCTGTAACATTTTATCTGGCCTTTATTTAAGAACCCACCTCTGCTACGTAACTGACTTTTGTTGATTCCTTGGGTGGTTGGTTGGTTGCTGGCATGTTTCACAGCATTGTACTTATACTTTGATTTACCATATGTGGGGAGAAAAGGAAGAAAAACTCAGGCGAGATTTCCCTTCCCACAATCTTGGAGGAAAACCATTTCTACCACCTGGAAAACTTTACAGTATTTTCAGTGCACGCAGATTGTCCATCCTTTCAGAGTTAAACAGAGACAATGAAGCAGGAAAAGCAGTTCAGAACCATCTTCTCTTCTGCTTCATTTCACTGAGCTGGCACTGGCAAGGACTGGAGTTAGTTTTGCTTCATTTAAAAAAAAAAATAGCCTATTGCTTTTCAGTCTATCACCCCGAAGCTAGCCTTTTACAGCATTTGTGACATCACCACTTATTCAGATTAATCCAGGACCTTTCCAGGTACTGGTTTTTTCCATTTTGTCTGCAGACTAACAAGAGAGCAGTCTGTGATGTACATCCTAGAAAATAATTTTCACACTCAAAAGGGCTATAAATGTCATTGTTCTAGTATAAAACTTGGAATTTGTAGAGGGTGCAGATTATCTCAAGATAGACTGAATCTGTGAACAGATAGAGTTGCTAAAGGTACAGTATTAAAACATGGAACGAGATTAAAGGGACAATGCTAAGACAAGTCATAGATACAAATTCCTTATTTGTGCCGTTGAAGGGACATGGTTAACTTATATTGGACCCAATATTTATATTTTATAAAACATCAGACTAACAAAAATATTTCCATCTCTTATAAAAAGTCCATTAAAAACTACTTTTAAAGCATATAATCATTTTTCTTCAAGGTCTGAAACCCAAACACTACAGCAATACAAATCTGCAGGTGAAACTGACTATAAACAGAAGTGAAACTGGACTTAATTGATTTTCTTTCTCCAATGTAACAGAAATGCAGAAAATAAACAACATATCAAACAGTGGCTAGTAAACAGGGTTTTAAACTGATATTTACAGTAATAATCAAACCTGGTGCTAAGTAAAATAGATACAGATGTTTGCTTGGTTACAATCTAAGATTTACAAATAGACAGTGCCCCATAAAATTAAAAGAATTATAAAAAACTAGCTAGTTTGTATATCGATATCCTGGTGACTCTCTTTGCATTTCATTCACTTTGAACAATGAAACCAGTATGACCATTTCCTGGCTCTCCTGCACGTTCTTGGTTTTAACATTTCAGGGTAAAAAACCCACCGCCACCAAAACAAATGTTGATTTTATTGTTAAAAAGATGCTTAAATGGCTACACAATATTTTCAAGGTTCAGAGACAAGATCAACCCAGGGAGTACAAACTGCCTATGCCAGAGATGGCCAACCTGAGCCTGAGAAGGAGCCAGAATTTACCAATGTACATTGCCAAAGAGCCACAGTAATACGCCAGCAGCCTCCAATCACTCCCCCCAGCTCCCCGTCACCCCCGCCCACCAGCAGCCCCGCAGATCAGCGCCGCCTCATCCCTCCCTGCACCTCCTGATCAACTGTTTCGTGGGATCCAGGAGAGTTGGAGGGGGAGGAGTGAGGCTCAGGGGAGGGGGCAGGAACGGGTGGAGGGGGGGCAGAGCCAGTGGTTGAGCAGTGAGCACCCTCAGCACATTAGAAAGTTGGCGCCTGTAGCTCCAGCCCCAGAGTCGGTGACTATACAAGGAGCCACATATTAACCTCTGAAGAGCCGCATGTGGCTCCAGAGCCACAGGTTGGCCACCCCTGGCCTATGCAATATGGAACCCAGCTCCACAGGGGCTTCTCCTGCAGTGCTGCAGGGAGACCTGTTGGAGCAGAGCGGGCCCCCCATCCCCTGGAGATAGAGGCAATGCATGTGGGGGTGGGCATGCAGGGTCACATGCCCCTCCAAATTTGCGGCTTGGCTTGTATGGAGCATGCTCAGTAACACTGCTGAAGCTAGCTGCCCTCATTCTGAACCCAAATCTCCACCCCACCCCCCAGCCCCACCCGACTATCAGCAGGCACAGGTTGTCTCTGCCTGGAGAGTTCCCTGGTACCATGCCTCTCTGTTTGGCCTTGATACAACTGCCCTTTAATGAAGATCTTAAGAACTGTCTTGCATCATTATAACTGTTCGCAAATCACATGCATTTCCTCACTCCCAGGAGTATAGCTCACATCTTCACTGCCATCCGGTGAACATGGGCTCCAGCAAAGTGCCCCACAGCCCTCTTACCTTTTCCACAATCAGGTCATAGAGCAGTGTCACAATACGGATGTAGAGCGTCTCCATGCCTTTTTCTTTGAAGAGATTTCTAAGTACATGAAGGCCACCAAGCTTGAGGAACTGCAGCTGGGCATAGGGGAAGTGTCTCAGCATCGAAGACAAAGCAAAGAGAGCCTGGCAAGCACAACAGTTAATCAGTCTCCTAGTCCAGTGACAGCTGCCATTTCTGAATGAACTCTTGTTCAGCAATCTGCATTGTGAAGAGCCTTAGCATTCTGGCTTCATCTTCTTTTACGGATTGCCACAAAAGGCAGCTGATTAATGCTACATAATATGGGTGCGATTTAAAAGCCCATCAACAATCTTACTTAATGACTTCTAATCAGGGGAGAAAAAAACAACTGTGTTCACTCATGACTTGCTGTTCTGCAAACGCTTGCCCTTGTTAATTTAAATCTCTCCTCATCAGCGAGGTGGTATCTCTGCATGGAACCTGAGTGTGGTGGCTGATCCCCAACTATCTTCTCACAGGAACTCGAAGACCATGGGTACGTCCGCATTACGGTCAGAGGTGTGACTGCAGCTTGTGCAGACATACCCCCACTAGCTTTAATCTCACTAGCTCAGGTACCAGAGCAGTGAAGCTGCAGCATCATGTACTTCAGGTGGGGCTGTACAAGCCAGCCCCTAACCCTGGGTAATTACTCCTGATGAGCAGTGAAACTGCACAGCACAGACTTCGAGCTTTCTCAGTTAAAGCTAGTGTAGACATACCCCCTGCTTGGTCCTGCAACCTCTTCTGACTTCGGGGGTACTGTAGGTGCTCAATACCCCCTCAGGATCGTGCCCTTTGACCTTTCTCCAGGTTAGATGCTGTCAATGCAGCTCTCACAGACTGAAACTGCCCGCATCAACTTTATATGCTATCAGACTTTAAGGCCAGAAGGGACCATCATGATCTAGTCCAGGGGTTCTCAAACTTCATTGCACCATGATTCCATTCTGATAACAAAATTACTACACGACACTGAGAAGGGGAACCAACCCCAAAGCCTGAGGACTTCAGCCCCATATGGCGGGGGGTTGGTGGTGTAATCTGAGCCCCGTTGCCCAGGGCTGAAGCCAAAGCCTGAGCCCCACCCCCGGGGCTGAAGACTTCCAGCTTCGGCTTTAGCCCTGGCCCCCAGCAAATCTAACACCAGTTCTGGTGACCCGATTAAAGTGGGGTTGCAACATACTTTGGGGTCCTGACCCACAGCTTGAAAACTCCGATAATAGACCCACAACCTCTGGCTGAGTTACTGACATTTTCAAATCATGATTTAAAAACTACAAGTTACAGAGAATCCATTTACTCTAGTTCAAACCTGCAAGTGACCCATGCCCCAGGCTGCAGTGGAAGGCCAAAAAGCCCAGGGTCTCTGCCAGCCTGACCCACGGGAAAATTCCTGCCCAATCCCAAATATGGCAATCAGTTGGACCCTGAGCATGTGGGCAAGACCCACCAGCCAGACACCTTGAGAAGAAATCTCTGTAACAACTCACAGCCCTCCCAATCTAGTGTCCCATCTTCAGCCATCGAGGAGACTTGCTGCTAGCAGTTGCAGATCAGCTACCTGCCATTGTAAGCAATCTCATCATCCCTTCCCCTCCATAAACTTATCAAGCTCAGTCTTGAAGCCAGTTACGTCTTTTCCCCCTTTGCTCCCCTTGGAAGGCTGTTCCAGAACGTCACTCCTCTGATGGTTAGAAACCTATCTAATTTCAAGCCTAAACTTGCTGATAGCCAGTTTATATCCATTTGTTCCTGTGTCCACACTGGCACTTAAATAACTCCTCTTCCTTCCTAGCATTTATAGCAAGCAATCATATCTCCCCTCAGCCTTCTTTTGGTTAGGATAAATATGCCAACCTCTTTGGAGTGTCCTTTCATAAGGAAGGTTTCCATTCCTCTGATCACCCTAGCAGCCCTTCTCTGAACCGATTCCAGTTTGAATTAATCTTTCTTAAACCTGGGAGATCAGAAGTGCACACAGTATTCCAGATGCAATCTCACCAGTGCCTTGTATAACGGCAATAACACTTCCCCGTCTCCACTGAAAATACCTCCTTGATGCATCCTAGGACTGCAGTCACCTTTTTCACAGCCACATCAAATTGGCAGCTCATAGTCTTCCTGTGATTAACCAGTTCACTCAGATGTTTTGCTGCCTCTGTCACTCCCAACTGATACATCCCCAGGTTATAGCAAAAATTCTGTTATGACCTTGCACTATATAAATTTCATCTCATTTCTATTACTCCAGTTTTCAAGTTTTCAAGGTCATCCAGATCTTCTTGCAGCCTGGATGCTGTGCCCAAATACCCTGAGAAAGCCTATGCTCAAACCTCCAGCCCAACCAGCAGAAATAGCACCAGTATTCTGGTGGATGTCACTTTGGCAGACACTCATCCAGCCCCATCAAAGCTCAGACAGCTTGGATAAATATTGAACTTCTGAGTGTTTCTCTAATCCTTCAGAACTCACTGATGTACACTCATCACTCTCACCTTCCTGTTCACTGCTCTCACTGAGTGCATCTTGTCTTAAACTGAATTACGAACTCTGATTCTGTGTGAGTACAGACCCAATTCTGCTTGGGTTCTTTGGGCACTACCACAGTACAGATAATTCATCCTAATATAAAGATTACTTTGGCTAGTGATAGAGACGTTTAGGTGCTCTCTCCCTTTCAGAGCTGTTACAGGCCTGTGGTTAAGGCTAAGGAAGGGGGCAATTTATGGCTAAATTATTGATTTTTACACCTCTCTGATATTCACAAAAATGGTTACTTGAGGCAACATGTTAAGTGGTAAGCACGGCAGCCAGGCTGCCAGTCTACCCCTCAGGAAAGGCTGCTGCTGAAACGAGAACTATTACTGAGATCATCCATCTCAGAGCCTGCCAACAATGGGAATTGACTCCTTAGTGCACAACGGTGGGATGTGTTTCCTGCACCCACTGTGGGCAGATCAGAACAGACAGCTATTTTTTCCCAATCCAATAGATTTCTATTTTATAATCTCTTAGTTGCCTGAAGTAGTTTAGTGGATACGTCTTGTCTCCTCCTCACCACAGTCCATAGTAACAGTGTTCTGGCATGTTGACTCCTCCTCCACCCAAACGTGGCTGGATGGGAAACAGGACTCTCCTGCACTCACCATGTTTTCATTCTGATGCGAGTAAAAATCTCTTCCTGTCACGCACAAATGTTACATGCATTGCAGCTGATGCTGAAGTACCACATCAGCCTGTAGTTCTGCACTACACACCAGAGCCATCCGCTGGATTCAGAAAAAGGCCTTAAAGATTGTCATACTGGATGGTGGGGACTTAGATTTGAAGAAAGACTGTCACAACTAGGAGTATTTTGTCTGGAAAGGGGATGGGTTAAGGAGACTAGACAGAAGCATCCAAATGATGACAAGGACAGTGAAAAAGGAGTTACTTGTTCCGTAACTGGGATTCTTCAAGATGTGTTGCTCAGGTGTATTCCACAGTAGGAGTGTGTGCTCACCACGTGCACCAGTGCCAGAAGTTTTTCCCTTAGCAGTACCTGTAGTGGGGGAGCACTGCTGCGACCCCTAGAGTGGTGCCTCTTTATCACGCTATAAGGGGAGCTGCGCCCTCCCCCACCCTCAGTTCCTTCTTGCCAGACAAGTCCGACAGAGGGGAAGGAGGGTAGGATGTGGAATACATCTGAGCAACACATCTTGAAGAACACCAGTTACGGAACAGGCAGGGGCGGTGCAAGGAAGTTTCGCACCCTAGGCGAAACTTCCACCTTGCGCCACCCACTCATCCAGCTAAACCCCCTCGCTGCCCGCCACAGCAGCTAACCAAGCCTGCCACCCCACCCCCCACGCCTGCAGCCCCCCTCCTGCAGCAGCTACCCCTCTCCACACTCTGCAGCTATCCCCGCCCAGGAAGCCGCCCACAACTCTGTGGCAGCTAACTCTGCTGGGAAGCCCCACTCCGTGGAAGCTAACCCACCCCCCAACCCCCCGCGGCAGCTAACCCCACCCGAGGAGCCCGCCCCGGCTCACCTCTGCTCTGCCTCCTCCGCTGAGCACGCCGGCGCCGATTGGAGGAGAATTAGAGTGGGGGCTGTGTGCTCAGCGGAGGAGGCAGAGTGGAGGTGATCTGGGGCAGGGAGCGGTTCCCCTGTGTGCCCCTCCCCCCCGTTACTGCGGGCGGCGCTCCCCGCGCCCCTCCCCCCCCAGCTCACCTCTACTCCACCTCCTCCCCTGAGTGGGCTTTTAGGCGGCCGTCTTGTTCGCCTAGTGGTTGCACCGGCCCTGGGAACAGGTAACTGTCCTTTCTTCTTTGAGTGATTGCTCATGTTTATTCCACAGGAGGTGACTCCAAGCTGTATCTGATGGAGGTGGGTAGGAGTTTAAGGGTTTGCCGGACAGAGTACCGCCCTACCAAACCTGGAGTCACCTCGTGTTTGGGAGACAATCGCATAGTGCGATGAAAAGGTGTGGACAGAGGACCACATGGCAGCTCTACAAATGTCCTGAATAGGGATGTGAGCTACATAGGCGATCGATGAGGCCTGAGCTCTCGTAGAATGCGCCTTCATGATAGGTGGCGGGGGAATCCCTGCCAGGTCGTAACACGTGCATATGCACGAGGTGATGCAGCCGGAAATTCGCTGGGTAGGAACCGGTTGCCCCCTCATGCGTTCAGCCGATGCAACGAAAACTTGCGGGGATTTCCGAAATGGCCTGGTTCGGTCTAAGTAAAAGGCCTGCACCCTACGCACATCTAGCATGTGTAGGCGTCGTTCCTCATCAGAGGAATGAGGCTTGGGACAAAGTATCGGAAGGAAAATGTCCTGGATCCATATGTAAAATCGAGACCACCTTTGGCAGAAATGCAGAGTGTGGGCGAAGCTGGACCTGATCTTTGTGGAAGACCATATACGGGGGTTCCGAGGTTAGGGCCCTAAGCTCCGAGACACAGCAGGCTGAGGTGATCGTCACCAGGAACGCTACCTTCCATGATAAGTGGGATCAGGAACACATGGCCAAGGGTTCAAAAGGGGGACCTATGAGGTGGGAGACCACTAGGTTCGGGTCCCATAGCGGGACTGGGGGCCTGGCATAAGGGAATGCCCGATCCACTCCTTTCAAAAACCAGGATGTCGTGATGGGAAAATAAGGAGTGACCATGCACTGGAGGATGGAAAGCCACAATGGCCGCTAAGTGTACCCTGACCGAGGCAGGAGCTAGCCCCTGGATCCTAAGGGACAGGAGATAATCGAGAATGATGCGGATGATAGGGAAGTACTCCTTTCTTTCGCCCACCTAGAAAACCTGGTCCTAGACCATTTGGCAAAGTAGGTCCGTCAGGTGGATGGCTTTCTGCTTTCCAGCAGAACTTGCCTGACATCCTCCAAACACCTCCTTTCCTCCTTGTCTAACCATGGAGCAGCCACACTGTCAGATGAAGAGTGGCCAGGTTGGGATGGAGGAGGCATCCCCCCTTCTGGAAAAGGAGATTCGGCCGAAGCGGCAGCCTGCGCAGGGCGGCCGCTAGAAGCTGCAGGAGGGTTCCGTACCAATATTGCTGGGCCCAGTCTGGGGCTATGAGGATAACCCTCGACTTGTCTGCCTTCACTTTCTGTAAGACCTTGCCTATCGGGGAAATGGCGGAAAGGCACAGAACAGGTGGCCCGACCACCGAATTAGGAACGAGATTGCCCCCCTGCTCACCCCGGCCCTGGAGCAGAACTGGGGGCAGAGACGATTCTGGGCGGTAGCAAAAAGATCTACCTGGGGAGCTCCCCACTCTTGGAAGAGTTGCCGGGCGACCTCCCAGTGGAGTGACCACTCGTATCGGTGGGAGAAAACCCTGCTGAGGTGATCGGCTCGTGTATTGCGAGTGCTTGGTAGGTGAAAAGCCCTCAGAGAGATATTGTGGGCTATGCAGAATTCCCATAGGCCAAGGCTTCCTGGCACAAGGCCGAGGAGTGCATGCCCCCTTGCCTGTTGATGTAATACATCGTGGCCGTATTGTCTGTGAGGACTCTGACTATCTTTCCCCGTAGGTGTGGGCTGAAAGCTATGCACGTCAGACATACCGCCCTGAGTTCCCTGATGTTTATGTGCAGGGACAATTCCGAGGTTGACCATCTGCCCTGGGTTTGGAAGCTCCACGATTGGGCTTCCCACCCAAGGTCCGAGGCGCCCGACACTATATCTAGTGAGGAAGGGGTCTCTCAGAAGGGAATCCCTTGTAACATGTTGCTCAGGAGGGACCACCATTGCAGGTCAGCCACTACGTTAGGAGGTAACGTGACCACCTTGTCCAGGTCATCCCTGGCCTGGGAATATTGGGAGGCCCACTAGAATTGGAGGGGCCTCATTCTGAGCCTGGCATGTCACACCACGGAGGTGCATGCTGCCACGTGGCCTAAAATTTGAAAGACACTCCCTTGCCGTCGTCACGGGGAAGGCTGTGACTGAAGCTATGAGACTTTTGAGTGTCTCGAACTTGTCCCGGGGGAGAGAGGCCGTAGCCACCACCGAGTCTAACAGCGCCCCTATGAAGTGTATGCGCTGAACCAGCACTAATGTGAACTTGTCCTCATTCACCACTAGGCCTAGACTCTTGCAAGCGGCCAGCACAAATTCCATCTGGGCCTGCACCTGGGACCGAGACTTGCCCTTGAGCAGCTAGTCGTCCAGGTATGGGAAAATTTGCAGCCCGTTCCTCCTCCATAGGCTGCCACTACTGCCATGCATTTGGTAAAAACCCTGGGGCCGTGGAGAGGCCAAAGGGAAGGACTGTAAACTGGTAATGGTCCCACCCTACCCAGAAGTGGAGGAAGCGCCTGTGACCCTCGAACATATGGATGTGAAAATACACATCCTGGAGGTCCAGGGCTGCGAACCAATCCCTCGGGTCTAGGGATGGAATAATAGAGGAAACCACACGGAGCTTGTAATGGACCATAAATTGGTTGAGGTTCTGCAGGTCAAGGATGAGTCTGAGCCTGCCTTTTGCCTTCAGAATCAGGAAATACCGGGAGTAAAACCCTGTGCCCTGGAATTCCCAAGGTACCTTTTCCACCGTGCCAGGGTGAGGAGGTGTGTCATCTCCTGGTCTAAAAGGAGGGAGTGCTCCGGGTCCCCGGGGACCTCCGGAGGCTGGGGGTGGTTGGGGGGGGGGACGCGAAGCAAACTGCAACATGTAGCCCTTGGAAATGGTTCTGAGGACCCACTGGTCCGATGTTATATGGGACCATTGCACTCCGAAAGCAGATAAACGGTTGCAGAACATAAACTTTATTAACTGGGGTCTTCCCTGGCAACAGGCCCGGTGGCCCCTGGGAAAGAGTCAAAAGTGCCTCTTCCCCTGCCTCTTGTCCTTTGAGGGGCCAGGTCGCGGGGCCGAGTGGGACTGGCACTGGAACCTGCGTCTCTGCTCCCTCGGCCTCTTAGGCAGGGGCTCATATCTGCCTCTAGCTGGAAGGGCTGAGGTCTGTGGCCTGGGTTTGTCCTTTGCTGGAGGGACATAGAGGCCCAGAGTTTGCAGGGTGGTGTGGGAGTCTTTCATCCCATGCAGACGGATGTCTGTTTGATCCGCAAACAGGGCCTTCCCGTCGAAGGGCAGGTCCTGCATGAGGGACTGGGACTCCGCGGACAGCCCTGACAGTGAGAGCCACAACGCCCTGTGCATGGAAATGGCTGAGGCCATTGAACGGGCTGCTGTATCCGCCGCGTCCAAAGCCACTTGAAGAGCCACTTTCACTGCCGTCACTCCTTCGTCAACCAAGGCTCCAAACTCCCTCTTGTTCCTTTCCTGGAGAAGAGGTTCAAACTTTGGCAGGGATCCCCATAAGTTAAAATCATACCGGCTCAGTAGGGCTTGGTGATTTGCCACCCTGAGCTGGAAGCTCACCAATGAATAAACCTTCCTGCTGAAGGTATCCAGTCTCCTGGCGTCTTTATCCTTGGAGGTGGGTACGTGTTGACCACGTCTCTCTCAGTGGTTTACAGACTCCACCACCAGAGAATTGGGTGCCCGGTGAGAGTACAAGTATTTGTGCCCCTTTGCTGGTACAAAATACTTTCTCTCTGCCTTTTTAGAAATAGGTGTCAAAGAGGCTGGGGTTCGCCAAAACGAAGTCAATATAATAATAATAATAATACCTATCTCATAGAACTGAAAGGGACCCTGAAGGGTTATGAAGTCCAGCCCCCTGCCTTCACTAGCAGGACCAAGTACTGATTTTTTGCCCCAGATCCCTAAGTAGCCCCCTCAAGGACTGAACTCACAACCCTGTTGGCCACCCCCTGGTGGAGAGGTAGGGGCACACCGCCTGGTCCCGAGCAGGACAACACGTTGAACAGGGTGTCTGATGGCTCCTCCATCTCCTCAGCCTGAAGCTGGAGATTTGAGGCCACCTGCTTAAGGAGCTCTTGGTGAGCCTTAAAAATCTTCCTGTAGAGTGGGTGGTGGCACCGCTATGGATTCCTCTGGTGTCAGTGAGGGGACCAGTTCTGCCCCCAGGGTGTCGGGCAGGACCGGTAGTTCAACCCCCAAGTCCGAGCCCAGGTGCAGTGCCGCTGGTTCGGTACCAGCTGACTTTTCCTAGTGCCAAGGCAGGGACGTAGAGTGTATCTGTGATGCCCTGGCCACTGAACGGGGTCTCGCTAGTGCAGGTTATTGGGGCCACGGTGTCTACTGACACCACTGCCCTTGCCAAGGCGCCCCTTGCCACTGACCTGCTTGGGGACTGAGCGGAGCTGCTTGATTGTGGAGGGGGGGTGTGGCCTGGGGATGGGCGGCTGGGTGCCAAAGTCACTGAGGAACGCACAGTGCCATACGAGCGTCAGGAGTGTCCATGGCCACGTCGGTGCCAACTTCGAGATTTAGGCCTCGACACGAAGACGTGTACTCATCGGAGGTGCTGCTTCTAGATTCCCCCTGGCGACCACGGCTACGACGCTTGGATGCTGATAACAGTCGAGGGACGTTCCGAGCATGACGTCTGTTAGAGCGAACACTCGAATCTGAGAGTCGGTGCTGATGGCGTTGAGAGCTGCTCCTATAGCTTCAGTGGGAAGAGGAGCGTCAACGCCTCTTGTCTCGGTGCCTGTGACCTCTGTGGGTAGCGGAGAACCCTCGAGACTCCTTCTCAGGTGAATCAGCCAACCGAGTAGAAGTCTGGCGCGGGCTCCTGGATGGCCCTTCGGAACAGGAAGGTATCTTGTCCTTGGAGTGGGAGCTATGCCGGACCGGGGAGGGTTGATGAGCTCCCAGCGGTGGCTTCCTTCAGGATTGGGGGCCTGTCTCAGGTGTTGCACCCGGCACCAGAAGGGCGAGGATGTCACGCGCTGCCTGTGCTGCCTCTGGCGCCGATGGCATTCTCGCTGCAGGAGAGGCATGTGCAGATGGGACTAGACTACTCCTCTCAACGCAAGTCGGAGGTCTGGTTCCTGAGGGGGTTTGTGGGCTGGCCAACTCGGGTCCGGCCTCACCCATCCTCCTTTCAGCGCTGCTGAGTCTTCCCTTGCTTCTTGGTGGGGGAACGGTGCCGACTAGTGGATGGAGTCTCGCTCCGCACCGATAATGTGGTGCCCGGCACCAAGTCAGGTCGGCGCGCCGGCGCCAATGCTGACTCCATTAGCAGGGCCCAGAGTTGGATCTCTCTTTCACGCTTCATTTGAGGCTTGAACGATTTGCAGATTTTACAATGCTCACTTACGTGAGTCTTGCCCAGACAGTGAAGACACAGAGTGTGGGTCACTCCTGGGCATAGAACTGCAACAGGAGTCGTGCAACTTGAAGCCTGGGGCACAAGGCATGCCCGGAGCCAGGCAACTAACTTCTACGAAGAAGAGTTGTACTACTAAGGCTAGAAGTGCTGCAGCAGAGCTGGAGCATGAAGTTCCGACTACCTTCACTGGCGGCAAGAAGAAACTGAGGGTGGGGGAGTGCGCAGCTCCCCTTATAGCATGATAAAGAGGCGCCACTCTAGGGGTAGGAGTCGCAGCGGTGCTCCCCCACTACGGGTACTGCTAAGGGAAAAACTTCCGGCACTGGTGCACATGGCAAGCACGCATACCTACTGTGGAATACACATGAGCAATCACTCGAAGAAGAACCTTACCCTATCATAATACAAGAACAAGGGTCACTCAATTAAACTCCAGGCCGTGGTGAAAGGGCTCTCTGGAGTCATTTGTTACTGCTCCATCAGTAAACTAAATTAAAGAAAATATTGGGGTGATTTCTCTGCCTCTGGTGAGGTCACCCCGTCTCTGAATGCTGCCAGAAGTCTTTGAAAAAGGCAAAAGTTTTGCTTTTGGAATGAAGCAGACTACACTCCAGGGCAATGGTTTTCAAACCCTTCTCTAGATACCTCCTCACCGTCCCTGTGAGGTCATCACACTCCCCGCATCACACATGCTGGGCTAGGCCAGCAGGATGCTCAGTGTCATTTTCAGGAACATGGTGTAAAACATTTCTAGCAAGTGAAGCTTTACACAAACCTGCCTGCCCAGCCTTGACAAGGAGGGAACCCTTTCATGCAAGTGAGTACATGCCTCAGTCTCTCCACTCCTGTGGCCCACACATTCCTTAAGACTCAGGAGTTTATCACAGGCTAGAGGGAAACACTTTCATGGGATTCTCTCTTAAAATACCGACAGCACATCACTGATATTAATGGCAGGTGCATTAAGGTTAAGTAACAGGAGCTACTTTTTCCACTCCTCCTGTGGAATTCACTGTGCCAGAAGGTCACTGAGTCAAACGCTGGGCCTGGATTTGAAAAGGAGCTAGATAATTTTATGGCCAACAACAACAGTTTGTAGCTTTGCATGTTAAGGTATGGGTAATCAGATCTCACGCTTGAGCGAGTAAACTGATCACTGAAGGGGAGAGTGAAGAATCCCGTACCTCAACGTACAGCACTGCACATTTAGCTAGGGGCATTAGGAGAGCTTTTCGCCTTCCTCTCAAGCATCAGATATTGGCCCTTGCTTGAGGCAGGATGCCAAAGCGGATGCAGCAATTATCTTCTCCAGAACATCAACTCCTATTCATTAGCCTGTGATCTTCATGCTGGGATCTGCTCCTTCCCTCCCAGACTGACATACAGCACTGCCTGCCCAACAGTATGAACTCACTGTGTGATCTGAGTTCTCCTTTTAAAGTAGGGCAAGGCCTATTGCTGCCATGAGGTGACAACAGTGGGCCGGCTAGGGGCATTGTACACCAGAGAGGCAAGGTTTCCCTGTCAGTACACAACTGCAGCTTGTTAACTATAACATGGCTCACCTTGAGAGCACTGAAAGAAGAACAGAACCCCATCAGTCTGGGTGGAAGGGGGGGAAATGCCCATAGATCTCAGGACTGAATCTGACCCTCTGAACATAGCCTAACACCACTTCTGTGAATGCTCCTCATTATAAAGCACCACAGATCCATGAACAGGCAACACAGATCACATCACTATGTAATGGTGCCAATGCAAGACTACACAATACACCTGCATGTCATATTTAGGAAACGTTAATACATGCACATTTTGGCCAACTTACCTTTTTCTTCACAGCCAATGGTTGTTCTGTAGCCAGAATAACCAGCAGTTTTTGTAAAGCACCACCCTCAATTGCTTCCACCTGAACTCTGGGATTGCTGAGGGAAAAAGCAAAATGAACATCAGGAACAGACACTAGGTCACAGGGAAACTAAACAGGTTAGCACACACTTTGCCGCAGGCTTGTTTCTAGGTAATGGGTTTTGTTTTTTTTAATAGTGGGGATGAGTTACTTTCAAGATGTACTGTAAGGCATTAATGATTATTAAGCACCTATTTCAAATTGGATTGTTTAATAACGTCTGCTTCAATTCCTCCCTGTATGAGGCACTGTCTACGAAGGTGACACCTGCTGGTGAAATTTGGCACTGCATACCTGATCTAGGAACCATTTTTGTCAGCAGGGCAAGCACATGTTTTTGTGTACATAAAACCTCAAGCTAAACAGAAACACTTACTTTTAAAAGCCAGCCAGATGCTGACAGTTGCCATGTACTTTCTTTACTCCAAAGACAACTATTAGCACAGGCAGGGTCATGTAAATGTGAGCAATTTTGGAGATCCTAGTATCACATAGCAAAATGTTTTGCTTTCTCCTGATCAGAATGAATACATCTCTGACAGAAGATTGTGAGGGTGCCTTTGGCATCAGCGCCACCACCACATGACTCTGGGTGTGAGCTTCTGAGGCTACCTGGAGGATGAGAGGGAGGGCCAGTGAGGGAAACAATATAGTAGCCATCTGTATGCAATCTGAACATGGAGAACAATGTGCCTGGTCTGAAATCAGTGACATTTCCAAAGTCAAACTATGTATGGCAGATCAACAATGAAACCATCCAAGATCCCAATTTGAAAACTCAATATATGGAAAATTGCAACCACATTTCTGAATAAACTACCACCTACTTTCATTTAGGTGTCATGGCTTCTGTTAATTCCTTTCATTAATAACTAATTAAAGTTGTGTTACTTAATTAGCCAACTAGCACACATTTTGGCATGTGGCAGAATCTTCCCTCTCCAGTTTCTGTTACTCTTTCTTGTGGCCTGCATGGCAAAAGGTTGCAGCAGAGAAGGTGTGGTTAGCAGACCAGGGCAGTTCACAAATGCAGATCTGTGATTTCAGTGAGTCACCTCCTTCATCTACCTGCTCTGTGCTAATGGAAGCTAAGCTGCCACAGGCCTGGCACCACCCAGCTGAGCCACCATGCTGATCTGAAGAGTCCCTATTTGCATCGCCACCAAACCTTCCCAGTCTGACTCTCAAAATACCCTTGTCTTGCTGAGGCAGCCAAAGCTGGGTGTGAGGTGGTGAGGACTACTCCAACAGCTGGATATCAGCAGGTTGCCCAGAAACATCATAGCTCCCTTTGTGCTGACTGGGTGATTCCAGCTGGTTGATCCCTTTACAGAAGCTTCTCTCCTCTTTTGTGTAGGTATGTATTTATTTATCGCAGGATTGTGCTAGTCAAAAGTTAGCCTGCATTGTTAAGTCCAGGACAGATACTCTAGATCTTTTCCTTCATATAACCTTTCGGAGGCAAAGGAAGGCATGTATGGTACAATACCATATTTAACATTGGGTAAAGGCCATCATACTCCTTGGTTGGCTGTAAAGTGAAGTCAGTGTCCCAATCAATTTCAAACTGACTGGCTTGGTTGAGGGGGGCATCTGAAACATACCTGCTGAGGGAAATGTGGCTTTGTACGTTAACTAACCATGCTGGCTACCAAAGGTCTGGTCTACACTACTGACCTATATCAGTATAACTACGTCACTCAGGGGTGCTCAAACTCTAGCCTCATCTGGAGGCATAAGCAACATTTCAGTTCTCGTGCCATGTAACTGACAGACTGGCACCGAAAAGATCAATATAATCAGTAGTGCAACAGAAAGTGAAATGTGATATAACCTGAAATGATGGCAGCACAACACATAAGGGGCATGCTAGGCATTCTGTGCTGTTCCTTCTGGGTGTACTAGGTTCTCATTAGTAAATATATTTTTGTTACCACATGTGTTAACCTAGCAATGATCTCTCCCATCACCATCTCTTGCCTTCCGTTTACACCACTTGCTCCATTAATCCCTTTCACTTTATATTCTAACCCTTAATGGCCTTTTACTCCAGTTCTCACTTTCCACCTCTCTCTTTGTTCCTCAGTTTCTATTAACATGCTGATTTATTTAAACACTTCTCTGTCACTGCCCAGCCTGTACCGTAGGACCCATCTTTCCCCACACCTGCAAAAGGGAACTTTGTCCACAAAGCTCATGAATCATAAATTATGACTTGGGTCTAGCACACACACGAAGTCTCACGTTATGCAGTTTTTCTTATGGATTAGAAATGGCTACAACCACTGTCCACATAGGCTGGAGCTGTATAATTCCAGTTCTTGACCTGAACTGCCCCATAGTTTGTGGGTCTTGGGTCCAGCAAACACTTTGGCTTCAGGAGTTCTCATATGGTGTAGTGCACGTGCGCACTTCAGGTAAGGCAGCTGACACAAGAGGGCATCAAGGAAGGCAACACATTCCTTACAGCCTCTTCCTAGATAATGCTGCACAGCAGCATGGTGGTTTGAATAAAGTGTGCCCATCACATATGGGTTATATGAACCATCCAGTGCAAGGCAGACTGGCTCTGGCTAGGACAGGGAAAACGCAATGCTGGGCACATTTTACAGCCTCTCTTAAACCCCTGGTGGGCATGTGTGCTGCAGCCTCCCAGCTGGGGGCTGACCATACAAGCTCGCTGCTTTCCAAGCAGTATTTTAGACACACTTCATGTGCTCTGATTTGCAGATCAAAATTTACACACAGTAATAACAATCAAAAGGCAGGGAGGCTCCAGGGTTAGTACAGGAGGCTGGGAATCACTATTTCTGGGTTGTATTCACTATTCTGTCACCAACTCACTGTGCCATCTTGGGAAAGTCACCTGGAGCCAGCTCCTGCCAGCCTTATTATGGGCTATTCCTAGGGTTTGGTACTGCTCAGCTTGAGTGGCCAAATCCAGCCCTTAACCAGTAGGTGGCTTGTTTTCCCAATAGGGTTAGTACCATTATCACAAGGGTGCTGGGAGGGTGATTTCTTTAATGTCTGCGAAGTGCCTGGCCAGCCTGGGCGGATAGGGGCTTTCAGCTCTGAGATAAGTTCAGAGTATTACTGTTAATAAAAAACCCTGGACACCCAAGAGGCCAACATGCATAAAGCAGGTTGCAGAGTCCTGTTTATACCACAGCACATGAAGACATATTATCTCTCTTTTTTACTGTGAGCAATTCTAGTCAGAATGTACCCTGAGCGCTGAGCTCTCACTGGGGACGTAATGAGGTGGTCTCAGGCTTTTTCAATCTCCTGAAAATACTTTATAGAGGTTTAAAGATAGTGCTGCAGCGTGCTTCTTTGGGGGTGAGCGTGGAAGTGTCTAGATGCTGAAGGGTTCCTCCTTGGTGAGGTTGGCGGTGAGAAATGAATATGCACATTTGGACCAAAATGTCTAGCTCTCTTTGTGCCTAATCCCAAGTGACGCTCAGCACTCAGTACCTCTGGGGCACTTGCTTTCTGAGGATAGAATACGGTGAATCAGCCTTTGAAGCAGCACTTGTGCTGCAGTTAGACTAAGGTCACATGTCGCTGCTACAGTTGAACATTTAGAGTTGTTACGATTACCAGAAAGCTGGAGCAGCCAGTGCCAAGAAACATACAAGAGATAAAGACAGAGACAGGCAAAGGAGGTCATAAAAACAGAAAGACAAATGGGTTTGGGCAGGGAGAAGCACTGAATTGAACCGATGGCTTAATATTAGCTCATAAAAATGAAGCAAACATAAAGCTTTCCTATGTCAATCAGGGTGTGAGGCAATCTATCAGAAAGCATTTCTGCAGGGAGATTAGAAGCAGGATCGATACAGGTTTTGCTTTTCTTATCGTTATAATGACTCTGTGTTTTGGAGGCGGCAGATCTGATGTGCAGATTCCAGATTCTAATTACCAGGTTGACCTCAATATAAAATAAAACAAAATTGTGAAAGCCACCTACTAATGGCTTCCTTTGATTCTTTTCCTCACTCAGTAGCTGACATACTGAGAGACTCTATTAATAACAAGCCATATTTTGTGGACTGAACAGCAGAAGCACAATAAAGCAGCAGCCAGTACTATACAAGGGGTATGTTTACACTACGGGATTATTCCGATTTTACATAAACTGGTTTTGTAAAACAGATTGTATAAAGTCGAGTGCACGCGGCCACACTAAGCACATTAATTCGGTGGTGTGCGTCCATGGTCTGAGGCTAGCGTCAATTTCTGGAGCGTTGCACTGTGGGTAGCTATCCGTAGTATCCATAGTTTCCGCATACTCCCCCCGCCATTGGAATTCTGGGTTGAGACCCAATGCATGATGGTGCAATAACAGTGTCGCGGGTGATTTGGGTAAATGTCATCACTCATTCCTTCCTCCGTGAAGCAATGGCAGACAATCTTTTTGTGCCTTTTCCCCTGGATTGCCCTGGCAGACGCCATAGCACGGCAACTATGGAGCCTGTTCAGCCTTTTTTTTTTTTTTTTTTTTACTGTCACCGTTGTCTACTGGATGTTGCTAACAGATGCGGTACTGCAGCGCTACACAGCAGCATTCATTTGCCTTTGCAAGATAGCAGACGGTATCAGTTGTTCTGTACCGTCTGCCTGCCATTGTAAATATGGCGACGAGATGACAGTTATCAGTCGTTCGTACCGTTTGCTGCTGTCATGGGTGCCCTGATGAGGGTCGGCCGGGGCGCAAAGACAAAAATGGAAATGACTCCCCAAGTCAATCTCTCTTTATGGTATCTAAAAATAAGTTAGTCCTGCCTAGAATATGGTGCAAATGCACTAGAGAACCAGTGTACGAGAGAACCAGAGAGCACAGCTGCTCCGTGTCAGATCCTGCAGAAATGATGAGCTACATGCCATTCTAGGGGTGCCCTGCAAAAAACCCACCCGTTGCTTCCCTGCTCCCACCCATCCTGGGCTACGGTTGCAGTATCCCCCATTGTGTGATGAGTAATAAAGAATGCAGGAATAAGAAACATTGACTTATTAGTGAGATAAAATGAGGGAGGCAGCCTTCGCTGCTATGATAGTCCAGGCAGCACATTAAACGGTGCGGGGAGAGGAGAAGCCCAGCGCATCCCGCTGCTATGATAGTCCAGGCAGTACAGAATCTTTTCCTTACACATGAAAGGGCGGGGCTGATGGAGCCCCAGTTGCTATGATGAGACATTACCAGCCGTTCTGTACCATCTACTGGGATGACTAGGAGTCATTCCTATTTTTACCCAGGCGCCCCCGGCCGACCTCACCTGAGGCCAGCCAGGAGCACTCATGGGCATGATGACGACAGATAGCAGTCACATTGTACTGTCTGCCACGGGGAGGAGAGGATCCTCTGTTCACTGCCACAGCATTCTCATCTACCAGCAGCATGAGTAGACATAGGGTGACACTGAAAAAAGTCAAGAACGATTTTTTTTCCCTTTTCTTTCCACGGGGGCAGAGGGGGTTGAATTAACGAGCTATACCCTGAACCACCTGGACAATGTGTTTGACCCTACAGGCATTGGGAGCTCAGCCAAGAATACAAATACTTTTCAGGGACTGCTGGGGACTGTGGGATAGCTGGATCCTCAGTACCGTCCCCCCCCCCCCCCGATGAGGAAGTTTGTCCATTTGATTCTTTGGCTTTTCGTTACGCTTGTCACCACAGCACTGTGCTGTGGACTCTGTATCATAGCCTGGAGATTTTTTCAAATGCTTTTGGCATTTTGTCTTCTGTAACGGAGCTCTGATAGAACAGATTTGTCTCCCCATACAGCAGTCAGATCCAGTATCTCCCATAAGGTCCATGCTGAGCTCTTTGGATTTTGGGACTGCATCGCCACCCGTGCTGATCAGAGCTCCACGCTGGGCGAACAGGAAATGAAATTCAAAGTTCGCAGGGCTTTTCTGTCTACCTGGCCACTGCATCCGAGTTCAGATTTCCTGTCCAGAGTGGTCACAATGGTGCACTGTGGATACCGCCTGGAGGCCAAACTGTCTATTTGCGGCCACACTAACCCTAATCCAATTATGGTAATACCGATTTCAGTGCTACTCCTCTCGTCGGAGGAGGAGAGTACGAAACCGGTTTTAAAGAGCCCTTTATATCGATATAAAGGGCCTCGTTGTGTGGACGGGGTGCCAGCATTAAATGGTTTAACACGCTCTAAAATCGGTTTAAACGCGTAGTGTAGGCCACAAAGGTGGCAAGGAGAGAAATCCATGCTGCTTCTTTCCAGCCTGGCCTCTCCACTTGCAAAGCTTTCATAGATTCATAGACTCTAGGACTGGAAGGGACATCGAGAGGTCATCGAGTCCAGTCCCCTGCCCTCATGGTGGACCAAATACAGTCTGGACCATCCCTGATAGACATTTATCTAACCTACTCTTAAATATCTACAGAGATGGAGATTCCACAGCCTCCCTAGGCAATTTATTCCAGTGTCCAACCACCCTGACAGTTAGGAACTTTTCCTATTTCCAACCTAAATCTCCCTTGACAGTTTAAGCCCATTGCTTCTTGTTCTATCATTAGAGGCTTAGGTGAACAAGTTTTCTCCCTCCTCCTGATGACACCCTTTTGATACCTGAAAACTGCTATCATGTCCCCTCTCAGTCTTCTCTTTTCCAACTAAATAAACCCAATCTTTCAGCCTTCCTTCATAGGTCATGTTCTCAAGACCTTTAATCATTCTTGTTGCTCTTCTCTGGACCCTCTCCAATTCTTCACATCTTTCTTGAATGCGGTGCCCAGAACTGGACACAATACTCCAGTTCAGGCCTAACCAGCGCAGAGTAGAGCGGGAGAATGACTTCTCGTGTTTGTTTACAACACACCTGTTAATGCATCCCAGAATCATGTTTGCTTTTTTCGCAACAGTATCACACCGTTGACTCATATTTAGCTTGTGGTCCACTATGCCCCTAGATCTCTTTCTGCCATACTCCTTCCTGGACAGTCTCTTCCCATTCTGTATGGGTGAAAACTGATTGTTCCTTCCTAAGTGGAGCACTTTGCATTTGTCTTTATTGAACTTCATCTGGTTTACCTCAGACCATTTCTCCAATTTGTCCAGATCATTTTGAATTTTGACCCTGTCCTCCAAAGCAGTTGCAATCCCTCCCAGTTTGGTATCATCAAACTTAATAAGTGTACTTTCTATGCCAACATTTCGAGGTAATGAAGCCTCTGTTTGGAGGATTTTGGGGGTGGAGGAGTTGAAGACAGCAAATTTTTCAAGTCAAGGAGAGTTCCACCCACATCCAGGGGGTTGTGGAAAATGAATGGCCAACCAGGGTTGAATAATGGCTGAGATGTGGTAATGGAGACTGAAGCTACAGTGTCAAAGCAGAGAAAAGGCAAAGAATAAGTAACCCTGACGGAATGGTACTAGAAGGTATAACAAATCCCTCCATTCCAAAGATACCACACCACATTATAAACATCAGTTAAGCTGTTTCGTGTGAGGCAAGAGGCCTTACACAATGTATAATTCACCGGTGGGACTCACTGCCTTAAGATATCACTGAGGCAAAAGGCTTAGTAGGATTCAAGAAAGGGATGTCAAGTATCAGGGGGTAGCCATGTCAGTGTGTATCCACAAAAACAATGAGGAGTCTGGTGGCACCTTAAAGACTAACAGATTTATTTGGGCATAAGCTTTTGTGGGTAAAAAACCCATTTCTTCAGATGCATGGAGTGAAAATTACAGACGCAGGCATTGTTATACTGACACATGAAGAGAAGGGAGTTACCTCACAAGTGGAGAACCAGTGTTGACTGGGCCAATACAATCAGGGTGAATGTAGTTCACTCCCAAAAATTGATGATGAAGTGTCAATTCCAGGAGAGGAAAAGTTGCTTCTGTAATGAGTCAGCCACTCTCAGTCCCTATTCAAGCCCAAATTAATGGTGTTAAATTTGCAAATGAATATTAGTTCTTCAGTTTCCTCTTTGAAGTCTGTTTCTGAAATTTTTTTTGTTCAAGCACAGTTACTTTCAAATTTGTTATGGAATATCCAGGAAGATTGAAGTGTTCTCTTACTGGCTTTTGTATGTTACCACTCCTGATGTCCAATTTGTGTCCATTTATTCTTTTACGTAGAGATTGTCCAGTTTGGCCAATGTACATGGCAGTGGGGCATTGATGGCATATATCACATTAGTAGATGTGCAGGTGAATGAGTCCCTGATGGTGTGGCTGATGTGGTTGGGTCCTCTGATGGTGTCACTAGAGTAGATATGGGGACAGAGTAGGCAACGAGGTTTGTTACAGGGATTGGTTCCTGGGTTGATGTTTCTGTGGAGTAGTGTGTAGTTGCTGGTGAGTATTTGCTTCAGGCTGGGGGGATGTCTGTAAGCAAGGACTGGCCTGCCTTCCAAGGTCTGTGAGAGTGAGGGATTGTTTTCCAGGATAGGCTGTAGATTGCTGATGATGTGCTGGAGAGGTTTCAGCTGGGGTCTGTATGTGATGGCCAGTCGTGTTCTGTTATTTTCCTCGTTGGGCCTATCCTGTAGTAGATGACTTCTGGGTACCTGTCTCACACTGTCAATCTGTTTCCTTACTTTCCTAGGTGGGTACTGTAGTTTTAGGAATGCTTGATAAAGATTTTGTAGGTGTTTGTCTCTGTCTGAGGGATTGGAGCAAATTCGGTTCTATCTTAGGGCTTGGCTGTAGACAATGGATTGTGAATTGACATCTCCTCATCAATTACTGGGAGTGAACTACATGCACCCTGATTGTATTGGCCGTTAACATTGGCTTTCCACTTGTGAAGTAACTCCCTTCTCTTCATGTGTCAGTATAACAATGCCTGCATCTGTAATTTTCACTCCATGCATCTGAAGAAGTGAGTATTTTACCCACGAAAATTTATGCCCAAATAAATCAGTTAGTCTTTAAGGTGCCACCGGACTCATAGGCACCGATTCTGTGGGTGCTCCAGGGTTGGAGCACCCACAGAAATAAATTGGTGGGTGCTCAGCACCCACTGGCAGCTCCTTGTGGCCCCGCCCTGCTCCGTGCTCCAGCTCACCTCCACCTCCTTCACGAGCACGTCACCACCTCCTGCTTCTCCCCCCTCCCTCCCAGCACTTGCGCCATGAAACAGCTGATTCTTGGGACAGGGAGGGATGGGGGAGGAGTGGGAACACGGTGTGCTGGGGGAAGAGGCATGGCTGGGGCAAGGATTTAGGGAAGGGATCCAGGCAGGGGGCGGAGTTAGGGCAGGGACTTTGGAGATGGGGTTGGCATGGGGGTGAGGCCAGGAGTGGGGAAAGGGTGGGGTCAGGGTGGGGCCAGGGGTGGCGGGGCGTGAGCAACATGTTTCAGGGCATAGGCCAAGTGCTACCTATGGCAGAAACCTTCCCCTATGGCAGTGGTTCTCAAAATTTTGTACTGGTGACCCCTTTCATACAGCAAGCTTCTGAGTGCAATCCCCCTTTGTAAATGAAAAACACTTTTTTTACATTTAATACTATTATAAATGCTGGAGGTGAATCAGGGTTTGGGGCGGAAGCTGACAGCTCATGATCCCGCCCATGGAATAACCTCACAACCCTCTGTGGGGTCACAACCCCCAGTTTGAGAACTCCTGCCCTGTGTGAAGGCTATCCTTCAATTGTCCATTGTGGCGTGCATTGCACCTTCCTCTGCAGCTTATGGTACTGGCCACTCAGAGACATGACACTGGACTTGCTGGATGCCTGGTCTAACCCAGTTTAGCAATTGCCATAGTCCCAGAGCTTTTCCAACCACCCTAATACCAGTTCACACAGTGGGCCACAAACTTTTCCATTGGTCCAGCTGGTGCACAAGTTACAAACCATAATGTTTGTGTTCCTGCATTTATAGATGCACAAGTGCAGACTTCCATATCTCTGGTCTGTAAATACAAAGCACTGCCTGTAAGGTCATGTGAGTTTGTAAAGTCCCTATGCTATGGCTCAAGCTTCACTGAATCTGGCCTTTGCACTACATACAGATAATCGTCGGCCTAAAGATGAACAGTCCAGTGTTTGATTGAGAGATAAGTTCAAGGACCAGAACTAGAACATCAGGGTTTGGATAGCTCTGCCAACCACCGAAAAAAATGTTTTAGATATCCTTTGATTTGTGTATCAGTATGCCTTGCAGCAGGGCCTATTTCCTGGGGGTCAGGACAAACACCTTATGCATACACCAACAGATACATTCACTTCTTTTATGCAAGCCCTCTCTGTCACCATTTCAAGAGGCATGCTGAAGTCTTCTTGAAAAGTAAAGTTTTCGCAGGGCCCTACAGCACATTGGCTGCTGCAGTTGGTTGGAGAGAGGTATGTCTCAGAATCTCTGAGAGAACTTTTCAGCAGTCACATATTTTTTATGTTCAGCTTCTCCACATGTGTTTCAGACACTTCTGTGAATTCAACACAGCAGAGATGCCTGAGTTGCTTGCCACTCCTTCACTCTTTAACCTTGGCATCTAAATTAATGAGAACAAGCTGCCCTACCAAAACAGAGCAGCCACTCTCTGGCATCAATATCTAACAGTGATCGGTCTGAAAGGGCGTGTGAGCTGAACTCCATGTAGCTGTGTGACAAATTTTCTCCATCTCAACATGCTGGGAAATGCTCTACAGCGTTGCCCCTAGCATTCAGCAGAATGAACCCTGATGTCTTCTGGGAATGGCACAAGCCTCCTGCAGGTGACAGCTCACTCAGAGACAGGGTAGGCTCTTTGACCTAGCTTGACATTTGAACTTTTTCACCTATGCTACAAAGTGTAGTGGAGCTTAGGAACGCCAGCTGGGCCACCAAGGGAGTAGCTTAGAGTTCTCTCATCCAGTTTGTGAAGCAAAAACTCATCCTTGGCTGAATGGAGTCCAAGAAAGAACAATGAAATCCCAACTTTGTGGGAAACAGGTCAGTTCTCCTTATGGAGCACCCAGAAGTGAGTCTGTATCTCATTTATCCTATAAAGAGAGGTGATGGACAAAGGAAAAGTCACTTTGAATGACAAATGTGCAAAGAACGGTCCTTGGAAAGCTCAGAAGGATGATAGATGACATTTTTAGACTCTGGATCAAGATCCAGGATAGTTATCTGGTCAGAGGACATTTGTGCATTAGAGAGGTCTGGCAATAAAGAGATGAAAAAAAGAGACCTATTCTGGAATAACCATCTGAATGTTGAGAAGGCCATCAACCAAGGACTCATTTGGGCCAGAGAGGTAAGTACACTTTGACACAGCCATCCTTCATGGACCGAAGTCTAGCAACTGACACTCTGCTGCACAGACTGCTCAGAAAAAGAAAATTCAGCTAAGTACTAGCTGTGTGGTGAAATCCAGTTCCTGGAGCAAGCCAAAAATAGGCTGTGAATAAGCCAGGGGACTGCAGAGATTGCTAATTATATTTTTTAAAGCATGAGAAATGCCAGGGGATGACTTATTTGGTACCCAATGAAATCCAGTCAGTGCTGTGACCCGGGCTGGAGCTCTTTAAATGAGGTGTGTGAGAGATCCTGTAAATAAAGTTGACTCATATCTCAAACTGTTCTGGGGTCTTAGGGCTTGTCTCCATTTGAAATCTGTTGTGGGTTAACCTGAGTTACTTTGCATTAAAATGCCTTCCGTCCACAAACAAAATATTTGTAGTGCATCTTCTGGCAATTGAATTTCTGTTTTTCAGCCCCCTGTGGATCCAGGCTTATGGATATGGGAGATGAGTTTACCTGGAGCAAAGTAGGTATGGCCACATTCACCTCCTGAAACAACTGTTGTGCATATGCCAAGCCATCCTACTAGTATCCTGCACTGCTTTGCTGGCTACCTGAGTCATCCTCCATGTCTACCTGCATACCCTCTATGGCTCCAGGATCATCCTGACCAGCTGTCACCTTTCCGTTTAAATAGTTCCATGCAACCAGGTGCTGTCTTTGGGATTCCATCTCATGTGGAGTTTGCATAATCCTGACTATTGATCAGCCATGCCTTGTGCTTTGCCATGGTCCCATACTGAGATTGTGGACTGTATTGCTCTCTGGGGAGAGGAGCATGATCAGGCCCATCGGAATAGCAGTCCCTTAGCACAGAACTACAGGTGGCTATCACCACAAATGCAGGATAGGGCACAACCAGGACACCCTCCAATGCCATAGTAAGGCAAAGGAGCTTTAGCTGGAGTACAAGACTGCTGAGTACAATAGGATCTCTGGGAGAGCAAGCACAGTCTGTTGGTACCATGAGAAGCTGGACTGTCTATTTGTCGGAGATAATACGATTCAACTGCAGCATGCTGTGGGCTCTGACTGAACCTCAAAACCAGGATCTTGTCAACCCAGTAAACTCTGAAGCAGACAGTCTCAGAGTCCAGGATCACCACACCACCTGAACCAGAGACAGAGGCACAAACTGTAAAGGACCAATTTCAATATGTCTGGAATGATACATTAAAATAGGACTATATGGTAGGGAGACACCATGTGTGTTAACTAGGAGACTCTGAAGGAATAGCACTTACTGTAACAGTGCACTCAGAAAAGAAAAAGCAAAAGAGTAGTATTTCTGACTCAATTTTATTAATACCCTAGCTTTGAGCCAATATGAGCTATTATGAGGTAAATTGCTCAAATCATGCTATGCATACATTTCAAAAAAGGAAGAGATTTTAAGGCACTTTAAGGACAGCATCATTGTCCCAACATACACAACAACATCTAAAAAGGCACTGTAATAGAAGCACTGTATTACAAACTACACAAATTGCACTGAAACTCTACATAAAAGGTGATAACATGCCCACATCAAATATGATTAATTCCTTATATCAGTACACATACACCAGAAGACATATTCAGTAATCCTGATAAATGCTTTATACAAAAGCATATACATTCTTCATAAGTGGCCCTTAGAATCAAAGCATGAGCACAATGCATTCCTCACTCTGTGCAAAAGTAGTTGTATCACTTCACAGAGGCCTCCAATCTAATCTGTCTGTTCAAAACAATCACCAAGTCTGCCCACTTCCTGCTCCCATCCATGGCACGGCTCTGTCTTTTGCTCTCATCTCCCTTTCTCCCACAAAGGCTGTGCAAACCACAGCAAGCAGCTATCACTAGAATACAATTTTTCTCATCAGCCTCATCATCAGGATCCTCCATCCTTTCAGTTTTCCAAATGAACATGCCACAGTCATTCTGCAACTACTCCGGGTATAATTAAACAAGATAATCCTATCCAAAAGGGTTCATAAACCAGGCAAGCAGTTAGCTGGGTTTCCAAGAACGGGTAGTGGAATGGAAACAATATCAATGTCCACAGAGAGCATGGGAGCAGAATTTCCATTTGCCATTGCAGAAAACAGTCCATACTTTCTCACAATCTTAGCATTAAGGATCTTTCTAGACCACTCCCACATAAATATTTGTGAATTTTCCATGGTGATCAACCAGACCTTGCAGTGGAGAAATACCCTTTTCTAATGATAAGCTCGGAGACCTGGTGGAGGGGACAAAGAACTGGCACATGGGTTGCATTAATGGCTCCAATACAATTCAGGAACCCCAACCAAGCAAACACATTAAATAACCATCTATGCACTGACTAGTCTTATGATCCAAGGGGAGAGCACTTTCTTGATGTCACAGAGGCGTGCACTGATAACAGGCCTAACAGTTGCTCTACCAACATTAAACTGTTCAGGAATTGACTGGAAATAATTGGGAATAGTGAGCTGCCAGATAGTGATGGCCATGTGCTTCTCCATGCTGAGGGGAGCTCTCATGTGGGTGTTCCACCGCTGCAGCTCCAGGATGAGCTCTGCACAAAGTTCTAGGAAAGCGGCATTCTGCCACAGCTGCTGGTCATCCCAGGTCTGCAACACTCCCACCTGTTAGTGTTAGTTGGCGAAGCCCAAAAGTGGCACTCCACCAAGTGTAGTAGAAGTGTTTGCTTGATTTCAGCCTCCTCCTCATGTGGCCTTATTGCCTTGGTCCTGAAGTCACTGCATAACTTTAAATATGCTAACAGCAGGCTGTTCATATTCATCACTGTGAGGACTGCAGCAATTGCAGATGTTTCCTCCATGCTGCCTGAGAGTGCTTTGAAAATGGCACCAGCTGGCTCTCAAAAAAAAGAGAGATGGATACTGGGATGAAACAAGAAGAAATATGGGAATTACTAAACTTGACCCCAAACCCCAGAATTCTGGTGGCTTATGGCAGGTATCTCACAATGCGCAGTACAAAAAAAATCCCAGAACATGTACAGCACTGCAGCAGAAAAATGCATCGTGGGATGTCTGACCAGAATGCTGAATGCTTACTTCAAAACATTGCTGTGCTGTGTGGCTGCAATGATATAAGGTGGAAGTACTTTAATTGCAGATAATACCATGGTGAGAAGGGCATACTCACATAACACTTGTCAAGTGTAGCATGTCATTGGTTGCCTGCTCTAAACCAGAGGGTCAGTCCTGGTACAGAATCAAATCCCTCGGGTTTTCCTGACTAACGAGGGTATAAAAGGACAGTATTTCATGGTCAAAAGATATCACAAAATCTTAGTCACAGAACATGGCAATGATAGGCTCATCAGTACACAAAGCTTGCCCATTTTCCGTTGTCCAGCCTCGGATGCTTCTCATAGGCAGACCTGGTATAAGTGACCTCACAGAACTGTAAGGAACAATTCCATGCAACTCAAGATTCTGGAGGATCCAGGGTTTAGATGAAGAATCTTTAAGACATATCCCATTGGATTTAAAGGTAACAGTGTGGTCCCTGCCAGCCAAAGAGCCAGGTACTAGTGGTATCTGTCCATGCAAAACTTCATGCCCTGCATCTCCTCTCTTATCAGATATTTACAAACCGGATCTAGATGTTTAGGATTAGCATGTTCGGACTTATTGGTTAGTCCAGAGACAGTTACAAAGTGAAGAAATATTTTGGAAGGTTTTCTTCTAATAAAATGGTGGGAAGTAATAAAAAAAATCCATGGAGTATATTAACCATGATGTGAAAAATATAATTGCCTACTCACCAATGGTGTAATCGGAAACTTTCATAGTGACTGAGGGAGTGCAGGGACCTGTGCTAGTGCCACTGTTCCTGCTAATATAGCAGCAACATGAAACATACAAGACAAGATACTGGTCACTGTAAATACTGCCTACAGAACCACGTCATGCTGCTGAAGAATGCTTCTAACAGCTGTAGCAGAGACACAGACTAAGTCCTGTACTGCTGTGATGAGATGGGCTGGGAACTACAGGAAGAGGAAAATAAGAGACTCTCCTCCCTTTCCTATTTCCAATGGGAGAATTAAGTCCTTGCCTCTTCGGTTTCTGCTCACTGCTTTCCCAGAAGCAGCACTGAAATTTACTACACAGCTACATAATTTCAGATTCTGTTCTGTCTTGCGCATCATCAATAACGCTTGTCAACTAAATTCTAAATGAAGATTCTTTATGACTGGTGATGATAAACAAGGCAGAAAGGACCTAGCTGTATTTTCAGATCCCAGGAAGAGTTTGCAACCCCAGTAGTTAGAACATTAAACTTCTGACTTGTAAACTTGAGCAAATTTCCTGTGAAAGTCATTGAGAGAGCACGAGAGCCCAATAAATATGGAACCCCATGGAGTAATCTGTAGAGGCACTTTTCTGATTGTAACAGCACTGAATGAAATCTCTTATGCTGGAGACCTGTTACTATCATTCAACCAAAATATAAGTCTGGGATATTGAAGTTCTTTTGTCACATCTATCTAAAATAAATAATGAAAACTCAGCAGTAAAGGATCTACTTGAAAAATTGGTATGTCTTTTGACGCTTTGTTGGTCACCGAGAGAATGAGTTCTAATTAAAATCTCTGAACCAAGGCTAAAGAAAAACTCTAGAGGTTAGGAAGTTACTAGATTGAAGGTGTACAATTCAGCTTTCAGTGTTTCAACATTTCTATTTTTTAAGTGAAAATGCCTCTGGTAGAGATATTTCAGTGCTCTTGATGACCGAAAGTCCATCTGAGAATTCTGAAAACTCAGAGCATCACTGTACAGATAAATTGCATGAGCCTGCTTAAGGGAATGAGTTGGCAAGACAACAACATAAATATGATTAGACAGATCTTGATTTACGATATGAAATTCAACAGACACTAATCTATTAATATATGGAGGGATGCCAGCATCAGAAATCTCTTGCCGACATGAAAGATTAGTGATAATTTAAGGATTAGATTACAGGCACACATATTTTGCCCAAATAAAGACTACATGGGCACCTTACCAGGACTCTAAGGCCCATGGTTTAATTTGCATAAAATGGAACAGATCTAATCAGACTCCTGTTTGGTTGAGGTGTAGCACACAGAAACTATGGATCTCTACATGCAATGCTTCATCTTGATTCAAATGGCCTTGACAGAGCACTGCATGTGGACACTTGTAATTTCAGTGGGTTGCACTACTGCAATAAAGTAAAGGCAGCTGCATTGAAGAACTCAGCCACATTTGACTCAGGGACCACACTTTGCAACCCATGGTCTATTCTCTTATCATCAGATTATCTGAGTGCCTTCCAATTGTGCATTAAGTGGTGTGACTAAAATGTCTCATGCGTAGTTCATTCTCTCTCTCATGTAGTCCCCAAGGGAACGTGTGTGTGCACAGTGGAGTATTTTGGTAAATTTTTAAAAAATAGTCTACAGGAATCTAGGTCTTTTACCAATATTTTCAAGTCCAGCACCAGGGTGACTCTCCCTACATCCAAGAACAACTGAATATAGTTCCATCCTGTGAAGCTGCAGGTGGTCCTCTGAAAGACAGAGAAAGGTGGCTCTGCAAAAGCAAGAGGGGGGTAACTCCATGCTCCAGGAGTTGAGTGCACAGTTTTCTCAATGTTCCTGTCTCTTGCACTGAGCTCGTGTCATAAGTAGATAGGGAAGGTAAGGGTTAAGTTTCTTTTACCTGGAAAGGGTAACCAAACACCTGACCAGAGGACCAATCAGAGAACTGGATTGTTTAAAAGTCAGGGGCAGGAATTTGTATACTCGGGGTCTTTTTTGTTTTCTCGGCTGTGAGTAAACAAGGTTTCCTCTAACTCCATCTTACTCAAGTTTGCTCGTAACAGCTGTGAGTACGAAGGAAAGCAAAGTAATTCGCCTAATAGATAGCTTTGTGTTGTGATTGACATGTTGTTATTTGTGGTATGGTTTTAATCGGGCTATCTTTTAAATCAGACTGTTTATTCATATTTTCTTATTAGCAGAGCGTGTATTGAGTTCTTAATGCACGATTATTGTTTTGTACTTCTTTCTTTTTATTATAACGTTTTGAATGTGGAGTTTCTTTTCGCGTGAGGCAGGAAAGGAAAGTCGGTGTGGCTATTTTCCTTTGTTTCCAGAGGAACAGAGCGAGGCCGGTAAAGGGAAGAATCATCTCTGTTCTCTTGTGGTTGAGTGTTTTCTCTAGTACTGCTAGAGATAACAGGGGGGGTTCTGTGTGACATTGTAGCCTTGATGCTAGCCTGTGATTAGGCTGTGAATGCATGCCCAGGGGACGCTAGCTTGGCCTCTCCGGTTGCATTCAAAGAGTGAAGTCTAGTCCTCGCACGCGGCTAACCCAGGAAAAGGGGGAAGCGGGAGAGGAAGAGATGAGAAGACCCAGGGTCTGGGTCTTGGGGTGGCCCCCAGAAGGAAGGGGTGGGGAACAGAAGAGGAAGGGGGGGTCAGGCGCCTATAATTCTGACGCTGGTGGCAGCCAGAATTTCCAAGCTTGTAGTGGAGCTTGGGGGAGTCAGGTAACGCCCCCAGATTTTTTGGACGCTAAAGTCCAGATCTGGGACAGGAGGGCTATTACCGACATGGTGAGCAGTGGTGGGATATAGAATCCAGAAGCCAAGCTACATTAATCCTTTTTTTTCTGCTAGGGATTACAGGGAAAGGGGTTGGTTTTAAAGTGCTAGAGAGAAAAAATTTTTTCTGCTTGTCTTCTAGCATTGCAGGGTAGCAAAGTCATTAAGAAAACCATTACAGATCTTTTGTTACAACATTGGAACTTAAGTACCCAGCCAGCAAACACACACAGGTGAATACAGGTAGCTTTTGTTGGTTCAATTGCCTATCAAACAGAGCTAGAGCAAGTCAAGCAGTTGCTAGGCAAATCTCAAGAGACAGAAAGCCAGCAATTCAGCACACAAACACCAGAGGGCACTCCAACACAAGAAACAGGAACCATGAGTTCCAAAGATGAGCAGAAAAAGGAAAGAGCCCGGCAACAAGCCCTAGACAACGAAAATAAACATAGGAGACAGTGGAACTAATTAAGGCTGAACAAGATGCCCAGGAGGCAACTCACAGAAGAGATCAAAAAGCCAAAAAGGCAGATCACGAAAGACAACTTCAGGAACGGAAGCAGGCCTACCAAATAAAACAAAGAAGAAGAGGTGGCCTACCGAAGAAACAAGAAGAAGAAGAGGCGTCCACAGTAGACAGATGAGAACTACAGAGAGAGGCTCACAAACAGCGCTTGGAATTAGAACAGGCTAAGCATCCAACCCACGAAATCCTAACCCGCGCCGCCGTTGTGGTTCAACCGCACAGGAAATTTCCCAACTACAAGGCAGGTGATGACACTGAGACCTTTGAAACTTTTTGAAAAGGGCCTGTCTTGGGTACAAGATCCCTGACCACCAATACATGCCGGAGCTAGAGTCACACCGTCAGTGGGACCTCTGGCAGACGTGGCGGCTGAAAATGCACGGGACCGAATGAATGATATAACTGTTTCTAACCATGCCAGATCCAGATTGGGGATCACCCCGGATCACGCCCGTCGGCGGTTCAGAAACAAAAGGGGAAA
Organism: Chelonoidis abingdonii; assembly: GCF_003597395.2. Taxonomy (NCBI): domain Eukaryota; kingdom Metazoa; phylum Chordata; order Testudines; family Testudinidae; genus Chelonoidis; species Chelonoidis abingdonii. The sequence goes on along the minus strand of NC_133775.1, from coordinate 76,369,229 downwards.
CCGGATGGGTCATTTCCAAACAGGCCTACTACGTGGGTGAAACATTGTGACGCCTGGATAGCAGGATCCCAGGCTCAAACTTTGAAAACTGCGCCACCTCATGCAAATGGGACAGTTCTTGGATGGTGTTCCTGAGGACATTAACACTACATCCTAGATGGACAACCCGCAACTCTCACCGAGGCGGGGAGATTGGAGCCAATATGGATGCAGTGGCAGAGAGCAAGAAAGCACTGTAAAGGGGAGTGAAACCCCAGGAGCCACACCAAAAATAAACCCTACAACCGAAGGCAACCCAAAACCCCACCTACAAACCAAGAAAAGCCACAGAACCCTATCCTCCACCTCACCAGTCTCCAGTACTTCCTTCATCCAGTAACCCGTTATCTGGAAAATGCTATAACTGTAATTGAAACGGGACATATCAGGCCAGCCCAAAGGCCAACTGCCCGAATAACCCCACCCGGGTGCAAGTCATTGCACCCCCAGTCAGACCTAAGACTCCAGGCCCGCATACCTCTCAAATCCCTTGGAGCGAAGGGAAAATTTGAGAGTGGGCGAAAGAGGTTACCGTGGAGAGACCACGGGAGCACAAGTGTCAGCTATCCACCAATCCTTCGTCGATCCCCAAACTCATCACCCAGGGGCCAAAGTGACCATTTACCCTTCATGTCAAAAGCTCTGGACTTGCCTACAGCTGAACTGCCTGTCCAGTACAAAGGCTGGTCAGGAATGTGGACTTTGCAGTCTATGACAACTATTCCATCCCATGCTACTGGGGGAAGACTTGGCCCAACCCAAGTGAAGCAGTCCAAGAGAGAAGGAATGGTTACACGGAGCCAACCAGGAAGGCTTCCAGACCCATTCCTATTCCTGAGCCGTCCACAGAGAACCTGTCTGTGTTACCAGAGACCCAACTGAGGTAGTGGACCCGGATCCCATGTCAACGGCGAACCAGAGCCGCAGCCCTCCAGTCCCAGACCCGGAACTGGAACAGGCAACCAGCACCAGCACCAGCAGTGCAACCACATCTCAACCCCCAACGCCAGAAGGGACCAACAAGCCTGAACTGCAGAAGCAACAGACAACCAAACGAAGAGGCTCAGGCAGAGCCTGAAATACCACCAGTGCACCAGCAGAGAGCGGTGCACCAGCGACAGAAACAACCCATCATCTACATCACTTCCCGAGGGACAGGCCCAAGTCCCCAGCCTGAGGAAGAACTGGTGTCCCAGCTTCAAGGGAAACAGTTCCAGACTGAGCAGGACGCAGATGACAGCCTTCAGAAAGCTTTGGGTGGCGGCACGGAACAACGCCACCGCCTCTCAGCTCTTCTGACCGATCCCGGTTTGTTATAGACCAAGGACTTTTATACAGGGAAATCCTTTCTGGTGGATGCCAGAGAGAAGGGCAGCCGCACGAACGGTTGGTGGTTCCATCACTCAATACAGGGGAACCCGTTAAGCTTAGCCCATGATCATCCCAGTGGTCATGCTGGGGTGAACAGAACCAAAGACAGGTTGGGGAAGTCCTTCTACTGGGAGGGGATGGGCAAGGAAGTCCAGATCTGGAACAGGAGGCTATTACCACAGCTCGTATCAGACTCCATAGCAACTGCAGCATGTGCCACCAGACTTATGCACTGCCAAGCTTCCAGCTGCATTTTTTAAATGCACAATTTTGACCATAAGAAATATATATATATATTTAATCACTGCAGTCTCTTTCTAACCTTAAGAAAAATATATATATATTTAATCACTGCAGTCCCTTTCTAACCTTCTGGATTTGTAACTTTGCCTGGAACAATCTTAACGTGTCATTTTACAAGCTCTGCACATTTTTAATTTTGGGACTGCAAGAGAGTGGCTGTGCCCTTCAGCAAAAGAAAGAAATAGAAAACCCACATCTGAACCTAACTATTGCAGCTCTCAGAACTGGCGGAAGGGAACATTCCATTTTCTGCCAGTTTAGATTTCACTATGTTATAACTATAACTTCCCATAAGAGGTTAGAGATTATTACAAATCGAGGAATGAACGGCATGTTTGTCAGAACACTGCAAACATCAACAGCACAAGGAAAGAGGAGGAGAAGTAATAAAAACAAGTGGTGAAGCACTTTGATCAGTGATATGATAACTTTGTAATTTGTATCACGCAGTAAAAGTGCAATAAAATAAGTTCCTACTGTGCCCCAAGTAACCTGCCTTGATGAATCCTTCCTTTATGTGGGCTGCAAGGGCACGGTATATTACACCAACTTTCTATTCAACTTATTTGAAAAACAGATCTAATAGGGACAGGACACATGCAGAATAGGAGCCACACATTTTGGGAGCTGATGCATTTCCAATCCCAGACTGTGAGAATCAATTTCTTTGGCTTTTTTTCTCTCTCCCTTTCCATTAAAATAATGTAATGCTGATGAAAGATACTAGACTAACAGCAAGCTCTCTAGTTATCCACACAACAGTTATTGCACAGGCTCAACCTATACTGCCCATCATGCCTTAATCCTATGAGGCTAACCTCTACGGTGGGGAAGATCATTTGGTTTCTACAGATCACAACTGAGACTGCCAATAAGGCAGTCATGATGATGGCGGTTTTCTGGCAGGGACATGTCTATTATGCACTTGCAGACCCACAGTTCATTTCACATATGCCACCAAGCAGCCTGTGTGCAAACTTCTGGTTCACTCCTGGCCTGGGTCAAATTCAAATTAGTGACTCAGCCACATTTGCTTTTCCTTTGCTATTTTCACTGGCAAAATTGTTTCATGGAAATCAGTGGCACTCACTATAGAAAGAAATGACTCATGATTATTACTACATAGAGAAGGAGTGGTACTAGTTGTAAATCTAAGGTCATATGTATCCTTGTTTTTTGAAAGGGAAAAAAGGATTTTGACAGCATTGTTAACTTTTATGGCTTTATTCCTAGAATGATCCAAAGTTTAAAATTCAAAATTTAGGGTACTTTTAGGTAAAGGAACATCAGAAGCACACACATTCAATGGGAAGAGGAAGTATGGAGAAGAGTAACACAGAGATCCCTGACGCAAGAGTTGATCACAAATTAGATATGAGCTTGCAAAGCAATATGGCAGTAAAAAAAAATATCAACTTAAACTGAAAAAAGCTACAGTGGTAGGATGGGATTTGGGGATGTGTAGTCAGAGGTACGGCAAAGAGCAGAGAGGCACTTGCCCTTGTCTATATCTACTGCTCTGCTGAGAGTGTGTCCAGAATGTTGTGTTCAGTTCTGGGCACCTCAGTACCAGAAAGACAGAGACAAACTGGAGAGTACTGAGACAAAAGCAAGGGAAAGGATTAAACAGTTGGAGGGACAGCCCTAGGAGGAAAGATTGAAAGCAACAGGTATGTGCATATTAGCTAAGGGGGCTGGAGACCATGCAAACTGTATGTAGATGTGTCTGGGAAGGGAGAGGAAAGGTTTAGGGCAGTAGGAGGTGGTTTTATTAGGAGTAACGGGACAGAATTAAAAAAAAGAGATGTTTAGACTAAGTATCAAGAAAACATCCTGACACTGAGCTCTACTGGAGCAATTCTGCCCTCAGATTTATTGGTCTGAATGGGAGTTATCTGTGAGTGCCTGGGGCTGAGTTTGGCCCTCAGACTGTGGAATAATTTTTCAAAAAAAAAAAAAAAATGGCAGAAGATCCATCATTTGAGACTTGTGAAACTAGGCTGGAAAGTGGGGCAGACTGCAGAGAACCATGCTGCGCTGTGCTGCGCTGGCGTCCACAGAGTGGAGGAGGTCAGGCTTTCTCAGACTGGGGCCTGAAACTCTTCTCTGTCTTGTTTCATTCACAATGGAAAATAAAACAGTGCCAGGAGCTGCCTTGGATGCTGTGTGAGATTCCCTGGGTGCTTGGCTCAGCACCAAGTACCCCTCTCACACAGCAGGGCTGCAGGGGTCCCAGCAGTGACGCCTTATGGCTTCTAGGGACTGCCTCTCTTCCTGTGCTCTTGATACCCCCTGAAGGGGTCCAGCCAGGGCAGAGCCCCCCGGGGAAGAAGAAGTGATGTGGACCTCGCTGGCAGGGAGATGAAAATTGGAGAAACAGAATGGTGAACTTCTATCCCCTCAATTTGTTCTTCTCTTCTGTCCCCCCAGGCATATCCTTTTTGAACCCCTATGCTCCCATTCTCTTCCCCTGGAACTCCTACCCTCCATTTGACCCCCCTCAACTAGTTACCCCATTCTGATCCACTGGCAAAATTCACAACCACTCGCCGGTTTCAGTTTGGATCACTCTTTCCCTCTCTGGATAAGCTCTGGGCACAGAAACAAGCTGCTCCCTCTCATTCAAATTCATTAGGTAAAGCGCCATTATCACTGCATGTACGTTAGTATCCTCATATTTCATTAACAGTTGATCTAGGAATCTTCTGTCTAGTATATGCGAAGGTGGGGCCAAAGCTCATTTGCTTTGATGAAAGCAGGAGCTGCTGGTAAAAAGGCTGATAACCAGTAGACTAAATAGGACTTAATAGATCTCTTCTATCTTCAGGAGAGGTACAATATGTGAAATCAAAAATGTGATCAAATTCTGTGAATCCATGAAACATACTAAAAAATTTAGTACAGTCTATTTAGCTTTTGCTATAATCTATGTATAAGGAATGGTTATGACTGAAGTACATCTTAAAACAGCATGAAAAATGTAATGTTGGTGGAAAGATCTATGACTGAAAATGACAACATACAGATGCTCTGCTCTCAGAAATGGGAAATGGTTTATGCTTTAAGTTTGTCTGGCTGTGCAATATACGAGTCCCTAAAACATATTTACAATTTATTGAGAGTTTAAGTGGTGTGCAGAATCACATATCTGCATAATAGGAATCTGAAAAGATCCTTGCAAAAGGACATTTTTAGAATACTCAAGAAGTTGGAAGCAACACACCAAGGGAGCTACCTATGAAACTGACAAGAATTTTTGAACAGAGGCTTCCATATTTGGTGAATTTCTGATAGGCCATATAAATGTACTAATGCTAAAATTATTCTCCCAAATAATAAAGATATAATGATAAAACAGATCATTAAAATGTCAACATTTGAAAGTGATTCAGTAATTCCATTCTTAAACAGCTTTAAACCTATGTGGTTTGAAAAGGGCTGGAAACAAGAAGCTGGATGATTGAGTGCTTGTTAATACTTCTGTGGCTGAATTTTAGATTGCAGATTTAAAGAAAAGCATTAAAATAGTTCAGCTGAGAAGTGACATGCACAGAGTATGCTTTTCTGTGGCACACAAACGAAGCACAGATACAGCATGAAATATTACTAACATGAATGACTGCTTAGCAGTGCCATGAGCCCTAGTATAAAAACTAAGCTCCACATTTAGACTGACACTACAAATCTCAAACATGGAACCCAACTAAAGGTTACGTCCATCAAATTGAAGAGTGTGCAAGTAAACACGCAGAGGTCAATTCCATATACAACCATAGCAACTTTCCTTCTTGCCTTTTGAATGTGAAAAGTTTCCGTTCTTCCAAGTAATCAGGAAATACCCACAACTAATTCAGAGTCAGTGACTTTCAAGATGAACTGCACAGGAAATGGGAAAATTATATCTACCTCATCAGTATGTTCTCAGTGTCCCACTGAAAGACTAAGCAGGATTAGTCAACACAACTAAAAATTGACCATTCCTCCTTGAATTTAGGTCTTGCAAAAATTATCCCCCATCAGACTCCATCTCTGTGTGATTCCAGAATGCATCATCCTATGATGTGACAATAACCACAAAAGCCTAGCTAAAACAAGGAGTTAGCAAATCCCCTTTAAAAAATATTCTATGTGGCTTTAAATTACTTTAAGATAAGTTATCAAAAAGAAAAACAAGTAGCTCATACACACAATAAAAAAAGCACTTGGTAAATATAATAGAGTTATTGCTTAAAATAAATAAATAAAAACAAACATGGTCAACTCCTGCTAATCAGATCTGAAATAGAGAGACGTGAGGGGCACACACCAAGGGCCCACCACAAGGTCAGCATTGCAGCATTAGCCTACAAAAGACTATTCTCTGAGCACCTTGCGGAAACCAAGTTATCGTAGACAAAGGCCTTCTGAGCTACAACTAAGAAGATTAAAAACCACCCAATAAAATGCAGCCCCACATAGCTGTGCTGATCAAAACACAATAAGGAAGAAAGCGGAGAAACCTGACAAAAGGAAAACTAGGTTTCGATGGGCAATAAAATACAACAATATCATATGAAAGATGTGAAGCATAAAAGAGATGTTAGATGTTCAAAAGGACAGAATGTAGGAGAGACATAAAAAACCCTAGAAGAAAGATAAAATCTCCACATCAATACAATACTTCCTTTCTGCTTTCTATCAAGCCATGCAGCTGATAGCACTAGCAGGGGAGCAGCAGTACTCCTATGAGAGAAGCAGCACATCTCAATGTGACATAATAGATTACATAGATGTAAGTCTGGTTTAAAATGAGCAATTAAGTTATTGAGTATTTGCTGCCAGGAGAAAAGAATAGGGGAGAATAAGTTTGAGCAGAGGAAATGACTGTGCTTTTGATGGGCTAATGTTATACAGAAGGCAATTTAACCATGGAAACAGTTCACACCATACATGAACAAATGGCATGAGGATAGACTGGCAAAAAGTAGAGGAACCTTGGCTTGATATCAGTTGTACATCTATGTCAGAGAAACCAACCAGGGACAAGTCAGCTTGTTACAAGTCCTGCAACACGCCCACCTCAAATCAAGATGGTCCTTGGGACAGCCCTACGCAGCACATATACAGTAACTCCTCACTTAACATCCTCCCGCTTAACGCTGTTTCGAAGTTACATCACTGCTCCATTAGGGAACGTACTCGTTTAAAGTTGTGCAGTGCTCCCTTATAACATCGTTTGGCAGACTTTACAAGGGAGTATTGCACAAGTTCCTCTTCTCTGCCTCCTCCCCCTCCCTTCCTCCTTCCCTCCCAGCACTTCCCCCGCCGCCAAAGAATGGTTTGGTGGCGCTTAGGACTTTCTAGGATGGAGCAAGCGAGGAAGCTGCTGCCTCCCCTCCACCCCCAACAGTCAGGGCCACCTGAAACACAGGGGCTTTAGGGGCTGCAGGGCCCTGGGCTACAGGGGCCCCGGGGCCCTGGCCTACAACTCTAAAGCCCCTTTTGAAATGTGGCCCTGCGAGCATGGGCCGGAGGACTCAGGAGGAGCAGGGGCAGCCGTGCAACCGGCAGCCGGAGAGAAGCGGCGCTTTCCCCTTCAAAACCAGTGCTCCCAAAATCGCGGCTATGGAGGCGGTGCTACGCTGCGTAGACCCGCCTGCACACCCCCTGCACCAAACAGGAGCTCCCTCAGGTAAGTGCTCTGCACCTCCTGCCTGCCCCAGCCCTGAGCCTCCTCCCACACCTCACCCTGAGCACCCTCCCGCACCCTAACTCCCTCCCAGATCCTGCACCCCCAGCCCTGAGCCCCAGGGGTAAGCCAGAGGCACCTTCCCACCAAAGTATATAATGCCTTTTGTCTGCCACCCAAACATTTCCTTGGAACCTAACCCCCCCACATTTACATTAAATCTTATGGGAAAATTGGATTCATTTAACATTGTTTCACTCAAAGTTGCATTTTTCAGGAACAGAACTACAACGTTAAGTAAGGAATTACTGTATATATCCCCAGTATTCTGGGCAGCTCAAAACCACAAAAATATCCTGACATTGACATCTGCTGGGACAAATTCTACCCTCAAATATATACCCCCACCTCCCCCTGACTTGGCTGGGAATTACCCGTGCGTGACCAAGGGCATCATTTGGCTCTTTGACAGTGGAACAGTCTTCTAAAGCAGTGATTGTCAGCCAGGGATACACATACCCCAAGGGTATATAGAGGTCTTCCAGGGGGTACATCAACTCATGTAGATATTTGCCTAGTTTTATAACAGGCTACATAAAAAGCACTTGTTAAGTCAGTACAAACTAAAATTTCATACAATGACTTGTCTATACTGCTCTATATACTGAGATGTAAGTACAATATTCATCTTCCAATTGATTTATTTTATAATGATATGGTAAAAATGATTGTCAGCAATTTTTCAGTAGTAGTGAGCTGTGCAACTTTTGTATTTTTATGTATGATTTTGTAGGCAAGTAGTTTTTAAGTAAGGTGAAACATGAGGGTTACACAAGACATTGGCCAGGTCTACACTACGAGATTAAATCGATTTTAGATACGCAATTTCAGCTATGAGAATAACGTAGCTGAAATCGAATATCTAAAATCGATTTACTCACCCGTCTTCACCGTGCGGGATCAATCTGCGTGGCTCACTGTGTCGAATCCGGAAGTACGGTCGTCTAGCTGGAGTTCCGGAATCGATCTAAGCACGCTCTGGGATCGAGATATCGCGTCCAGACCAGACGCGATATTTCGATCCCCGAGCAATCGATTTTAACGCGCCGATCCGGCGCGTAGTCTAGACGTGGTCAAAGACTCCTGAAAGGGGAAGGATTACCTGGAAAGATTGAGAGCCACTGTTCTAAAGCAAGTAGGAAAATCTCCATCACTTGAGACATTTATAAGTAAACTGGTAAAAGCACTAGAAAGTACAGGAAGAGGGGAAACCGTAGAGTAGAATGCTGCATTGTCGGAGGGCGGGGGGGAATGCTATCGCAGTGGTGCCAGGACCTTAAATTAAATGCAACCAGAACCCTTTTCCACCTTCAGAGCCTGGTATGCAAGAAGCTGACCTATCCAACAGAAATGCCAGCTTGCTGCAGAGACAGTATCCCTAATGTAGTTCACTGAAGAGAAACTTCCTCCTGTGTGATAGGACAAACCTTCCCTAAATTAGTGTTCATATCTGGAGTTTGGGTCATGCCAGTTCTTAATTTTTTAATAGCAAAATATCCAGATACAGCAACCAAACAAGGGCAGAGTGACATTTCCTCCACCAGAGATGCTAGTAGGGCAGCATCCCTCATACATCTGGTAATCACTCAGGGCTCTAGAATCATGAGTAATTCCATGACTGCAAAGCAGAGGCACCTTCCATGGTTTGTCTGTTTGATGGCTTCCAGCCCGTTGAAAGAAAAGTGCAGTTAGTGTATATTCAGGAGGGCAAAGTCAAGCTGGTTAGTATTACAGGATGAGAAAGAATGACACAAACTGCAGTGCCATAATATAGTATAACAGATGGATAATTAGATTTATACTAAGAGCTGTAAAATAAGTAATTAAATACAAATATGGAACAATGGATCTGTCATATAAAGACACCAGCCAGAAGCCCCAGAAAGATCCTACAGCTGGCATCCAACATCTGACTAATGAGTGGACAATACAGCCAATTTAGGTCTGATATAAAGAGGCAAACAATGCCTGTGGCAAGAAAGAGTTGTAGCTAAACAGCAAAAGGCGTTCCCTCCCACCTAACCCCAAAGCAGGTTAAAATGTTAACACCAGATCTGGGCAATAAAATCTTAGGTGATGTAATAAAATCAGCCATGCCAGACGTCCTGCTAGCTGCATGCGAACAGCAAACTGTCAGACTGCATTTATGTCTGCAGACAAAAAATTTATTATAATGGACAAAAAAATACGGGGCTGACAAACCAAACAAAGACCGGAAATCCAACCTCTTGGCAAACACTCCAACTTCCGTTAATATACCCGAGAGTCTTCCCTATTTTGTCTCTACGTTTTACATGTTTAGTGAGTTGTGTGTGTGTCCTGTGTGCTAATCAAATGCTAATGTTTAGGAAGAGCCTATATACTCATATACCAGATGGACTGATTTGCACTTGCAGCTTCCATTAACTTCAGTGGGAGTGGGTGGGTGCTGCGCTGCACCCTTGAAAATGAGGCCTCTAATGTATATCTGCATTTTTAGTTTGTTGCTCCTTACTGTGATGATTAAAAAACAAGATTCTTTGGATTCTCAAGACCTACAGGCATTGTACTGTCAGGTGAATACACAGAGAGAGGCAGCATGCAGAAGGAATGATAAGAAATACTACTGTAAATGTTAGACCAATTTTATCTGTCCCTGACAGTGAGAGATTGTTCCCTACAGTCTTTTCTGGAATATTTTGCCAACCTGCTATGATTTAAGAGAACGGACTATATGACTCAGACCCCATCTACAATGATCACAGAAACTGTGTTAGCTCTTTTCTAGCACAACAGTGATTAAATGCAGTTCTTGCTAGAAAGATATGAACAAGCACTCCCTGGTCCGTGCAGAAGGACAAACTCCCTTCACAAACAAATCACCAAAAACGGTGCTTTATGTAAAGCTGTAGATCAACCTTAAGACTGTATGTGTCATGCTTATCAAATGTTCAATATGCATTTCAAAAAGGTGGTTATTCTGCCATAGATCAAATTCATCCTTCCTGCCTAAAGATTGCGCTTGCTTCATCAGATATATGTATTATGAAAATACAGGCCTATCTGTACATTGCACAAAGGCAGAATTCATTTTTTCAGGTGAGGTTTGAGCAAAAGCCCTAATAATTTTGTTGGCCTCTCTCCAAAATGGTGACCCCAACAACAGTAATAATAACACAAGACTCTGTTGTCCCTTTATGGTACAGTGTCGTGATGGGTGTAGTGCAAAGCCCATCAGCACACAGAGGGTACATTCCTGCAGCCACTCCCCTGTGGCACCTGGCCACCTCCTCCTCACCTCTTTTAGGGTCTCTTATACCCCAGAGAGTGCAAGACGGGAACTATCCCTGCTGTAAATAACTAATTCTCACAAAACACCTGCCAGATAAGTAGGCAAATAAGTATTATCCCCTTTTCACAGATGGAGAAACTGAAAGCAGAAAGATTATGCATCTTACCCCTCACCAGAAAAGAGTCAGTTTCAGAACCAGGACTGGACGTCAGGAATTTTTGGTTTCCCACTTGTACTCAAACCAATCTCCTCTCTCTCACTCATGCCTAGGAGGGCCTCGCTGAGCATCTATGGGTATGTCTACACTGCAATAAAAGACCTGTGACTGGCCTGGGTCAACTGACTCAGGCTCAGGCGGTGGGGCTATGAAATTCCAGAATAGACATTCGGGCTCAGATCTCGCAAGACGGGAGGGTCCCAGAGCCCAGGCTCCAGCCTGAGCCCCAAATGTCTACACTACAATGTTTTAGCCCCACAGCCCAAGCCCCCATGGGCTACAGTCAGCTGACCAGGCCAATCACAGCTGTGCCACGGGTCTTATTGCAATGTAGATGTATCCTAAATATTTTCCCCTGTACTCATGCTCTTACTCTCTTGCTGTACAGCTCATTCTTAATAAATACATTGTGTGTTCTGCATGCCAGCAACAGGAACCTCTACAGCAGGGGCGGGCAAACTTTTTGGCCTCAGGGTCGCATCGGGTTTCAGAAATTGTATGGAGGGCTGGTTAGGGGAAGGGGTTGGGGTCTGGTCTCCCTCCCCTATCCGCCCCTCCCCCGCCCCCGCCGGACTCCTGCCTCATCCAACCTCCCCTGTTCCCTGATGTCCCCCTGGGGACCCCTGCCCATCCTCCCAAACTCTTCTGCCCTCTATCCACTCCTCTCCCCCCGCTCCCTGCCCCTTTACCACGCTGCCTGGAGCACCGGGCAGCACAGAGCACCGGGTCAGGCTAGGCTCTGCAGATGCGCTGCCCTAGAAGCTCGCAGCCCCGCCACCCAGAGCATTGTGGCAGAGTGAGCTGAGGCTGCGGGTGAGGGGCCAGGAGCCCAGGGGTCGGGCAGGAGAGTCCTGCGAGCCAGATGTGGCTCACTGGTTGTAGTTTGCTCACCTCTACTCCATAGGGTCATGCCAGGCCTCAGCTCACCCTGAGCCTAATCTTTTTGCGTGGAGAATTTGCAAACGCTGAACACAAGTGTTCAAAGTCAGCTTTCTTCCTGGCACTGTCCTGATACTGGTGCTGTTCTGTACATGCCCCCATCCTCCTTGCACTTTTGCTAAAGCAACCTGAAGATGGCTCTTACTTCAACTAGCCTGTAAAGGCAACAAGGGCCTGAAAACATAGGTTAGGATCATCATGAGGCGGGGTGTCAAGCCCATACCGTCTTTTCTCTAATCTCATTCCCTTTTCCCAGCTAAAAGGGGGTGGGTGTCTCATTGCAGAATCCCTCTTGTACTGCCTCTCTGAGGTAGTTAAGCAGGTTTTGCAGCCAACAGTGTGGTATAAAGTACAACCATGCCACCCAAGGATTCTGGTTTGGATATATTTATTTACTTTCAAAATTAGTCACCATAATACCTAAAGCATTGTAAAGAGATGGCTATTTGAATGTACTGCAAGAGGAATTAAGCTTTAGTGTAGAGTGCTTGAATTCTAGTACTTTGCCTAATACTCTTCAATGATATTGAATGACTACATAAAGGATTAAGGCAAGACTAATACTCTTGAGAGATGTTACAAGGTAGCCTAGGGCTGAGACCTTTTTACTTGTCATTCTAGCCATTTGTTTGCCTTTGTCTTTTTAATACAGTGCTAATAAAATGAAATCTCTGCTTGAGTCTCCCTGGAAAGCCAAAAAGAATTCACAGAGACTGTTTGGCTGTTTTGTGACAAACACAACATGGCACGAAAATATGCATGCCACTTTTCAGTTTTCCAGCGGTGTCTTCAAAATGCAATGCCCTATTTTAACCCTGCCATCTGTTTCTTAACTCTCTTTGCATTCCACTCATAACTGAGAAAGCTGTTACATTGCATCAAACAAACTGTTCTGTCATTTACCTCTGATTTTGTTTATGGATGTGCCATATAGCAACTATAAATTTTAGAGGAAGGCTGTCTCATAAGCAAATATTCTGTTGACCATGCCTAGCACACAAGTTTCAAATAGTTAAGCATTTGTTTCAGTCAATGGCAATTATTTTAAATCTACTCGAAGACACTAGTGCTCAAAGAGAACTACATCCAGTGCAAGCTTTGAGTTTAAAATTTTGGCTGTTTCTGCTCTCCCTGTATTTAAAAGAACACGGTGAAAACCTTTTTAAACAGGAAAAGTGTATTTGTTTTCATTCCTCATAACTAAAATATAGTATTTTGCTCAATTAAAAAGCAAATACATATCCTGGAGTCAAAGCAAGGAAAATTTCAGTCCCAATAGAGAACATTGCAGAAAGTTATCAGCTAGTGGAAATGGAGCTATAACAAAAACCCACAAAACTGTTTTTAAAACAAGTGCACGGTATGACCATTTTTGCCCCAATTTTTGGACAGACAAACAAACAGAAGTACATACAGGCCAAGCAATAGTCCTATCCTGTAGTCTGGCTAGGAGAGAGTTAGCAGAAGCATTTTTTTTCCCCCCAAAAGAAAAAAGGGACGCTTAGAGCCACAGCACCTGGAGCTGTGATGGTGTAAGTAAAGCACAGACCACCCTGGTCAGTTCTTGCGGGAATCCACCAAGGAAATCCTGGTGCTGCACAAGGGGTTGGCAATTGATTCTCTGAGTCATCCCTGTTCCAACAGTTACAGCCTGTGATAGAGGGTGATGGAGCTATCATTCATTGGATGAGTCTTAAAACCAAGGTTCCAATTGCTGTCATTGAAAAATCTCACAGCACTATTCACAAGAGTAATGATGCGAACATCAGTGTCCCAGCCAACACAGCAACCATTTTCTCTGTAGTTACAAATGGGTACGAAATACTTCACTTTGTCCCAAATTACCATTATTATTACTTATTATTATTACTACTACTATTTATTTTTGGTAGCGCCCACAATATACCTTGTGCTTTCCAAACATAAAACGAGGCAGAATCTATGCCCCAAAATGTCTATATTCTATGGATCTACGTACACTGCAATCAGAGGTGTGACCACAGCACTTGTAGATATGCCTGCGCTAGCCTGTTTATCAGTAACAGTGAAGCAACAGTCACACTTCTGACTGTAGTGTAAACATAACCTAAGGTTATGGAGCTTGAAGGCATAATTTTCAGCTCGAGGAGACATACTTGGACTAGCTCTGATTGAGCCAACATGCTAAAAACAGAAGTGTAGCCAGAGTGGTGTGAGCAGTGACAGGCTAATCACTCCAAATATGATCCTGTCCGTGACTCTAGGTACATACTCTGGTGGCTAGCCTCTCCTGCCACTGTAGCTACACTTCTATTTTTAGTGAGCTAGTTTGATCAGAGCTAGAATGGGTATGTCTACTCAAGATGGAAGTTAATGTAAACATACACTAAAAGACAAACACACAAAGGGTATAGAACAGAGAAGTTACTTATCTTGTCCAGTAACTGGAGTTCTTTGAGATGTGTAGTCCTGATCTGTGATTCTGATCTGTATTACACTGCAGTACACATGCGCTTTATGTGCCAGAGACTGGAAGATTTTTTGCCAGCAGTGTCGACTGGTTTGTGCCTATGCCCTTCTCCTCCTCATGCTCTGAACAGAGGGTATAAAGGATGGTGCAGACCACCCTCCCCTCCAGTTCCTTCTTTACTGTGAATACTGCTTGACGGATCCAAAGCAGACGGAAAGGAGAGTGGGTAGTGGCATACAGGTCGGGATCACACATCTCGAAGAACTCCACTTACTGTACAAGATAAGTAACTTCTCTTTCTACATGCACTCCGCTGTGAATGGTTAACAAGCAGTAGGCACTGAGAAGGATGTGAGCACTTCTGTGGTACCAAGGACTGGAGAACTGCTGTGCCAAGAGAAGCATCAGCTACAAATATGGCATAATGTGTCATGAAAGCATGGACCAAACCCCACTGCTTTACAAATGTCAAAGAGTGGAAGGTCTCTAAGAGAGGCTGCAGAAGCAGCCTGGGCTCTAGTAGAGTGAGCTCTCACACCCTATGATAGAGGAGTGATCATCAAGTTGTAATAGAGCAGAAAACATCCCAAAAGCCACTTGGAAAGTCTTTGGGAAAAGATCACTTCCCCCTCATCTGTTCTGCAAATTATATAAACAATCTAAGTGATTAAAAAAAAATTGTTCTTTGCAGGTAGAATGACATGGCCCGGCAGAATCCAGTGAATGAAGGCTTCTATCCAAACTAGTGGCATGTGGTATTGAGAAAGGGGAGGCAGGTGAATTGTCCAATTAAAATGAAAATCCAAGGTCACCTTGGGTGTAATTTTAGTGTGAAGTCTTAGAGGAACTTTATCCTTATGGAAGATTGTGTGTGGTGGATCCAACATTAGGACCACTAGTTATCTACTCTTCTGGCTGAGGTGATGGTCACGAAGCGGGACAACTTAATAGACAAGTGGTTTAAGGAACAGGAAGCAATAGGTTTGAACAGAGCCCTTGTTAATGCTGACACGATCAGACTGAGGTCCCATGTTGGAGGAGATTTAATCACAGGATAAAAGGTTCTGACCAGAACCTTGTAGAAAGCATACTGTCACAGGATGGGCAAAGACTGAGTGGTTACCAACAGAATGACAGGTGCTAATGGCCACTACGTGGAACTTCAGGGAGCTGAGAGAGGTCTTTAAGGAAAGAAGATATTCCAATATAACAGGGATGTCTGATTTCTCTGGGGTTATCTGGAGAAGCTGTGACCCATCTGAGAATCTTTTCCACTTAACTGTATAGTGCTTTCAAGTGGACTTCCTTCCTATTATTGTTAAAGATAACATGGACTGCTCCTGAACATGTTCTTTCTAGGTTTGATGCCCATCCAAATACCAAGCTATCAGGTGAAGATAAGCTGGATTGGGATGTTTGATCCTGCCCCTGTCATGGGAAAATAGGTCTGAATACTGATGTATGGGAATACTGATATCTAAAGAGGGCTGAGATAGCAGAATTACCTGATCCATGTGTAAGCAATCAATAATGAGCTGGCCTCATCTTGCTTGAACTTCCTGAGAACCTGAGGTAAGAGAGGTATTGTTGGGAATATGTAACTTAAGTGCCCCAACCAAGGAACTAGAAATCCATCAAAGGGAAAATCCTCCACTGTAGATTGGACTTCCCTGGGGAATTGAGAGGCGCAAAGCCATGATGCTCAATGCATGACAACAGCTGACACCATTGATTGGGAGGCCATGTCCATTGCCTCGACTGAGGCTTGGAGGGATGACCTGGCAATCAATTAACCCTTCTCAATGAGAACCTGTAATTGTGTTCTGTCCTCCCATGGAAGGATATCTGAATTTTGTAAATTTGGGATATTTAATAAAATTGTATTTGGAGATTGGGACATATGAGGGGTACAAGCCAGACCAATGAGTAGCTGTGTCCCCCTGCCCTCTAACCTGGAGTGCCCTTTACAGTGCCTCGCTGCTGCTCACAAAGAGCCTCCAGCGTGTAAGTCACTCACTCCCAGCTACATCTGTGCGCTGCAGCCGGTTAGTCACACCTTGGCTCTTACCAGCCTTAGTTATACTGCAGGGTGACCCCAACACATTCCCAGATCTTCCCCCAGAAACGTATGTCCTGTACTGCCCAGCCCTCTCCTGAACAGTACAAATATATTAAGTCCACTATTCTTTTAAGGGAATAATATCCCAGATTATTATTTCAAACAGAGTACCCAGACACTCCCAACTCAAGCATACTGGATAAAACAGTAAAACAAGTTTATTAAATACACAGAGAGAGATTATAAGTGAGTATAAGCGATGAGGTTACAAGAAAACTAAAGATAAAATGTTTACTAGTGCCTAACAAACTATATTAGATACAAGCAAAGTTTCTCACCACATACTCCTGCAGATTACTGCCCAAACTCTCAGATCAGGATCCCCCCGGGAATCTAATAGCTGTCTTCCTTTGTCATCTTAGATACAGAGACAGACAGGGAAAGAGAGGAGGGGTATATTGTGTCACAAAGATTAACATCAGTTGGCTACGTGGAACTGCTAAACAAGTTCAAATGTTTAGCAACTTTGCTGATGGAGTAAATCTTGGTTGATGTTGCCTACTCCTTTCAGCATTAGCTTTCATGACCGGGGAGTTCAGGGGAGGAGATGTAAATAAGAACTCTCCGCCCTTGGCTGCAACACAGAATTTCTTTTCTGTCCCTTTTGGAGTGGAGGCACATATTGCTGGTGATGCAGACAACCTTAGCAGGCTCCAAAACAGCCTCGCTAAGGGGAAGCTTCTCCTTGCCGGGCCCTCTGCTCTGATGAATATCTAAAAGTTTGTGAGGTGTCACTTGTGCCGACTCTAGTGGGAGTGTGTTGGTGGAGCTCCTTAACAGATCCTGAAATTGCTGTAATTATCAGGCAGAGCAGGCAAGATGAGTGCAACTATCTCATGGGGGATGGCAATGACACACTCACTGGAGCCATCAGTTCTCGCAGTTCCAGTTGCTATTCCTCTTCTGTGAATGTACAGATTCTGAGTAGTGCATACATGGATCCCATGGTCCCCAGTAAGAGGAGTTGAATGATGGTTGGGGCATTCCCCATGGAATAGGGTACCACCAGTCCCAAGGATGATATCCTGATTTATGAGACAGTAAGGGTGCTCAAGAGATGCTGGACCCTCTGTCTAAGTTAACCTCTGGTCTTGGTGGGGTTGACGACTCCCTCACCTTAACATCCGATTTGCAGAGGAGGAGAAGGTAGCCTCCAACTCTAAGGGTGGTGTCAATGGTACCATGGATCTTGAGATGCCCTGGCTAGTGTAAGATACAGGAGAATAGCTCTCTCTTGCACACCATCCCTGTAACAATGGTGTAAAGATCTCTTTTGCAAAGACTGCTCTGACAAGATCAGAGATCCCAGATCCAAGTGGATAGTGATGTACTCATGGGTAGTGCATCTGTCAGCAGAATAAGGAAGGTCTTGTCCATCCATGCTGGCAGAGTCATCTAGTGTGACATTTATCCACTGACTTCTCTTTACTGGAATGCAATAGTACGTCTGTGCAAGAGGCACTTTGTGTTTATTCTTTGTCAATACTGAGGATCGTGCTGATCTAGAGGCACCTTCGGTCTTTGGAACATGAAGGTCAGTACCATGCCCCTTGTGAGATCCTATGCTTCCCATACTGAGTTGCAGAATCTCACCCAACTTGGATGGTGCTGGGGAAGAAGCCTTCTTCTTGGAGAGAATCTACAGGGGAATCGCTCTCTTTTTTATGAGAGTGTTTCATTCTCCTGTCTTTGTGAGAAGTAGTAGTCCCAGACTCAACTTGTCATCCCATGGATCAGAGGTGACCATTCTAGGAGGCACAATTCTTGATGCCTCTGTCCATTGTACAGGGGGGATCTGCACAGCCCACATCTGACTGATTCCTCATAGCAAGACCCGTAAAAAAAATTTTAAGCTGATACTCATGTGCTTAGTGGGTTCAGCTGGGGAAGGATTGGAAAATACTGCACCTTGAAGGGACATGAACTGACCAAGGCAGTAGAGGCACCTTTGATAGTTGTCATTAATGGAGAAGGCTTGGGGGCACGAAGCACAGTTCTTAAACCACAGGATCCTGGGCACAACAGTCACCCTGTATGGAGGGGAGGGGACCCAGAGATCTAACTTACTGTAGCTAACTAGAACAAAGAACAATCTAAAACTAAAAAACTATTTATAATATTTACAGAAAGAATCCTGAAGAAAGCAGACTCAGTGACCACTGAAGAGGTTCCATCTCAAATCATCCGGTGGCAGAAAGGAACTGGAGATGCAATTGGTCCACACCACTGTCATAAACAGATAGCTAAGGGTTAATGTTTCTTTTACCTGTAAAGGGTTAACAAAGGGAACCAAATACCTGACCAGAGGACCAATCAGGAAACCGGATTTTTCAAAGCTCAGGGAGGGAATTTTTGGGGTGTGTGTCTTTTGTCTGTGACTCTGTGCTCTCTCGGCTCTGAGCGAGGATCTCTTTACCTTCAGTTTTCTATCTTCTGTTCCAAGTTGTAAGTACAAAGGTAGAAGACAAAGGCTTATATTGTTTTTTTGTTTTACATGTGTGTAGTTTGCTGGAATGTTTAAATTGTATATCTTTTGGATAAGGCTGTTTATTCATTTTTCTTTAAGCCAAATACCCTGTATATTGTCAACTTGATACAGAGATCATTTTTATGTCTTTTCTTTCTTTTTAAGACCTGTTGATTTTTTCCTAGTTAGAACTCACCAGGAAATTGGTGGGGAGGAGGAAACAGGGGGAAGAGAAAATCTCTTTGTGTCAGAGTTGCAAAGCTTACCTTTGCAGGCTCTGACTGAGGGTGAAAACAACTTGATCTCTCGTGTTGCACTTCAAGAATTGAAATAGAGTGATCGTCCAGGGCCATCCAGAGAGGGGAGCTGGGAGGAAACTACAAGAGGAGACAAGGGGAGGGGTTTTTCTTTGCTGTGACTCAGGACATCTGAGTCTTGGGGTCCCCCAGGGAAGGTTTTGGGGAGACCAGAGTGCGCCAGACACTGGAATCTGACTGGTGGCGGTGCTATCAGATCTAAGCTGGTAATTAAGCTTGGAAGTTTCATGCTAGCATCTTATTTTCTGAACTCTAAGGTTCAGATCTGAGTAGGAAAGCTATGATAACCACCCCTTATACCTTCAGTTTGGAGCAGGAGAAGGGAGTAGGTGCACATGCACAGAGGCTGCTACCAAAAGTCTTCCTTTTTTAGGCGCATGCAACACATACATACCTGCACTGGAACACACAGAGAGACCAGCACTCAAACAAGAAGTGGGTATAACATAGAAGTCACATAATCAAGGCAGTAAATGGCTATATTAAGATACTATGTTTTAGCAAGACAGTGAATTGGTGTGCATGTACAAAATGTGTAGATTATCTCTAAGTACCTATGCTCTAGCGATAACCAAACTGTCAGTTACTTGTAGACATCACAGCAGAGGTGAGTATTCAGAAAGAATTTGAATGAGAGAGTAGAAATCTTGTGGATGACTTCAAGAAGGGCATATTACGCAGAAGAGTGGTGTGGAAGAAGACACCAAAACATGAGACATGCTTACATCTTTGGCAGGGTGGAGGAAAAGGGATGGAATGAGGGAAAAAGAGACAAGGACAGCTAAGTAATGCAGAGCCTTGAAGGCCAGGACCACTTCCCACCGAGTCAGTACTGAGTGTCAGTAGACAAGATGCTAGCTGTAGGATGTGACATAAAACCAAGGCCCGTGGTATTCTTATTAAGAGCAGGGTGCTAACCTCAGTGTCTTAGAATATAATTCGGTGAATTCTAACTTTGACATCTACCTAAATCACTTCTGCTGCTTCAATTGCAAAAGATACTCTTCACTTTCTGTGCTGAATTGCTGATAGCATTACTCTGCACTCTAAAATGGCAGCTACATTTCACCCAACATGGCTTGAGTGTCAGCAATGAACATAGTGATTGCTCTGTATAGCTTGCACATGAACCTGTTAGGTTTGTGAAGAGCTTTAGGATTTTTAGGATGAAAGGTGCTATAAGATCATTATCCTTTTGGTACACACATTTCTTATCAACAGCACCATACCAACCCCTATATTATATGATACACTGCTAAAACAACTGAACAATCTTCCTAGCTGGCAAACACGCCACTGGCAGCAGAAGTCTGCCAACCGTGTGATTCTCAGAGGCCCAGGAGACAACACTGTGCGGGGAGATAAGCACTTAGTTCATGAACTATTTTAAAAATTAGCAGTGGATAAATCAATAACATTTTTTAAACTATTTAGCAGCTATCACAAAGCAGGTCCACAGCTTGAAGTGACTAAGGGCCCTGCAGCAGGAAATAGGTTACTAATCCACTCTTGCGCACCTAATAGGCAGCAGACAAAAGCTGGTCACTGCATCATAAGGGCAGTGTTTGCCCCATCACTGCTTTGTTTATTGTTAAGCCTATGTTTTAGTCACAGGTACTTTTAGTAAAAGTCATGGACAGTTCATGGGCAGTAAACAAAAATTCACAGCCCATGACCTATCCATGACATCTGCTATATACCCCTGACTAAATCTTGGGGAAGAAGGGGTGGCCCGGGGGTGCCACAGGCGCTGTGGCGGGGAGATGCAGCTGGTGCTGGGTGGCAGTGGCATGCAGTCCTGCTGGGAACCCCACTGGTGCTGAGGGTGGGGGCAGGTAGGCTGTGGCGTGTGGCCTGAGACCCCACTGGTTCTGAGGGTGGGGTTGGCAGGCCTGGCAGCCAATGGGAGCTGCAGAGGCGGTGCCTGCAGGAGGAGGTAGCGCACAGAGCTGCCTGGCCATCCCTCTGCCAAGGAACTGAGCGAGGGGGATGTCACTGCTTCTGAGGAGCCCCCAAGGTAAGTGCTGCCCAGACCCTGCTTCACCCCATTCTGTGCCCCAACCCCCTGCTCCCTCCCACACCCAAACTCCTGCTGCTGGGGGAGGAGGGTGCAGTGGCCTGAGACTGCCCCACTAGTGGCCAGTGCAACTGGCGCAGGGGCTGCCTAAGTTGCCCCCAGGCCAAGCGCATCAGCCACTGCAGAAATCACAGAAAGTCATGGAATCCGTGACTTCTGTGACAAATTCGCAGCCTTATTTATTGTCCTTGAAAAGTATCAGACTGAATCAGCTCACTGGAGAACAGAAACAGAGGATCCTACTGCAAACACCACATCTCTTTGCGGAGGAGGTGTTGTTTAATTTCAGATTTCTGGCTAGCATTTGGAGTGCCTAGGGCTGGACAAAGAGAATCCTTCAGAATTTTGATAATCTCCAGAACCCATTTATCAGAAATGGATCTCACCTACACTAGCAGGAATTTGGAGAGTCGGCCACGTCTGGAAAGGAAGGGTCACTGCTGTTTTGGGAGACTGGCGGCATGCTTTGGACCTTGAGTGTTGGGTGGTGTGGGTCTCAACTGAACTTGCTGACCATGAATCCTTTATTGCTGTATTTCCCTCCAGCAAGGGCTAGATCTTTTTAAATTCAATCTAGAGGATGGATAAGAAAGGAAGAGACTCTGGTTCCTACTATAGAGCTTGTGTTCTCTTCTTGGGGTCCCGGAGGAAGAAGGCAGAGCCCATTTTTCTCTCCCTGCATTTTCTTCAACTAGCCTGTCTGAGGATCCTCTAAAGGAAACAGCACTAATTGTAGCTCCAAAGACAGCTCTTGGACAGATCTCCACATCAGGAAAATTCCTAAGGTGATCTTTTTTTTCTTAGAACAGAGATTTTCAACCTTTTTTCATTTGCAGACCCCTAAAATATTTCAAATGGAGGTGTGGATCCTTTTGAAAATCTTAGACATAGTCTGTGGACCCTCAGGAGGTCCTCAGACCACAGGCTGAAAACCACTGTCTTACAATTAACAAGGTGACACAGTCTTCACGATACTGGTACATATGGTGCTGCTATGACAATTGGAATTGGATGCTAGTTACTAGTCTTATCCTGAGAGCTAATGAGCAGTCAGAGTTCCCAGTGAAGTTAGAAATCAATGAGAGTTGCTGATACTGCAGCACCTTTCCAGATCAGGTCCTATATTTGGTGAGTTTTTGAAAAAAGAGAGACATTGTTATGACACAAGCACCATAAACTCAACTTTTGAAGACGGGCAAAGATTCCTGTAGAGCATGGATGAATATTCATGAAGGAGCTCAGTTTGGGAGAGGAAATGAATCAAGTATGACAAATGATGCCAATTAAAAAAAGAAGGTGATGTCTATTTTTAGAGAGGTTAAAACTAACACAAAAACTCATTCTTTATTAACCCTTTCTCTCCCGCCTCCAAATAATACAGCTTGATGGCTCTGGCTCTTGATGGCTAAGGTGCTGCCCAAGCTGGCTTTGTCTTGCCTAAACAGAAGTTTTTGGATTTAGCCCCTGTGTTTATCTTACAGAAATAAAAGTTTTAGTCCGTAGCTGAAGGGGCAGAAGTGGCAATTTCTACTAGGAGATTTTTCCTCCAGCGTCACAAGACTTGAAGGAATCTTTGAAACAGGAAATGCATTCAAAATCTGCTGAAAAGAGCACTCACGTGGAGCTGTAATCACTTCAGATGCACAGAATTATCAGGAGAAGAAAACTCATCTCACTTAAAATCAAAACCCAATTTGAGTCAAAAAGGAAGAGAGGCTGATTTGCAGAGGTTCCAAGCACTCACAACTTCAACTGAAGTCAAAGGAAGATACAAATGAAAATCGTGTCCAGAATCTTTAGACACTACAGGAGGCTTGATCAGTATATTGATGGTTTCAAATAGGGTTACATAATTTTATGCTGTTTTAGAGATACTTAAACTGTGCATTATTAGTTAGCAGAGGTGCAGTGTTTACAGACTCTGTTGTAAATCAATTAGATTTTTGTTGTTTGGTTTATGGGGGTGTTTTTTTCTGGCTAACATTAAGGGGGGTTTGCTCTTTGTTTAGGAATATGAAATGTGCTAATTAATAACACCTACTAAAAAGGATATTAAGAGCTAAACAATTAAATGATTGACACAATTAAAGGATGAAATCTGCAACCTCAAAAAAGAAACTTAAGACATTTCCTATCTGAGGTCAACATCTGTATAAACAGACAGGCCTCACATTGTTGCCCTACACAGTAAGACTTCAATGAACCAGGGGAGGGAGCTGTTCCAGTGAGGTAGGGCAATCTCAAAGAATGCCCTCCTACCAACCCCCCTCCTGTATAAATCTAGGTTATGCTAGCTCAGCCACTCCCACTGTCCTTATGCTGCAGGATCCAACCTGGAGAGAAGCAGCTTTTGAGGCAGGTAGGGCCCAAACCTTTAAGGATTTTCAGATCAAAAGCAGCATCTTTTCCCTCACTGACTCCTACATCTGCCTTTTGTGCCAATTTTGAATCATATATTTTTGCTAAGTTTTAATCAGTTTAAAAGGTCTAAAATTAACCAAGCCTGGAATCAGATGGCCAAATATTTATTAATTTTTCTTTTAACTACAGGAATACCTACAGGATTCAAACAAGATCAGGGCCCCATTGTCCTATGCACTGAGTGAATACATAGAGAGAGACTATTCTTTGCTATAGAGGTTCTTATACCGCACTCATCACCCTATATGAGCACCTTCCAGTCGTACATTAAACAACATGACTAACATCTGTCAGGTGTTTGTTCTCTCAGTCTGTTCAGGCGAAGATTTGTTTGGAGGGGAGTGATTTGTTCTGGAACAGATTTCCCCCCTTCCCCTTTGCTTATCTTAGAGAAGGCAAAGTCAAAGAAATGCACCTTGCACTTAGAGCAATGTGGTGAGGTTTCTGATGATCCTTAGATCCTTTGGGAGTTAATTTCACAGTCTTGGGCTGGTCTATTCCTACTCCAGACAGCTTACAGTCTAAATAGTTTTTAAAAAACGCTGGCTAAAACTTATCAGCTCATCAGTTCAGAGTTATTTGAGTTTCTGATCGAATCTCTAGCCTATCTTTAAAAATCAGTACGTTCTACTGTCCTTAGGCATACACAGCATACGTAGTTGCGTAGGGCACCCGAAAATTTGGGGCACCATTCCCCTCGCTGGCCACGGCTGGAATCCTCTCTTCTCCGGCCCCTCCCCCACACTGGGCCCGCGGGGTTCTCCCCAACCCCAACTCCTCCCTCACTCGCTGCTCAGCCGGCTGGCTGAGGGCTCCAACCTCCGGCTCTGCTGCCCCAGCCCTGGGAAGTCCAGAGCAGCGTGACCCACCGCCACCTGGAGCAGAGTCCCTCCCTGGACCCCGCCTGCCTGTGCTGCTCGGTCTCCAGCAGGGGCCAGGACAGGAGGAGGGAAACTTCTACGTGAGTTGAGGGGGGCGGGAGGAAAAGGGGCTTAAAGTGACAGTGTTCTCACTGTCTCTCACACTCCCCTAACACACACAGACTGCCTCTCACACCCACATACACTCTGCCTCTCACGAGTCATAGTCCCCCAATACAGATTGTCACATACACACAGTCTCACACTCCCCAACACACACACACAGTCCCCCAACCCACAGTCTCACACACACACAGGCTCTTTCTCTCTCACTCTCACACACACATTATTGTTGTTATTACTGCTTGGTACTTCCTGTCAAAATGCTCATGGTGAGCCAGGAGTGGCTAGGGGCTGCAGGAGGGTTGTGGGCTCTGGCAAGATGCAGCTCCAATGTGACAATGCGAAGCCTGCCTTGAGCCACTGCCGCAGTGTCTGCTGTGTACAAAGCTCAGTGTGTGTCAACAATTGCTGGGGGGGAGAGTTTCTGAGGATCCATGGACCGGAGTGATGGCTGTGCCCCCCCTCAACACACCGGGATCAGTGGCCCTAGCTGGAGACCGCCTTCAGTGGAGCAAAGGGACACTAGTTTAATAATACTGCATAGGTTCCCATAAATCCTAAGGATGGCCCTAGTGTTCTCTGTGAGAAGATGAACAGGAGTACTTGTGGCACCTCAGAGACTAACAAATTTATTTCAGCATAAGCTTTCATGGGCTACAACTCACTTCTTTGGATGCATAGTACTTCTATGCATCCGAAGAAGTGAGCTGTAGCCCACAAGAGCTTATGCTGAAATAAATTTATTAGTCTCTAAGGTGCCACAAGTACTCCGTTCTTTTTGCGATACAGACTAACATGGCTGCTACTCTGAAACCTGTGAGAAGAAGGGGTAACATTTTCAAAAGTACCTAACCTACTCAGAAATCCCACTGCAAGTCAGTGGGACTGACTCAGCCTGCTAAGTGGCTTAGGGTATGGATAAACTGCAGTTAGACACCCATGGCTGACCTGAGCCAGCTGACTTGGGCTCGAACTAAGGGGCTGTTTATTTGTAGTGTAGACATTTGGGCTCAGACTGCAGCCTGAGTTCTGGGACCCTCTCGCCTTGCATGGAATTAATGAATGGGCCCAATCAAAAGCCCAGGCCTATGGCAAAAGGGGATGTGGAGTACATTCAGAACTTTCTCCTTGTGCTTTGTCATATGGGGTATCTGCATTCAGATATGACCTGTATTTTTGGGATCCCACCATTATATCTGAGGTGGGCAAGGCGGTAATGTACTTTTCCATCTCTGGACATTCATCTCAGCTTCTTTCTTATTTTAAGGTATTTCTGTGGCCACTGTATTTTTATTCTCTTTTTTAAAACTTTAAATAGAGTGTTTTCTAACACCACCATTTTTATTGAACAGTTCTGCACTCCAAGAATTCTATAAATAAAATCCTCATCATTGAATTTGGCACAATTTTGCAATGGGACCAGGAAGCCTGGCTGGTTGACTGGCTCATTTCAGCATGGATTATCTCCTTGGCATGTTACAGTATCATTTACTAGAAAAGTTGGGTCCATTGTTCTCTATAAAGCACAGCTCTGTCCCTTCCTGTGACCTGCCTTCAGTAACTGTTGCCATGGTTATTACATTTCAATGCTTTTCTGCAAGGGGATGTTGCGAATGCAGGATTGTCTCTAGCAGCAGTGATTTATGTGGCTGCAGTTAGGAATAATGGGTTCAGATTGCTTACCAAAGCCAACATTTGCTATTATTTTTAGTTTGATCCAATCTCCTTTCTGGTCTGTGCCAGGTTCAAGAGTACAGTGGAGGTTAGAAAATATACACAGAAGAATAAATGCTTCCTAAAGAGAATAAAACATTTATCAAATGAGAGTAGATTAGAGGTCTCTCTCTATACAAAGCCTGCACTTTTCACTCAACCACAGACTGTTATAACGAGGCATGGCAATAAACTAATGAATATATCCTGCAGTGTAGGATTCAGGTGTAGAAACAGCATGAGGCAGCTGTGGAATACATCCTAAGGGTAAAGATATTACAGAATAAGATAATATTAGAGTTGGAAGAGACCTCAGGAAGTCTAGTCT
The DNA here is from genome assembly GCF_003597395.2 of Chelonoidis abingdonii. Classification (NCBI taxonomy): domain Eukaryota; kingdom Metazoa; phylum Chordata; order Testudines; family Testudinidae; genus Chelonoidis; species Chelonoidis abingdonii. The sequence goes on along the minus strand of NC_133775.1, from coordinate 76,342,487 downwards.
AATCCCCTGATGAAAGCAGGACCAACCCCAACTAAATCATCCCAGCCAGCGCTTTGTTAAGCCAGGCCATAAAAACCTCTAAGGATGGAGATTCCACCACCTCCCTAGGTAACCCATTCCAGTGCTTCACCACCCTCCTAGTGAAATAGTGTTTCCTAATATCCAACCTAGACCTTGCACACTGCAACTTGAGACCATTGTTTCTTGTTCTGTCAAAACATTATAGGACAAAACAATGCACATGACATAAATAACTGGATGTAACTAGTATAAGGGGGCACTATACTACAGTCTCCGGGTTGCTTCATGCATGTTCTCCTTTGTGATACAAGTGCCTGGTGTGAGAGGGCTGTTCCTATCCCTTTGCATGAGCAGGTATTAACACTGTGGCTCTGGGTGGGACAGTGGTGATTTATATAGAAAGAGGTAAGGTTTAAGCCACATTTCAAACAAATTTTCAAGCTTAAAAATGGTCAAAGTGAAACTCGTTTTGTTTAGTTCCAGTGTAAATTGCAATTCCATTCTGAAAAGTGACTGTGCAAAAGTAAGAACATAAGAATGGCCATACTGGGTCAGACCAAAGGTCCATCTAGCCCAGTATCCTGTCTTCTGACCACGGTCAAAGCCAGGTGCCCCAGAGGGAACGTACAGAAGAGGTAATCATCAAGTGATCCATTCCATTGCCCATTCCCAGCTTCTGGCAACAGAGGTAGAGACACCATCTCTGCCCATCCTGGCTAATAGACATTGATGGACCTATCCTTCATGAATTTATCTAGTGTTTTTTTTGAACCCTGTTATAGTCTTGGCCTTCACAACATCCTCTGGCAAAGAGTTCCACAGGTTGACTGTGTATTGTGTAAAGAAATACTTCCTTTTGTTTGTTTTAAACCTGCTGCCTATTAATTTCGCGTGGTGACCCCTAGTTCTTGTGTTATGAGGAGTAAATAACACTTCCTTATTTACTTTCTCCATACCAGTCATGATTTTATAGACCTCTACCCACCTCATAGACATCTCTTTTTGAAGCTGAAAAGTCCCAGGCTTATTAATCTCTCCTCAGATGGAAGCTGTTCCATACCCCTAATAATTTCTGTTGCCCGTTTCTGAACCTTCTCCAATTCCAATACATCTTTTTTGAGATGCGGCAACCACATTTGCACGCAGTATTCAATATGTGGGCGTACCATTGATTTAGAGAGATGCAATATGATATTTTCTGTCTTATATCCCTTTCATAATGAGTCCCCTGGGGGACACCACTATTCACCTCTCCCCATTCTGAAAACTGGCCATTTATTCCTACCCTTTGTTTCCTCTCTTTTTAACAGTTACTGACCCACGAGAACACCTTCCCTCTCATCCCGTGACAGATTACTTTCCTTAAGAGTCTTTGGTGAAGGACCTTGTCAAAGGCTTTCTGAAAATCTGAGTACACTATATCCACTGGATTCCCCTTTGTCCACATGCTTGTTGACCCCCTCAAAGAATGCTAGTAGATTGGTGAGGCATGATTTCCCTTTAAAAAAAAACGTTGACCAATGTTTCCTCTAATTTTTATATCCATGTGCAGAATTAATTTTGTTATGTGCACCAATCTGGAGGTGATATGTGGAGGGGATGAGGGAGAGGTTCATAATGTGGGAGGGGGCTCAGGACTGAGGCAGAGTGTTGGGGTGCAGGGAGGTGAGGACTCTGGCTGGGGGTGCAGGCTCTGGAGTGGGTCGGGATAAGGGGGTTGGAGTGTGTGAAGGGGCTCAGGGCTGGGACAGAGAATTGGGGTTTAGGGGTCAGAGTTCTGGGTTGGGGCTGGTAGATGAGGGTTTCAGGGTGTGGGGGGGCTCAGTGCTGGGGCAGAGCATTGGGATGTAGTGGGGTGTGGGCTCTGGGGTGGGGCTCCCCTCGGGCTGAGGCCAGAGGACTCCCCCCAGCCCTCTCCTCGCCAGCAGCAGCTCTGAGGCCAGGGAGGAGGCCCACGGCAGGCATGCACACACCAACTTGCTCCCCTCCCTCCCCATCCTCTCCAGGCCCCTGTGGCTACATGCCTGTGTGGCCATGTGGCCATGAAGCTTAGAGGGAACTTAGATGTTGACTGGTCCCCAACAAATTATGTTCATTTATGTGTCTGATAATTCTGGTCTTTACTATAGTTTTAACCAGTTTGCCTGGTTCTGATGTCAGGCCCACTATCCTGTAATTGCCAGTATCACCTCTGGAGTCCTTTTAAAAAATGTGTGTCACATTAGCTATCCTCCAGTCATCTGGTACAGAAGCTGATTTAAATGATAGGTTACAAACCACAGTTAGAAGTTCTGCAATTTCACATTTGAGTTCCCTCAGAACTCTTGGGTGAATACCATCTGATCCTGGTGACTTATTGCTGTGTAATTAATCAATGTGCTCCAAACCCTCCTCTAATACCACCTAAATCTGGGACAGTTCCTCTGTTTTGTCATCTAAAAAGAATGACTCAGGTTTGGGAATCTCCCTCACATCCTCAGCCGTGAAGACCAATGCAAATAATTCATTTAGTTTCTCCGCAATGGCCTTATCTTCCTTGAGTGCTCCTTTAGCATCTCGATCATCCAGTGGCCCCACTGGTTGTTTAGCAGACTTCCGGCTTCTGATGTACTTACAAAATTTTTTGCTATTACTTTTGAGGATTTGGCTTGCTGTTTTTCAAATTCTTTTTGGGTCTTTCTAATTATATTTTTATACTTCACCTGCCAGAGTTTGTGTTCCTTTCTGTTTTCCTCACTAGGATTGAACTTCCACTTTTTAAAGGATGCCTTTTTGCTTCTCATGGCTTCTTTTACTTTGTTTTTTAACCAAGGTGGCACTTTTTTGGCTCTCTGTGTTTTTTAATTTGGGTTTTATGTTTAAGTTGAGCCTCTATTATGGTGTCTTTCACTTTTGGCCACTTCTTACACAGCAGATCTGCTCCCAAAATGTTTTTAGTCAGATATTTAGCATCCTAAATAAGCTTTTCTGTTTTAATATTACTAGCCCTGCCAAACCAACCCAGCTCAGAGAGAGGGAACTGTCTGTGGATACGTTTAAAACTTAGACTGATCTAACTATGCTGCTCAAGAGTGTGAAAAATTCACATCCCAAGAGACACAGTTAAGATGACCTAAAACCTGGTGTAGAGACCACTAAGTCAATGGCAGAATTCTTTTGTTGACCTAACCACCACCTCTTGAGAGCATGGATTCACTGCAGTGATTGCAAAACCCCTTCTGTCTCTGTAACAAGCGTCTACACTACAGCTTACAGTGTAGACTATACCACCATAACTATACCTGCATAGCCCCAAAGTGCAGATGTATATCATCCCAAAATTGTTCACTAAATACCAATCAGTTACAGCTCAACAAACTCACCAATGGTCACCAGGCTGCTTAGGAGCCACTGAGGCACTAGCTGGTCTACAGTACAGTACCTTCATTGACTCTCAGAGGTGTACTAGAATTTTTGCAGGGCTGCCAACAATTAAAAAAAAAAGAGTTATTTTTAAGCTAAACTCATTTCATCCAAAGGCAGACAAATATGCAGTGCAACAATAGCGCTTTTAGAGTCACTCTGCAGAGCAGGACTGCACTTTAAGTTGCCCTAAAACCATTAAAAATATTAAAAGATTTAAATGGATAAAAATCCCACCTCCATCTATACAGTATGACAGTAATTACCCAGACTCCAGGCTTGGTAAAATGCCAATTTCTCTGTCCTTCACTCTCCCTGTTCACCCACTGCTGTCTCGTACTCCCCAACCAATTATACCAGTTCACCACTAGTAGCATGCTGTATTTTGTAAGCAAATGCATTGTGCTATCTTCACAGCACAGCCCAATGCTCCTTCTGTGACCAGAATGAGAGTGGTGCATAATAACCAGCCCTAAGAGAATGTGCATGGCCCAACTAATTACACTATATTTTTCATCACAGCAATACATTAAATCCTGAACAATTTTATAACATGTAAACCCGAAGAAATCTTGATTCAGCCCTTTCGGAGTTACCAAAATATAAACAAAAAAAGATTTCACTGGTTCTAGTTAAACTACTTAGATCAGCAGTTCTCCAAACTGTGGGTTGGGACTTGAAAGTGGGTCATGACCCCATTTTAATGAGGTTGCCAGGAACTTGCTGGGGCCAAAGCCTAAGCCCTATCACCTGGGGCCAGGAGGGCTTCAGCCCTAGGTGGTGGGGCTCGGGTTTTGCCCCCACACTGGCAGGGCTCAGGCTTTGTCCCCCCCTCCTGGGGCAGCGAGGCTCAGGTGGCCTTGGGCTTCAGTCCCCTCTCCTGGTGTGGTGTAGTAATTTTTATTGTCAGAAGGGGGTCATGGTGCAATGGAATTTGAAAACCACTGACCTAGATTTCAAAAAAATAATAAAAAAAAAGTTATTTTATTAGTCTATAACTTAAAAATGAATAGAACCTCACTAACTACTACTTCGTTAATCTGCAGTCTACTAATCCACAAACCTGATAATTCCCAGAAGGGAAAAAGAAAACTCATTGTAACCTCATATCATTTCTCAGCAAAGATTTCATGGCAGAATCCTGCAGAGTGCTCACATTACGAAGACTTCCTTACTTTTACAAAATTCACTATGGCACATTTGCTTCTATGCTAAAGGGTATCATGAATAATGGAAACCAAATTGCACTTGTCAGAACAAATGAACAATGTGCATTTTGCAAGGCACTGGCCTTGATGTTCAGCATGTTTGTTCGACTACTTGCTAATTTACAAAAACTGGCCATTCATGGCAGCTCTCCTAGTTACTTGTGCAAATGAGCAAGGTTCTAACCAAGTTCTTAAATTCAGAAAGCTGCTACTACATTGCCCCTGTGACCACCTTTCAGATCATATTGCTGTATGGGGAAAATCTTATTCCAGCTTCTTCTGCCCCCTACTCAGAGAGCAGCAGTGGATCCTCAGCAGATGTATCAGGGATTCCCTATAGCAGGTTCACCCCACCATCTCTGTGCAGGATGGATTAGCTAGTCCATCAGCCATATCCCTCCTCTGGGTGGAGGGAACCACCTGTATAGCTGTATTTTCAGTGCCTGGGGATACAGACCTGACTCCAGCCCATGCCACAGTATCACATTTAACATCCTGCATTGGAGAGTGGATTCAACCTTCTGAGCCAAATCTTTTCTCTTTTAAAATTAATGTTAAAACTTCTATGAACCCTAACTGGAACAGCATTTGGCAAGTCAAGCTCCCTCCTCCACAGGTGTGGAACCTCCTCCCTCCTGGCAGCAATTTGGTGTAGCTCAGCTGCACAAGGATACAGGGGAAGGATCAAATGAGGGTAGTATTCAGGGGGCTGGAGGAGATGGTGTATGGCCTGGTCAGTCTAGAATCATAGAAGAGACCTCAGGAGGTCATCTAGTTCAATCCCCTGCTCAAGGCAGGACTAACACCAACTAAATCAAATCCTCTGCCTTCCTCCTTCACAAAGACTAATGGAGGCTATTTTAGCTATTGAACTGAACTAGCCTTTGTAAAGCAAGTCTGCAATCATTCGTTACACTATCTAACTGTGCAACTCCTGAGGTTTTCCAGAGAAAGGTTTTCTCCCATGGGCCTGTCAAACTGCATGGAACAGTACATGCCACAGGTGGCCAACAAAACTATTCCTGGTTGCAGTATTTACATGTGTTGTTGCCAATTTGTACAGGGAACCAGTGCTTTAGAGTCCTGAAGAGAGAAATTCCTTTTTATAATGTTTCTTTGTATTCCTTTCTTACATACTTCATTTTAATAAACCAGGGAAAAACCTAGGATAGGAAATTATTAAAGGTATGTCATTATGGACTAAAAAAATAATAATCAGGAAATGCCCAAGACAAGAATAACACAATCAATAAATACTACTACTTTGAATGTCACCACTATCTTTCACTGGAGGATTTCAAAGCACTTAGAAAGCATTTCTGAATGTAGTCATCCTCTATGCAGTACGGAAGGATACTAATCCTCATTTTACAGATGGCAAATTAAAGCACAGGGAAATGAAGAGACTTTTCCAAGCTCACATGTAATGTGTGGCTGTCAGGAACAAAACCTAGATTTGCTGACTCCCAGTCCCATGCCCTAGCCACACACTCATCTCTCCCCTCCTCTGTTTTGTGTTCTGGGTTCTCACAAATGTCCCGTCAAAAACCACTTATTCTCCATGCTCTGCTCTAGACATAAGAACGGCCGTACCGGGTCAGACCAAAGGTCCACCTAGCCCAGTATCTGTCTACCGACAGTGGCCAATGCCAGGTGCCCCAGAGGAAGTGAACGTAACAGGCAATGATCAAGTGATCTCTCTCCTGCCATCCATCTCCATCCTCTGACGAACAGAGGCTAGGAACATCATTCTTTACCCATCCTGGCTAATAGCCATTTATGGACTTAACCACCATGAATTGCAGACCTTTGTATTAATTTTAGGTCTGCAAATCTATACATTTTATGAGCTTCAAATTAAAATCAAGCAGCTCATTAACAAAGTCTACCTTTATGTGCAATGGATACAGATATGCTTCCTGATTTTCTTCACATTAACCTGCATCTGCACACTATACTATTATCCTTATTTACTGCTTTGTGTAACACCTTTCACATGAATGCTCTCAAGGTTCTGTGCTAAATAATACGAAACAACACTTTATGTTACTTTGTTTCTTCCAATTTCATTTTAAAAGCTGGAAGAAGATGACACAGTAAATTGGGACAATTCTATTAAATGACATCTGTATTTTTTAAATTTATTTTTTCAACTTCTACCTTGCAGAGATTCAGGTTAGAATAATCTCTCTCATGACACTGATTGAATAGGATCAAGCTCTGACTTGGTTTGACTCTTGAAGGATTCAATTAATCATAAAGCCAATTCCATTTTGGGCTCCATCTGTCTTTATTCCTTCGGGGATTAATAATTGCTCACTGTGTTTTTACACACTAGTGGAACTGAAATTAAGACCAATTTCAGTATGAAACACTCAAGAAGAAAATGAAGTTCTTGAAGGAAACATTTCAGAGCCATTATAGTTTCCAGTCTGGATAAAGATAGTATTAAATACACAGAGCAGCACCATATTAATTTAAAATTCTCAAGACTATGAAATAGGCACACAAATGAATTTCTGCTTGCTACAGCTCACACTCACAAACACTCTAAAACCATATTGATAATAATGCAATCTTTTTCTGAAGCAAAGTGAGAAACACAACAAAGGGAGGCTAGAAATCTTAGACTTGTACATAAGCTGACCACACAGGTGCCTGCTTGTTCAGACACCCTGTTTACACTGGGCCTGGACTAGAATTTGGAAATGGTGTTTAAAATATGCTCCATTACACTATCTGCTTGAGGTTAGGAAGAAACTTACCCCATTGGCATTTTACTGTATAATTTACCATTACAGGAGTTCTTATACCTTCTTCTGCAGCACCTAGTCAGACAGGATACTGGACTATATGGGCCTGCTTGCATTATTTGATAAGGGAGGCAATTCCTATGTTGAGGTGATGGCTCTTTAGTGGCCTAGGTAAAATGAGTCCATAATCCCAGTGACCATACCGAAACAAAACCACCACTATAACTGCCTCTCAAATGCAAACGTTTGGTCTCAGCAGAGGAGGCCAAGAACTGGATCGGCCATGGAGAGTCACTCCCCAAGGAAGTCATTCCAGAACAGGGCTCAAGGCCACAGACATGCTGACAAGTATGGATGGGGACAAGCCGGTGCTGCCACTACTTGTGTTGTAGCTGTTCTGTGAGTCGTCTCCAGCCCCCCCCCCCCACACTTTAAATAATATTGAAGGGCCATTTCAGATTGATAGAAGTCAGGACATTCAAAATTCAGGTTAAATTTCACCTCTAACTGAACTGTACCAGAACGACTATATGTAGAGGCAGAAACAACTGTAAAGAATAGTACAAAAAAATATAAGCATTGGTGAGTAGGATTTTTTTCCAGCCACATATTCCTATGGTCCATCTGTCTGCTGCTGGAGTCCCTTATCCATCCCTGCCCCTTTATTTTCAGGGCACTCAGTAAAGTAGACTCTGGAAAGGACTGCTGCAAAAGATTATACTAATGCACTCCATGTTAAATTCATTAGATACTAAAACAGAGAGAATCTGTGAAAAATTAAATGCACTGGAGGGACAGCTAGACACTTCTGATCAAAGGCTGACAGCTTAGATGTGAAGACAGAATCCTTTGATGGCTGCTTATAAAACGGGCTGCAGTACCCAGGAAACTTATTAAATACAGCAGAAAAGAAGAGTGACATATGGCATGGAGAATCTAGCAAACCAAATTAGTTTTAAAATGTATTCAGATCTCATGTAGTCAGGTGTCAAGGGGCTGAGACTCTATAGGAAGTGGATATGACAAGATTTCCCAGAAATGAGGAGATTACTGTGATCTAATGTGTGTGAGAGAGAATTAGTTACTTGTAGATGTTCTCTAGAGATGTGCACCTTGGCACTTCACTTCCCTGGGCCTGTACTTCTAGTATATGGCCAGCACAGACTCTGGTAGCTCAAAATTCTGAGCCATTGGTCTTGCTGTCAGTAAAGCAAGTTACCCCCTTTAAAAAATGCAAGGCAGTTTCTAGTGCCTCTGATGATCACTTTCTTTTTAGTGAAAGCAGTATATAGTATAAAAAGTGATCACAATATGTATCCCAAGAATGGCATAGGCTCTGAACTCCTTAGGGATGGGCAAATGGGGAATGGTTGTGAGAACAATTTCAGGTAAGTAATTCTCTCTTCTCTGTCAAGACCTATCACAACAGATCTCACTCACAGAATACAAAACTCCCAGGAGCTCTCAATGGGGGAAAGTAGTAATGGCTAAAAAGATGGTTCAAAATACATTATTGGAGGAAGAACTAGAGAAGAATCCTTGTACAGTAACAATTCAAGCCTTTTTAGGGGAAGGTTAAATTACCTCTCAAAGCATTTTAAAACACTCCATACAAAAGAGTAGAGAGAATCAGAGATATGGTAAAGTTTCCCCTGTTGTACTCACCAGGCTGCTGTGCTCGGGTATCTCACAATAAACCTGTATGCTTTTAACCTTCCCTTTGTCTGCATAAGTTCTATCTCTATCAATTTGTTTGGTCTCTCTGGCATACTTCTCGGGCAGATACTCACACTGTTACCTCTTCATGGAAGTGGGACCAGGACCAGTGCGGAACCCTGCCAAGACCTCCTGTCTGCGTAAGTAAACTCTTTCCCAGAGCTCCACTCTTGTGGGCACTCAGTTTTACTGTTTACCTCCCCAGGTACATAACACACACAGACTTTGCAAATGGTTCCAAAACCAATCACTTGTTACTTTAGACAGCCGAAAAAATATACAGAACTAGACAAAACAATACAACACTCAACCCTGCCTCAGTGCCCCCACCGCTCTTGGGTATTCTTTGGGATTTGGTCAGAGTCCACTAGGCTGTCCAGGGTCCCCACCTGAAGCTGACTTCTCCTCTGAATCACAGAGTCTCTCTCTCTCTCTCTGTCCTGCAGCTACCTTACTTCTGTGCTCTCTCCCCCCACGATGGTCAGTAAAATACCCCCTTTTTTTTTTTTATAACCACCAGTCCCTTTTGTTAGGTAACACCCCCCGCGCTCTCACACACACCCACACACCATCAGCCTCGTCAGGTGATCACAGCCCCCCACCAGTTGATCCACTGCTTAGTTACTCACCCACCCGAGCAGACTAGTTCTTTTGGGTGGCAGCCATGGGTGTTTCCATGTGAATAGAGGACATCATGTTTTAATGACCCTGCTGTACCGCTTGGAATTACAGCCCAAGATGGAGGTAAAGAAACAAAATTCATAAGCTGTACATAGATAGAGTCCCCAAATCATCACAATCCCCAATTCAAATCAAACCGATAGAGGGCAAGCTAATTGGGCACTGCTAGCCTGAAAGTGGATCCTGATCACTGCATTTGACATTTCTTATCTCTTCCTTTTTTCTCATCAGTATAGGCCAGAACCAGCCTTAGACACAATCAAAGCAAGCAGCTGTTTAGGATGATTTTTTGGGGAACCCTCATCCCAGGCTAGCTCTGCATCTAATAGGCCAACCCCATCTCCCACTGCACTAGAGCAGGGGTAGGCAACCTATGGCATGGGTGCCGATGGCAGCATGCAAGCTGATTTTCAGCGACACTCACACTGCCTGGGTCCTGACCACCAGTCCGGAGGGCTCTGCATTTTAATTTAATTTTAAATGAAGCTTCTTAAACATTTTTAAAACCTTATTTACTTTACATACAACAATAGTTTAGTTATTGATTACAGACTTATAGAAAGAGACCTTCTAAAAACGTTCAAATTTATTACTGGCACACAAAACCTTAAATCAGAGTGAATAAATGAAGACTCGGCACACCGCTGCTGAAAGGTTGCCGACCCTGCACTAGAGCAACAAGAGAGGAGGAGACAATTCTCTGTCAGGGCCCCACCCCTTAACTCCTGGCAGCTGGATGGACAGGCAACTCATGGCCAAATCCTCAGCTCGAAAAATTTGGAACCCCACATATTGTAAGGTCAGAGCTTACAAAATCTGATTGTGGCATTCAAGTTTATATTGAAAAAGCTGGATCAATATATCTTCCAAAACTCACTGCACATAGTTTGCCCAACTATTAAATCCATAAAAGCAGAAATTGGAGGTAGAGAGGGGAACATAAGCATAAGGAACTGTCATCTGGATCCTGCACACATTGAGGTAACTGACTGCAATCTTTTCTAGGCCAGCGTTGTCCATGACAAACACTAATCAGAACTGGTACATAATTTAGGAGATGTCATGCATTCGGTGTTTTCATTGTTCTACCTCTTTCCCCCACTATGATCTTTTTTGTCTGTTTAGTTTACTTTTTAAACCTAGTATAATAATCATGATAGCCCCCTCCAGCATTCCATGCAATGTCATTAAAGGGTAGCTGGATTGCCTATTATTTGTGGAACATTTTGTACCTAGTAGTTTGAAAAATACAGGAACAAGTGAAACTAAAGAGTCACGGTAGGTTAGGAAAATAATGTAGGTGTTTTGGAGAAAACTCTTTGAAGCCCTTAGCTGAGTGTAGAGGCTGTAGTAAAAAAGAAAAACAATATATGAGCAAGGAATAAACACAAGAAGAGGAGACAATGGAATCCAGGTTGTTTTTATACTAAACACTGTTTACGCCTTTGCTAGACTACCATTCAGGCTCTTACTCTTCATGAAGATAATTATAACTTAAAGTAATCAGGCTGAATACATATTTTAAAGGGAAACAGCAGTAATTAGAACACCTTAGAGCACTGCACACACTACACATTTACTGAAGAAAAGACGGAATAAATAATGAGTTTTCCATACACCACAGCAGTACTTCTGCGGCTGGGTCTCATGGCTCTCCTGCTAAATCCTGCATTTTTTTGTGATCCATGGTAAGACTGTATAATACAGGTTTTACCACAGGAAGGGGAGAAAGCTGTAGGAAACACTACTGCACAGTTCCCAGAAGAGTGCCTTCCTCCAGAATTGGTGGGTCATGAATGCAGTGCGTACAACCTACAAGCCCTGCAGATCTGGATACAAAGGAGGTTTTGAGCCTAGAGAGAGGCTGTCTTCTTCCTCTGACTTTGTTCTCCATGTTACCTATTCCTCTATGAGAGCATAGCCTCCTAAGGAGCTATGATCCCATCAGACACACCTCACCCACACAGAGGGAATGGCACAGAACATATTCTCTCTCAGGATTTGCTGGTGGTAATTATGCTGGTTGAAGGGGAGCATGCTTGGAAGGAGTTGGTGAGCAGGATGTAAAGACTCTACTCCCCCAAACAACCTTCTGTCTTCTATATACATTTCAGATGGCTTCTGCTCACTCTGCTAGAGAACACTGAGGGGAATATCCAACCAATTGCACTATTTTCCCCAGTGGGAAATTCAGATTCATTAGGATTGAGAGAATTCAGGTTCTATTAAAAGCCACTGGAAATCAACGAAGTTAAATATGCTAAAAGGTAAATTATATCTATTTTAAATTTGGTTATGGAAACATGATCCAAAGGTGAAAGGACCTGGTGGAGGGCCAGGAGATCCGGGTTCCATCCCACCAATTAATGGCCTTGGGCAAGTCACTTAATCTGGGCTCATTTTCCCAGCTACAAAATAGCATCCCCAGTCCCCACTCTCTACAGGTTACATTCATTGGTAATGCCAAAGTATTTTGAGATCCTTAGTTAAAAGATAGTACAAGTAGCATCTTCATTAAAAAGTAGTTGGCTCACCTAGTTTTAAATTGATAAAAATTAAGAAAGGTATTTATGAAATACTGAAATTACCTTTAAAACACAGCCAAAATGTCAAAACCTTGATTTCTAGACATTTCTAATATTCTGAATTCTCTCTGTCCTACTGTGTCTCATGAGATTACAAAAATGGCAGCCTGCTATGTGATTGTTAATTACTCTTTTTTCATTATATTTCAGACACTTAAAAATGTTCTGGGATTTACTCTTCTGTGTAATTATATGTAATGATTAAACCAGGTTTTATACTGCACTGCAGTTTTTCCTGTAAGATTATTTGTTATGGGGAAGGCTAAACAGGCTGAGTTCATTTCCATTACCGAAAACTTTTAGGTGACACAATAACATTAATTTGAAATTAAAGTGCAGTGAGGCTGATAATTCCACACTAGTAAGGAGTTCAGACAAAAACAGGAGACACAATCTAAAAAACAAGAAAGTACGAGCAAATGAGGAATCCAGCTAGAATTAATTCATCTGAAAGGTGGTACACATAGAAATAAACTGTCAAACAAGACCACTGAAGCAAATATTGAAAATGAATAAAGAGATAGCGAGCAGTTGCAATACATAGAGTGAAGCTGGAGGAAGCAGGAACAAACATGAAGATGGATTTGAAATAAATGTACAGGGACTGGGCTTGTTAGGTTAAGTGGATTTATTTTCCTGTCCAGAAATTCTTATATACTTATGAGTTAAGAATGCACTGGTTTTAATTTTAATTTTATTGGGTTTTATAGCTTTATGCCAGACCCTTAATGTTGTTTAGCAGATGCAACTGTCAACTGGTTTCAGTACAAAATCTGACTTTATTTCAAATGATTGAAATCTAGTAGAAACTTTTCCCCCTTGGCAAGTGAACTTTTCAGATGCAGGCGCTGACTATTCACTTCTTTACCCCAACAAAGACTGAGACTGGATATAATAGGAAAATCATACAAGTATGGAGAACTGACAGCATTGAATGACAGTGGTAACAGACCCACCTTTTGTGAGAAAGGAAGGCATAAAGCTCAAGGGTCTAGAGATAAAGTGCTCAGATCTCATGGTGATGGGCATTGAGCACAGAATAAATACCTACACACAGCAGATAGATTCATTAGATCTTGAGAAAAAGGACTTTGTTTTTCTGTGTTGTAATTTTTAAGGAAGTAAATGCTCAGATCTATTCTATCAATGCCCCCCCGCCCCACAAGTAGCACTGAAGGGTCTAAAACTTTCTGTGATGGATGCAATGTCAGGCTGCTCTGTAATTTATGAATACTGGATGTTGATTTGGTTAGTGGGACATTTATTGTACAAATATGTTCATTTAGTTTAACATGGGGTTGTAAGAAAAACAAACAGTAAGCAAAACAATTGCCATCTTTGTTAAACCCCTGTTATTCCCCTGGCTGTCTTCATTGCTTCTCCTGATGATTCCTCAGCTATTTCTCACTGCAGGAAGAAACAGGAGAAAGCAGTCTAATTAACTGATACTCCCTACACCTCCTAGTTCTTATTGTGCTAGGTGCAGCTTCAGCCACCTTCAGGACAAGGTGTAAGAAAGGAAGGAAGCCACACAGAGGAGAGAAAGGAGAAAAACATCCCAGAAAAATACTGGAATGAGGAATACCTCAGGAGAGGGAGAGATTCCCACAAAGCTGGCAGAGAGGAAACAGGCAAAAAAATGTTGGATGTGGGGAACAGGCCTACTGGGCCAAACACACCGAGAACACTGTGCTTTCCCAAACATAAATAGGTGATTTATTTCTAGGTATTTTGGATATGGAGTTAGTGTGATCCAGACAACATGACTGGGAGTCAGGAGATGTGGGTTCTAATCCTGACTCTCTCAATGCCTTGCTGTGTGGCCTTGGGCCAGTTACCACTTTGTGTCAGTTTGCTTGTCTGTAAAATGGAGACAATGACGCTAACTTTGAGACTCATGGGGAAAAGCATTATATAAACATGTTTGGTATTATCACTCCTCTCCTAAACTACTGTGTCAAACTGCTATGCATTGTTAAACATCTGCTGTACTTCATCCCAGATGTGGCTACATTTCAGCAGTGGATGATTATCAGCTGGTTAAGTTTGTAAAGCGCTTTGGGATCCCCTGGGATGAAATATGCACTGTACATTGAAAATAGTTTATTTTCCCCTTGTACACTGTTTATGAAAATGCCTTTATTACAAATATTTAATTTTAAAAATTACCATATGTGAAAAAAATGTTTTCTGATGTAAATCTTTTAAAGATTGAGATGCTACACAAAACTATTATTTTTGTACTTTTATCTCTGATATCGTGAAACACATAGATACAATTTGTCCATGGCCTTCCCTGTACTTGATTTACACAACGAGGAATTTTACAGGCTGTAAATAGTCTCAGGACATCAGAAGACTTCTCTCATTGGAAATATTCTTAGCTTAATATAGCTCCTCTTTGCAGAAAACATTAACATTTTTGTGATGTTTAGGACCCAGCGGTGTGAATCCTGATTACCTTCAGGTTCTAACACTCTGTCAGTCTGATGGTACTCCAGCGTACAATCAAAAGTATGCAGAAGCTTTTTCCATACAGTAGTTTTACTTGCTTCCAGAATGCTAAATCTTAATACTTTATACTTATATATATTTAAATTTTAGCAGCACCGGATAAATGTTAACATGCTTTTATGCTAATGCAATCACTGACAATCCAGATAATGTTGTGTATTGGCATATACTGTTAGTGAATTATGGATACTTAAATGTACGATAGGCACAAGCCTAACAATTATTGTTGTTAGTGTATTTAACTTTTATTTGCAATCACAGCACTTGAGAATTGTTTAAAATCAACTTTACTTCGGCAAACTCCTGAACAGAAAACATTTTGTTGAGGTTTTAAAACAGCAAGACCATGAAAAGTTGCAGTAGTTACAATACTGGCACAATTTAAATGGATCTAACCACACTGAATAACATTTGATGTGATCACAGACTAGGTGGCTAAGATCAGTTTTTCAGAACCTCAAAACTAACGACTTAGAAGAAAAAACAATGGATGAATTCTTGCATTCCTCCATAACAACACTCTCTCCTCTCAACCACACAACTTGATTAGTACATAAGTAGGATTAGACTTCTTGTTTTTATATATATATGGACAAGTTTGTTTTTTTTCACATGTGTAGTAAGGGGAATATAACTCAGGACCCTCTACTTCAAAAACACAAGCCTGCAGCACAAAGCTACTGTAACCCAGTCACTAGAGGGAAGTCTCTCTCTCTCTCACACACACATACTTAGTTTTGACAATACAAAAACAACAGTCTCAACTAAAAGATAATAGTAAGCTGAGCAAGAGATCTTCAAGAACTCACTGACAGCAAAATATCACTAGGTCCAAGGTATGGAAGTTTGTGGTTTTGCTGCACCTTAGGGGGAAGTGGCGACATCATTCTGAATAAATCTGAATATATTTGGAAAAAGCATACTTTTCTGGGCTGTGGGAAGGGGTTGGAGAAATCCAGATCCTTGGCTAAGATGGACTCCTCTCAGCACCGACAACAGAGCATTAAATGGGAGCAGAACAACAATGGAATAAGCCACACAGTAAGATAGCATCCATGGCCTCTGCTCTTCCCTTCCACAAGGGGCTCTGACCCATGGTTTTCAAGGACAAACCAAGTTTGAAGAAAATCAGTGCTACAGCTACAAGTATAGTTGAGAGCTCTTTTCATTTAGCGTATCATCAGGTTCAATCATCAGTGAGATGAGGGTCTGTTACCGCCTAATTATTAAGGCCAGCCATTCTGACTTCGTGAATTACAAGAGTCCTACACCACTGTGATATCAGAGATAACTCACCCAGTCACCACCCTTATTCTACTGCTAATGTGCATGCAACAAATTCATTGGTTGCATCAAGGAGACTGCACAGAAGGTGGATTATCTTCACCTAACTGCCACACCCATGCAACAATACAGGCTTAATACATAATAACAATAGTAATAATAATCTTGATTTAGAAAAAAAAACAATGCAAAAAAAAAAAAAGCGTTGAGTGAAGTACTCTGAATGTCCAGGGAAGTTTAAAAAGGAACATAAAATAAGAACTTAGATAATTTACAAGCAAATAAATTAACCAGATATCACAAACTAAACATGTCAGCATGTAAATGTCTATTTAATAAGAAAGTTTAAGCACAGCCAGGTAAAAAGAATAAAAAGTTCCTCAAATATGGGAACAAAGGAATGAGACAGTACATCATCTGAACCACTGAAGGTTACCATCTGTCAGAATGCTCTTTAAAAAAAAATTAAATGTTTGCAAGAACAGTACTTTAGTACCATATCTGAGAAAGATATACTTCTTCCCCACGACAGGCATTTGTAATTTAGTGAGAAAAAATATACACGCATTAGTGAACAATCATTAATTTCTTGTGTCATGACTGTGTTGCTTCAACTTTCTCAGGGAAGATGTGGTTTAAAATTTTCCCCTTTATATTTCCAATTGCCCTTAAACGTTTCCAAATTCCCTACATTGCATCTATGACAGATGTAAAAACAACAAGGTGTCTGGTGGCACCTTAAAAACTAACAGATTTATTTGGGCATAATAAATAAATCTGTTAGTCTTTAAGGTGCCACCGGACACCTTGTTGTTTTTGTGGATAAGACTAACATGGCTACCCTCAATATATGACAGATGTAAAACTTAGAATTAAGTTTCTGTGCATTAGCAGAAAGTCCAATAAAGCCACTAAAGACGTAGTTTTAAATGGTACTCTAAATGATCAGAATATAGAGCAGGGATTGCATTTCAGTTCTGAAAGAGTATCTGACAAAGAAACCAGCCTATCACATTAATTCATTTTGAGTTTGGAATTTTTTTTAGCTTACTTGGCACATCTCACTGAGACTAAAAATTCAATCTTGGTCTGAAAACTGTGAGACGGATCATGAGCTGGTGTAAATCAGTGTAACTTCACTGAAGTCAATGGAGTATGCCAATTCACATGAGCTGAGGATCTGGCCCATTGTATGTAAGCCTCTAAAAGAAACACGAGCTTTTATAGAATACATTATTGTGAATTATTTGTCATTTTTTAAAAAGTGTGACTGTATTTCAAAGCATAAGAACAAGCAGGCTTTTAAAAAAGGTTTCTGGCTTTCAGCCTTCTCTCTGTGTTCCTTGACTTCTCTGTGTTTGTTATTCACATTCACCCCTTCCCCACCACACTGACTATAAAAGCCTTTAAAACAAAAACCAACATTCAAACCCAAGCTGGCAACATTCCTACAATTTGAAGCACTTTAAAACACAGTGTAACATGAGGAAAAATGGATTCCTTTCCATGGTAGTCATCTTTAAGTGAATTATAAACACCTTTCC
Source organism: Chelonoidis abingdonii (assembly GCF_003597395.2). Taxonomy (NCBI): domain Eukaryota; kingdom Metazoa; phylum Chordata; order Testudines; family Testudinidae; genus Chelonoidis; species Chelonoidis abingdonii. The sequence goes on along the minus strand of NC_133775.1, from coordinate 76,324,779 downwards.
GATCAGCCCATCATCTATTCAGTTTCTTGCCATCAATTTCAATGCAAGTTTAGCCTTTACATGTTAGGAATTACACATGTGCATTTCAATGGCAAAATTAGGCCCCTGGATTCAGAACCTTGACGTGTGTTCTCCCAGAAGACTAAAGTGTATCTGATGTCACAATCTCACTATTCAAAAATGAACTGTTCCCTGGAGAAGAGAAGAAGAAAAAAGACAAAGGGAGGGAGAAGAGAAGAGAAGGGAAATCTCTGTAGTGTCACATTTCCACTAGCTTTGGAATTTTTCATGTGTATCAGATAGGATAAAATACCCATCTCTTCAGAAAGGTGAAGAAAAGTATCTTGACCGTCTGATCTTTTAAAAAGCTATTCTTTCCCATTCATCCTCCCCCACCCCTATTCCCAGTGAGCACACACGCACTGCTCACCTAGACAGTGCAGCTCCCAGGACAAAGGCAGCATGTTCCTTTAGCACAGGCTCGGTGCTGTTTAGTCCATTAATCACAAGCTGAAGTCCACCCAAGGAAAGAAAGTCTTTTGCATTGTCCACCTATGAATGAATAGATTCCACACTAATGTAAAACTTAACATGCATCACTTGGGTTCCCATCAAGTTTTCAACCAAAGTAAATTAGAACAACATAACATCTAAATCAATTTTATCTTTTCCAGATCTACCTGGAATTTTGTTTTGAAAAGCTTCTTAAAATTAAAGAAAAAATCATGGCTCATAAATCATACACTGCTCCCTGTGAGCATCACATTCCACACTTCCAGAAACAATATACGCTGACAGGTGGCTATTATCAAATATACAACGCATCACTGAGAATTCAAATAATTTGATTAGCTATTAAAACTTTCCCCTGACACATGTGTTGTTAACTCAGGGAACCTGACACTGTCAAAACAAAGTAAATTCTCACTTATTCTCACTCTAGAAGGCCATTATTGAGAACAGAGGGAATTGTATGTTATACATACACACAAAGTGAGCTGTAATTGGCAGGCTTGAAGTATAAGAAATAATTGTCAAGCAGCCCGTCAGCAGCAGCAATAATGCACTAACTTCACATTCTAAGCTTCTGGTTAAAGCAAGAGATGGACAAACTATTCCTGACATTCAACATTAATATTGTGCAAGGTACTGTGTTAACCTGAAAGGCAGAAGCCAATCTTGAATTAATGGAGGCTAGCAAGAAACTTTCCTTGGACGCATGTTATCCCATAAGTGCCTGCTGCAGGGTTTCTTGTGCCTTCCTCTGAAGCAGCCAATACTAGGCTGACCACTCAGAGAGGATTCCAGAGTAGATGAACCAGTGGTCTGATAATCTATGTTCTAATATTCTTACATTCATCTGCTGCACTTTGACTTGAAACAGATTTTGGGCTATCACAGAGGAAAAGGAGGGAAAAATAAATCTGAATCAACACTAGAGAAGTGCCTGCAAGTAGTTTGCAATTGTTACCTAAAGGGAGAGTCTCAAGTAGTTCAGGCTTACTTAGTGCAAAGTTTAGTGCTTGTAAATTTAAAAGAATGATTTTTCAAAAATCTACTAGAGAGAGTAGTCTTCAAGGAATTTTCAAAATTGTTTGTATATTCATGGAACATTTTGTTGTTAGAATTCCCACCATTCCCATTTGGTGATGGAGACAGAAACACTAAAAAACAAGAGACTGTTGGGTCGACAAGGTAAAACTGACCATTTCGGGTTCCCTGCCCAGGGCCGCCCGGGGGGGGGGGGGCAAAGTGGGGCAATTTGCCCCAGGCCCCGGGCTCGCAGGGCCCCAACAGAACGGGCGAGGTCTGCCGCACCCGACCCCGCTCCGCCCCTCACGCGGGCCTCCAGCACATCCAGCAGCGTCCCTGACAGCAGCGCCCTGCGGCTCTGGCAGGACTCCTGAGCGCCCAGCCCTCTCCCTTACCACGTGGCTTTGAGCAGGGCGGAGCTCAGGGAACTCCGCGGGGAGCCACACTGCACCGCTGTTCAGGGACACTGCTGGATACGATGCCTGAGGCTCCGGGTGAGCGGGGTGCCAGGAACAGAATGGGTCGGGGAGTCTAAGGGGGTGGGCAGTTGGGGGGCAGAAGTAGGGGGTCAGATATGGGGCAAGGCTAGGCTGTTTGGGAGGCACAGCCTTCCTACTCTAAAGCTCATCCAGCAGTTTTGAGGCTTGCAAGAAGCCCAAGCTTGTAAGCTTTTCCATTAGGGCTACCATCCGTTTTCTTCTCAAATGTCAAATTCTAGTCTATATTCAATTTCAGTGCATATAGGGAGATTATGTCAGGGGAGAGTAGCTTCATTTTAAATTAAGCACTTGGGGAGATCAACATTGAGAAGAGCAATATCCTAAACACCCTACCTCTTACCTGACGCCTACCAAGGGAGACACCTCCGTACCCCCGATCCTCCTGCAATTCCCTGGAGGCTTCAGAGGGCGTTGGTTCAGTGGTTCTTCCAACTTTTTTGTTCCTGGTGACCCCTTTCACATAGCAACCTCTGAGTGTGAGCCGCCTCCCCCATCTATTGAAAACACTTTTATTATCATATTAACACTTTATAAATGCTGGAGGCAAAGTGGGGTGTTGAGGTGGAGCGGACAGGTCACACACCCCCAGTTCAATAGACTTGTGACTCCTGCAGGGGTTCCCGACCCCCAGTTTGAGAAGCCTGGTTAATTTAATTTTAGCACCCGTGCTTCATTCACATGCATGTGCTATTGTTGAGCATGTCAGTTTTCACAACATAGGCTCTCCCAGATTCTGGAACGAGCAAATGCTTGCAGTTTGGTGGAGCATGCTACATAAGCTATACTAAAAGACAACACAGTAACCGTCACCAGTTTGTGAGGGACCCCATGGAGTCAGTCTCTAGGAAACAGATAAATGCATGGAAGTTAAGTCCGTTAATGGCTATTACCCAGGATGGGTACACGAATGGTGTTCCTAGCCTCTGTTGTCGGAGGGTGGAGATGGATGGCAGGGGAGAGATCACTTCATCATTACCTGTTAGGTTCACTCCCTCTGGGGCACTTGGCATTGGCATTGTCGGTAAGAATAGATACTGGGCTGGATGGACCTTTGGTTTGACCCAGTATGGCTGTTCTTATGTTCTACCTAAATGAAACCCAAAGTTATGGAGACAGATATGAGTCAAGAAGCCAGCAGAGAATCAGAAACCTGGAAAAATCTTTGACTGGGTGGGCTCAGGCGTTGGTCCAAGTTGAGGTGGTTCAAAAGTTTTGGATTTTTTTAAGCAGAATTTTTATAGTGTTTCTTTAAACAATCAAACACAGCAAGCAGCAAATATTTGGCCACACGCTTCTGAAACCCAAAACCATACTCAGGTTTTGGCCGACTAATTTCAGCTTTTCAATTAAAAAAACACAACAATTTGAAAGAAAGCAGACATTGTCCACAATGTTTTCGCTTTTAAAACCACTAGTTTTCGATCCAAAAAAAGTTTTGACGGAAAATATTTCTCTAACCCTTTTAATGAGCTTTAGTGCCTTTTAGCACTAGCTGATGCTGAGAACCAGCGATACCTTGTAAAGAAGTTTTCTCAAAACTGGGTTTGTGCCGAGATGTGGAAGGTTTATTTTTCCCAGGGTCGCCCCTGGCGGGGAGCATGTGGGGCAATTTGCCCGAGCCCCGCAGGGGCCCCCACGAGAATACAGTATTGTAATTTTTTTTATGGAAGGGGCCCCCAAAATTGCTTTGCCCCAGGCCTCCTGAATCCTCTGGGCGGCCCTGTCCCTGCCTAAGCTGACTGAAGTGCTAAAAGTAACAAAATACTCCAAATAGAGTATAACAGAGTTAGCAGATTAGTTTCAGATTTAATAATCAAGATTTTTGTCCCTTTAACAAAATTGGTTATGGGTTAAATACTTCAGCAAGATCCTAATCATACAGTCACTGAATCATGTGCTTAATATACGCCGTCTCATTGACTTCACTGCCTAAATCAGGGGTAGGTAACCTGCGGCACGTGAGCTGATTTTCAGTGGCACTCACACTGCCCGGGTCCTGGCCACCGGCCCAGGGGACTCTGTATTTTAGTTTAATTTTAAATGAAACTTCTTAAACATTTTAAAACCTTTATTTACTTTACGTACAACAATAGTTTAGTTATATATTATAGATTTATAGAAAGAGACCTTCTAAAAATGTTAAAATGTATTACCAGCATGTGAAACCTTAAATTAGAGTGAATAAATGAAGACTTGGCACACCACTTCTGAAAGGTTGCCGACCCCTGGCCTAAATCCTACTGAATCAGGGCTAAGGTTTATATGCATTATCTATAATTCATTATGAGGTGGTAACCAACATGCATTTGGCAATTTACCCTCCTCAGCAAGAATCAATGGTACCTTGGAGTCCAGTTGCGAGATCATTTGCCTTTTGCAGCAACAGTTTTTTTCCTAAATCCTTTTGGATCACATTCTTCTAACTCTTCTATAAGCCTGACCTCATGTATCTCCTTGCCTTTCGCTGAGTCAACCCCCCTTTAGAGTTATCTTAACTGCAATATAAATCTAATCTAACCGCCTTGATTATGCCCAATCACCGTAATATTTAACAATATTTGAAACTAGAAATATCAAGTCTCTCTCAGTCTGTAGGAGCAACAGATTGGTTAGTTTACACTTTGCAAATATGTCTACATAAAAAGAGCTTAATGAGCGAAAGCCAATTCAAAAAACATGAGTTTTGCATTTAGTACTGATCACAGTGAGGTCAGTCGTCATTCTACTCTCACCTGGGAGCGGGTCCCATAGTCTAGCTCCAGTTCCCGTGAAAGGTCTCCCAGTCACAAGACTGGAGTATAAATTGTAAAAATGAGATAAAAACTTTTTAAAAAAATGCTTTAACCTTATTTTGTTTCTTGGCATCTGTTGTGAAAACTGCAACTCCTCACATTCTTTGTTTTTTCTTTTTCTTGAAAGCACATAAGCATTAACCCAGGGGTTCTCAAACTGGGGGTCAGGACCCCTCATTGAGTCACAAGGTTATTACATGGGGGGTCACGAGCTGTCAACCTCCACCCTAAACCCCACTTTGCCTCCAGCATTTATAATGGTGTTAAATATATAAAAAAGTGTTTTTAATTTATAAGGGGGGGGGGTCGTACGCAGAGGGTTGGTATGTGAAAGGGGTCACCAGTAAAAAAGTTTGAGAGCCACTGCATGAACTTCCCTGAGGAGCTGGGAATGCTTTGCTGAGCAACATATGCAGTGTTGTTATAGCAAATGCTTAGCTCCAGCCCATTGAAAACAGCAGAGAAGAAAGCCCAAGATCAAACGAGCACTCATTCAAGGAAGCATGCGGCCGAGGTGGGGGTATGGGAGACAAGTAAATTGACAGCAGTCACAGAGGGGGCAGCTTTAAATTGGGAGAGAGAGAGAGAAAATGGGGAGAGAGGAGATATTAGAAACGAGAGAAAAGAAGACTGTCAATAAGACAGAGAGGAGAGGAAATGAACACTGTGAAATCGTGTTGCAGTTCTGAAGGGAAAGGAAGAAAAAGACAAGGAAAGAAGAGTAAATAATCTGAGAGAGAAAAATGAGACGGCAAACTATGAAAAGGGGCCTGGGCTCTGTGTGCACTGGGGTGTAAATACTCTGCGCTCTGTCTATAAATGAGTTATGCTCTGTTTTCTTTATATTTGCTTTGTTTTTTGCATGTTACAGATAACAGCACAGCATCCTCTGTCTCTCCACAGCTGCCCCAAACACACTAAGCTGAATCCTGATTAGCATAGGGGCCAACTGATTCTGGCAAAGTAAGAGCTGGAGAAGACCTGTGACCCTGAGCTGATTATCTGTGAAAGATCAAGTTGGGTAAGTCTCCCAATCCAGTACCTGACCCCTTACCACTGCTTCCTCCCCTGATTACATTGTTAAGGTTGAGCTCAGCACATCCAGTGGCTTCTCTGCTAGATCCTGAGGGACCGATCACTGCTTATGGGCCAGCAATCTGGAACTTCCCCATGACTTGCTCCTCAGAGCAGACAGTAATACTCTGCTAGGAAACCTCAGAGTACAAAAGATATTCCACTCCAGGGCTTCCCATCAACAGTACACTTTGCATTCTGAGGACTGAGGAGCCAGTATAGGGTAGCACACAAGAGCTGGAGTATTAGCATTAGTGGTGCAGTACGATCTAACTTGGAGCATGAAAGACTTGCTGGGCCATCACCTTGTAAAGAAGATGGAATGGAGCCAACATTTTTCCTCAATAGGTCTGGCTTCTTGCTATCTACACTCTTCTGTAATGTCCTGTTAAGGATTGCTACTCAGATCCATCGGGCTGCATTGGTGTAACTGAGTCACAGGACAGAGAATTCCTGACTAATTATTTTCTGTGTTATGCTCCAGGAGCGTATTTGGCCGCCCTTCAGTAATTACACTAAGCAAGTGTTGCTAAAGTTAATATTAAATAGAGATGACATCCAGGGTGCACTGAACTAGCTGGAAGAAGAAAGAGGAGAAAGAATTATGTCTGCTGAAGGGCAGGTAATATTTCTTATCAGCTGCCTGTGGGGCATGGAGGGACTGCCCATAAAACTCCAGCTATCCTCCATTCGTATTCCAGCTTCCCCTCCATTTTCTCTCTTCTAGTAGTTCAGAGTCCCACCTGTTTGTGTTTGGGTATGATTCCCTTCACCACTCTGGTCCTACAGAACAGGAAGCAGTGAGTACTTACCATCTACACTAGCATTTCTGAATCGCAGGGATTGAACTTGGTTCCCCCCGATCCTGGAGTGTATATAACCAGCCATTAGGGCACTGGCAGTCCAAGTTTATTCTTTAAGTCAGGTGCACATGGCAGCAAAAGTATTGCAAGGAAAGAGTGTGCCAAGGTTTGCCACTCTGTGACTGTCTGTGGGAAAGATTCAGTATGGGAATAGGAAATGAAAAGCTCTGGAAATAATACTTTAAAGAGATTTTTCTTTTGCAGGAAGCTTGGCAGATGGACTTCGCTTCTCATCAGACCATTTTTTCCTAGCTTCCCCCCAAAACTGTTTTTTGAATGCATTTCATGCTAGTGAAAGGTGCCAGATTAACATCTCTGGAGACTGAACTCCCCAGAGAAGGTTCAGCACTGAGAACAGCAGTGGAAGCTTCCCCATATTTGCCTCTGTCAATCTGCTTCAAACTAAACGTGACAGAACCACATCTGCATGTGATATAAGAGGGTACTTTTCTCTACATTCTGTCCTCGGTCTCTGCACTGAGATTGCACACAGGAGAGCAAACAGATGCTGAAAATGATTTTTGAGACATGGGCATCTGTTTACTGGGAACTGAAACTCATTTCACCTACCATCAGACAGCTGTTTGGTGGCCAAAAAATTCTGGTCACTTGTGGGCCCAGATTTGAGAGGTTCTATATCCCACTTCTAAGTCGCTAAAAGATGGGCTTTCTGTATATGTGTGCGCATGCCTGGGTTATCTTTCTTGATATAGTGGCTTTCTGTATGGAGAAGTATGAGGAGAGATAATCATGAAGGGTTACAGACATAGGGTGACCAGATAGCAAGTATGAAAAAAATTGGGACACTTCTCTTTTCTGTAGTGGTATAGTTGTGTATATAAAAGACAAAGCCCCTCATATCAGGATGGTCCCGATAATACCAGAACATTTGGTCACCCTAGTCACACAGGACAACAGATGCCTTTCATGTAATAATAGAATAATAATATTTTTACGTATATTTATAAAGTACCCATCCCTGTACCCTGCAAGGCATTCAGGGCACTGACTAATAACTTCAACAATAAAAATATACACACAAATGGCAAATAAAACCCATCTTCAACCACCACATGCAAAAAGACTGATATATACAGAGGGCTGAGAGCACATCACAAATTGCGAAAACTTGGCCTCTAGGTAAATAGCGATTATATTTTATCAGTTTAGAATAATAATGTATTAGAAATGCAGATATAAAAGAAGCCCTGCAGTGGTCCTGTGAAATCACTTATTGTCCTCGGATTGCCATAATTAATTTGTATTATCTGATACTGAAAAGAAGAATAAAACCGCATTTATGATACCATATTCCCTGGATTTTACACAGCAGCTGTTAATGTTTTTTTGTTAGCTCACCTGATGAACATAATACTCAAGGTCATATAGTGCTGCTACTTTTTCATCCAGCGTAGAAGTAGAGCTGTTGAATTTGTTGATTAATTTAACCATAACTTCCAAATCAGTTTCTATCTTCATGTTGAGTTCTTCAAACTCCTTCTTCAGCTCTTCTATGGGACGAAACCTTTGTCTCACATCTTCCAGATTAGCCTTGGAAATGAGAGAAGTAAAACCAAAGGAAATACAGATGATAAAACAGTGGATTGGGGAGTACATCATCCTAAAGGTACACCCCAGGCTACAGACAACTTAAAAGTGGAATTTAACCTTCAGTGAGTTTAAAGGCCTTGATTTAGAGATTTAGGGACAGATTTTTAAGGTATTTAGGCACCTAAAGATGTAAATAGGCACTCAGTGTAATTTTTAAAAGTGTATAGATACCTAACTCCAACTGAAATCAGGGGGGAATTTGAGCTTTTGAAAATTCCACTAAGTTTCTATCTGCATCTTTAGGTGCTTAAATATCTTTAGATACTAATATAAAGAGAGAAGAAATTACCTCATAGTTTTGTCTGCACCTACCATTCTATATCATCTCTTTATCCCCTTCCTACACACCATTCAAGATTAAGCAAAATATAAAAGCATTACTCCTTGATATGCCATGAGGCTAAAAGTGCCACAATACTTAAGTCCATTCAATACTAACATCATCGTCACCTTGTCACATTTTTATACAGTGTCTTTCATCCCAAAGGCTCCCAAATGACAAATTCCAGAATCACTTCACCAATCACTAAAATGCAGGCACCTAGCATATGCTCAGGAAGGCAGCAGCTTTTTAAGAGCATCCAGCAATCTTGCATAACAGGTTAGGACAGGAAATAGAGAGTATTGTATCTGACAGAAACATCAAGGTAATTCCCTAAACTAAATTTGGGCTGGCTGCTGTGATGAAGGCCCTGACTCCTTAAACTCACTTTTAAAAATGGCTAAGAATGTGTTAAATACTCAGTCTGGTGATGTGACAGTGCAATAGAACTCTATTTTATATAGTATCTCTTATACAAACAATACTCTATAAAGTTTTGCAGAGTTCAGTAACAGCGGAGCGTGAGAATATAAAAGTTCATGTGGAAGGTAAGAAAGAAGAGATACTTTCAGCTGAGTTATGAAAGGAGATGAGACGTTAACAAGGTGGAGATACTCAGGTAAGGGTACGTCTACACTGCACGATTATTTTGAATTAGCTTAAACCGATATTACAAAACAGATCTAATAAAATCGGTTTAGCGCGTCCACAGTGGGATCCGAATCGATTGTTTGCGCTCTGGTCAAAGCTACCATCGATTTCAGGAGCGTGCACTGGGGTAGCTGTTGCCTGCAGTATCCAGTTCCACTTCGTGTGAGAGCAGTGCCTGATGGAGGCAGAAACACTGCCCGGTGTGCTGGTACAGCCTCACCTCTCCCTTGTGAAGGCAGCAGACAACCTTTGGCGCCTTTTCCGAGTGATTGAGCAAACGCCATAAGACAGCAAATCTTTCCTTTTTTTTTTTCAGCGTGGTGGGGAAATAACTGAGGAGCTTCCCTGAACACGCCAGACACTGTGTTTGGAACTACAGACAATGGAGAGCTAGCAAGAATGCAAATAATTTTCAGACTGTGTGACTGTGGGATAGCGAGTCTCATACCACCCTCCTCATGAGCTCCATTTGAGTCTCTGGCTTCCCGTACTTGTCACTCCAGCGTGTGTATCCTGAGTTTTTATCAACGCTTTGGCATTTGGGTTCTGTAACGGAGCTGGATACAACAGATGTCTTCCCATAAGCGATCAACCTAGTTCACCTACGCTACGGAGCTCTTTTCTCGATTTCAAACTGCATCGCCAGCGTGCTGATCAGATCCACGCTGGGCAAGCAGGAAATGTAATTAAAAGTTGCGGGCTTTCCTGTTTACATGCCGGGCATCCGATTCAGAATGCTGTCGCAAGGGTCATCGTGCGCACTCTGTGAGCCAGCCCGGCCACATAACGTCGTTCGTCCAATGAACCCTAATCGAGGTATCACTATCGAGATTTAGCGCTACTACCTCTCGTTGGGAGTTCGAAAGTCGTTTAAGGAGCCGTTTAACTCGATATTAATGACGACGTCGTGTGAACGGATACAGCGTTAAATCGGTATATCAGCCATTAAACCGATTTAAAGTCGCAGTGTAGACCTGGCCTAAGTTGTTCCTGGTAGCGTTAAATTGTGTGGAGGGACAGAGTTGAAACTGCCGATATACAGATAAAGCCAGAAAGGAAGCAGACAAAAAAGACTAATGTGAGATACACTGAAGCGTGGCCAGGAAGATTATGAAAACAAGGAAGACCATTCCAGGGTCCACTTCAGAATGAACAGAGACATCAGAGAATGGAAATGATGTGATCACTTGTCTTTGTATGGAAGAGAATTGTGTGAGATGCTCTGAGCCCAAAAGATTTTCAATTTCATTGCTCATTCCAACCTAACATACTCTAGTATTAAACGCACACACACACTTTATGGTTCATGCAAAAGAAATCCATGAGCTCAAGCAGTCAAAGAGAGCGATTTAGGGATGAAAGTTAAATCACTGTCAGTCTACTGGTAGCTGTACAATTTGTGCTCCTGTTTGCTTTGGTTAAATTGCTATATACACTGTATGGAAATTCAGAACATTCCTCCCAACAAAGGGAAACGAGCAATAGTCTTATAGAGCAAAGTTCATCCTTGGTGTTAACTCAACTGTACTTCAGTGGAGTTACCCCAGGGATGAATTTGGTCCTTGCAGTAGTAAATGGTGTAAAATGGAGTATTTTACATCCATTAGATGTAGCTGTTTTTAGCCCAGTTGTTGACATATCTATTAAAATAGTTTTTGAAGAACATGGTGTGACCCTAGGATCTCCTCAATGGCAAAGGGTTCAGTACTCTGTGTGAGCAACTCCTATCAGGCCTGACAAACTCACTATACCCAACATGCTGCTTTCATAGTACTTATCCAACAAGTGCCTAGTAAGTTATCAAATGAAAGCCAATGACACGATGGTCATCAATATAACTAAGAAATGCATGTACTGACACTCTATAAGGAAACGTGTACATATATACACTGAAAGTTTTAAAGTCTGTTACAAGGCAGAGTGAACAAACAGGGCTTCTGCCAGACAAAAGCATGTCTATTCACCTATCCCTGTTGCTGATGTAAATTAAGCATGGTAAAGCCAACGCAATGGAACCTCTAGTTGCATGTGAAGTTAACAGGAAAAACAGGTTGAAAAGAGGGATGTGAACCCAACAGGGGGAAACACACAGGAGAACAAGGAAGTGGTAGGGCACCTCAAAAGGGGCATTTCAAGGTTGACTGGACTGTAGGAAGGAAAGTTACAGATATGCATGGTATATCTGTATTTCCAAACTCTGATGTTTCTGGGTGACACCCCCAGACAGATTGGCATCAGCACTGCCTAATCTGTTTGATGGCCCGTGAAGGGTCATAAACTGTACAATGAACCCACTGAAAGGAACCAGGGAAGACACCTTATGAGTAAGCAAAGCATGTCATATGCCTGTGGACAGAGAACTCTTAAGGCCTCCATGCCATGTACTGTGAAGCTTGTGTTTGGGACAAAGGAAGTACAAGCCACACGGCAAAAGAACATAAAAGGCAGCTGCATCATCTCCATTTTGTCATCAATCCTGTTCCTTGCCTCTGGAGTAACTTTTCTACAAAAAAATGGTTACCTACCTTTTCGTAACTATTGTTCTTCCAGATGTGTTGCTCATGTCCATTCCATTCTAAGTTTATGCATGCCCATGTGCAAGGCTGTCCCTAGAGACTGTGCTGCCCTACACAGCCCCACTGCAGGGGGGCATCCCAGGCCTCCATGGGGGAGAAGGGGGCTGTGCCCAAGGGCTTTGGGAGGCAGGAGCATCCAGTGCAGGAAGACAGCAGGAGTCAGGCCCGCCCCCGCACTCATGAGGTGGCGGGAAGTGGAGAGACCCGGCCTCAACCTGCACCGTTCTGCTCCCTCGGCTCCCAGGTTTGAGCGAAGGGACGGGAACCACCCCCAGCACTCACTGGCAGCACAGCTGGGAGCCAGCGTAGCAGAGTGGGCTGGGGCACTCCAGTTCCCGCTGCCTGGTGAGTGTAGGGCAGGCCCAAACCCAACCCCTGCTGCAGTCCCTTGGGACCCATAGCTCAAGGTACGGGGTTTGAGTGGGAAGGGTAGAGTGGGGGTGGGGCAGGAGGAGGTGGGGCGGAGCAGGGGCTGTGGGAAAGGGGTGGGGCAGGGGCGGAGGCAGCTTTCCTGGGCCCTGCTGTGCGCAGCCCATGAGGGGCCAGCTGAACTGTCCGGGGGATCGGGCTGGCCGCTGGAGCTGGATGCAGCTGCGTAGGGCACCAGGAAATTTGGTACCCCAAATTTCCTGGTGCCCCCTGTGCAGCTTGCATATGGGTATGGATGGCTCTGCCCACGTGCAAAGTTGTCTGAGATTTCTGCCTTAGCAGTAGCCATAGGGCTGGCTGTGGCACGCCCTGGAGTGGTGCTCCCATGTGGCAGTATATTAGGCACTGCCAGCTCTGCACCCTCTCAGTTCCTCGTGGCTGGAAACTCTGACAGAGGATTAGAAGGGCAGGAAATGGAATGGACATGAACACATCTGGAACAACAACATTTACAAAAAGGTAGCTAACCGTTTTTACTTCAAGTGCTTGCTCATGTCGATTCCATTTTAGATGACTCAAAAGCAACATCCATGGAGGTGGGCTCGGAGTTCATAGCTCAGCGGCTTGCAATACTGCCCTATCGAAGCCAGCATTGTCCCAGGCCTGCTGGGTCAGAGCATAGTGGGACATAACAGTGTTGACAGATGACCAGGTGACCGCTCTACAGATGCCCTGGATAAGCACATGGGCCAGAAAGGCTGCCAAAGAGGCCTGTGCCCTGGTAGGGTGGGCGGTGACAATCGCCAGGGTGGCACCTTCACTTAGTTGTAGCAGAAGCAAATGCAGGCAGTGATCCAAGAAGAAATTCTTTGAATGGATACAAGGCAACCTTTCATTCTGATGGCCAAAGTGATGAATAATTGCATTGACTTACAGAACGGCTTGGTCTGGTCAGTGTAGAAGGCCAGAGCCCTTCTGACATCCAGGGCATGTAGCCTGTGCTCCTCCTCCGATCTATATGGCATCGGAAAGAAGACTGGTAAGTAAATGTCCTGGCCTGAGTGAATCTGAGAAACTGTCTTGGGAAAAAATGCTGGGTGTGGTCTTAGTTGGACCGTGTCCGTGTAGAAGACCGTGTAAGGCGTCTGCAAGGTGAGCACCCAAATCTCAGATACCCAGCAGGCTGATGTCACTGCGACCAGGAGAAGGAGGGAGCAGAAAGCCAGTGGCTTGAAGGGAAGGCCCATGAGCTACAACAGCACCAGATTCAAGTCCCACAGAGGGACCAGATCCCTGACATGCGGGTAGAGGCCTTCCAAGCCCTTAAGGAATCTGGCCATGATATCCTGAGCAAAAATCAATCTGCCCTCAAACAGCGGGTGGAAGCTGAGATGGCCGCTAGATGGACCTTGATCAATGAGAGGGACAAGTCATGGAGCCTGAGGTGCAGGAGGTAGTCCAGAATAAGCAACAGCAAAGCCCACTCAGGATGAACACCTTTGTCCGCAATCCAGCAGGTGAACTGTTTCCACTTGGCCATGTAGGGCGCACTGGTGGAAAGTTTCCTACTTCCCAGTAGAACGTGCTGAACCTCAGCCGAGTACTACTGATTTTCCATGTTTAGCCACACAGCAGCCAAGCAGTCAGATCTAACACCGCCAGAACCACAGCAGTCCTCTACACAACAGATCTGACCAGAGCGGTAGCTGGAACGGGATTGCCACTGAGAGGTCCATCACAATGCTGAACCAGTGTTGGCACGGCCATGCCGGCACTGTGCGGATGACGCTCACCCTGTCCTGTTTGATTTTCAAGAGGACCCTGGGTAGTTACGGCACCAGAGGGAAGGCGTACATCAGAGCCACCGACCATGGGAGCAAAACAGGCGTCCAACAGGGATCCTCTGTCCATGCCCCCAATCAAGCAGAAGACATGGCATTTCCTGTTCTGCCGGGACGTGAACAGGTCTACCCGGAGAGTTCCCCATCTGCAGAAGATGGAACTGGGCACCTCTGGATGAAGGGACCACTCGTGGCAAGATGAGAACGTCCTGCTGAAGCCATCTACCAAAGCCTTCTCGGTTCCTGGAAGGTGAGCAGCTACAAGATGGACGTTGTGCTGCAGACAGAAGTCCCAGAGCCAGAGGGTTTCCTGGCAGAGGACGGATGACCTGGGTCCGCCCTGCCTGTTGACAAAGAAGACTGCAGCCGCGTTGTCCATCAGGCCCTGGACTACTGTGCCTTGTATATGAGGTAGAAAGGCTAGGCAGGTTAGTCAAACAGCCTTGAGCTCCCTGACAGTGATATGCAGGGAACGACTGCGACTGGATCAGCGACCTGAAGTATTGAGGGCATCCAGATGGGCTCCCTAACCCATGTCTGAGGCGTCAGAGACAAGGGTCACTGACAAGGCCAGGGCCGCGAAGGGAACTTCTTCCAGCGTTGACTTGGGATACTGCCACCAGAGGAGGGATGACAGGACGCTGTCTGGAATCCTGATTACTCAGTCCATGATGTGCCAGTTGGGGACACAGACCGACGCCAGCCATGTCTGAAGGGGTCTGAGGCAGAGCCAGGCATGCCTGACCACATAAGTACATGCTGCCATGTGGCCCAGCAGCCTCAGACACGTGGGCAGTGGTGAGCGGGTGGGTCTGCAGCCCGCCATGGCCTGGAACCAAGTCTCTGGGAGGAAGGCCCTGGGCCAAGTGGAGTCAAGAACTGCTTTGATGAATTCTATGCATTGTACTGGTGTCAAGGTTGAATTTTTCTCGTTTATTATCAACCCCAGGTCGCGACAGATGGAACATACCGGTCAAGATGTCTCTGCACCTGCTCTGGAGACCGGCCCCATAATCAACCAGTTGTTGAGTTACAGATATATTTGGACTCCGCGACATCTCAGGTAAGCGGCCACTGGTGCTATACACTTTGCAAATACCCTCAGGGCTGACGAGAAACCAAAGGGCATCCCTGTGAATTGGAAATGGCACTGGCCCAATATGAAGCAGAGGAAGGTGCCCCAGGAAGATGGAAATATGGAAGTATACGTCCTTTAAATCGAGGATGGCATACCACTTGCCCGAATCCAGGGAGGGGATGATAAATGTTATACCAATAAAAACTAGCAGGATCTTAAAGGGGACAAGACATTTGTCACATTTATTGTAAATACCATAATAAAATAAAAGATAACAGCAAACAATGTTGTTTGGTTACTTATTCCTATGATTATATATATATATATATATATTCACACAATCATTCATACAAGTTCTGTGTAGATATTATAGTTACCAGCCTAAAGTTGCTTGTGACAGAATACTGGCCAGGTACTCTGTACACAAGAGTGGAGCCGAGTCCGGGTCAGGTGCACCTGATGCTCCTGGAGGCTGGCAGCAGAACCATAGACTCAAAGTCCTCAGTCTTCAGAGTCCAGCTTTATAGGGATTTTTCCCTATGTTAGTTCATGGGAGTTGCTTCATTCTGCTGTTGTTAAATTAATCAGCAGGTGGCTGGCTCCATGTTGGCAGCAGAATGTTACCCAAAGTCTCTTATCTCACCCTTCTTTTTTACAGGCTTTTAGTTTGGATTCAAAGTCTATAGGTCTTGGTGTGTCACGCTGCCTTTGGGTTTGGATTGATCACCCGTCAATTGCAGGCGTGACTTTCAGCCTTGAACCTGGCTTTGATCTTCCTTCTGTTGTTCTTTTGTCCTTTTCTTTTTAGGGTGGATGCTTTTTACTTTGTTTCACTGTTGTCTAGGTCTTCAGCCGTTGGTAGTTGAACTTCACCTCATCAGGACAGGCTGGGGCTGGAGGTTGATTTTATCATCCATACATGCCTCATTCACACATCTAAACTAACTAATAAGATTACAGCAGGGTTTGCAAAAATGAAGGTTGGAGGAAGCTTTTACAAAATGGAGTGAGCGTTTTAAAATGGGGTTTGAATTACAATATGGCAAACAGTGAACAGAAGTTACAATGCAGGCAAGTGTAGTGAATGGTGAACAGAAGTTACCTTAATAAAGTGAACAATTAAAAATAATTTCATTTATCAGTTCTACAGATGGAGGCCAGGAGACCATGCAAAACTTCAACTTCCTGAGAGACTTGTTGAGGCGACACAGATCTAGGATGGATCTGAGACCCCTTTTTGCCTTCGGAATTAGGAAGTAGTGAGAGTAGAATCCTCTGCCTTCCATGTTCCGAGGAACCTTTTCCACTGCCCCCTAGCACAGGAGGTTTTTGACCTCCTGAACAAGGAGTTGCTCATGACAAGGGTCCCTGAACATGGACGGGGAAGGCGGGTAGGAGGGATGGTTGGCTATAAACTGCAGGGTGTAGACCAAAGCAACCACGTCTAGGACCCAACAGTCCGAGGTGACATGGGACCAGGCCGACCTGAAGGGGTGGGTTGGATCCAGTACATTAGTTGGGGTGCCATCCTCAAGCGCATCCTCAAAATGACTGCTTCTGGCCTCCCTGACTTGTGGGAGGGGCAGGTTGGGCAGCTGGGTGGGAAGAGGATGGGTAGTGTCTCTTAGGCCCTTGAAGCCGGGGCAGTGGCGCATGCCCTGCTCAGAGCAAGTCCCAACTGGGACTCTATTGACTAACTACAACTATTAACTATCTATCCATGAAATGATGTACAACAACAATGAAACCAGTCAATGGCAAGAAATGGTGCTTCATCCAACCGTCACGGGCAGTAAGAAGGAACAGAGGGGGCAGGGCTGGCAGCTTTATTGGTGCCATAGCTCCTGAAATCGGTCTGTCTCAGTCTGCAGAGCCAAGAAACGATGCCGAGGGCTGTAGGTCTGCCTGGTTAGGGTCCTTAGACTAGTTTTTCATACCAGTGGTACTCAAACAGGCTCTGGAGCTATGTCCCATCAGAGGATGTTAAGGCGACTAACCTCACAAGGGATTGTGTTCTGATCGGCTGTGGCTCAGAGTGTAAAGAGGAAACCTGTTTCTTCTCATCAGAGCAAGAAAGAGACTACTTTGTCTAAGAGGAATGTGGGGAATTTGGATTGGTGGATGACCTGGCTGCATCCCATTTGCTGGGGAGAGTCTGGGGCCAGGTCCAATCCCCAGACAGATTTTTTTTTACTCCAGTTCCCTAAATGGCCCCTTCAAGGATTGAACTCACAACCCTGGGTTTAGCAGGCCAATGCTCAAACCACTGAGCTCTCTCTCCCCACCCCTATCCATGAGACAGTCATAACCAAATGTCCCAGTCTTTTCTGGTTCTGGAAGTCAATTCATGGCAATGGGAATACTTTTGTGGGACATGTCCCTCTCCTGGACAATGATACACTACAGGTGACCATCCGTTACAGGGAAGGCATTCTAGCAAGAGACACTGTACAAGCCGGGAGATCCAGGCATAAGGGTGAGGGAAAAAGCTTCCCAATCTGGAAGGTCAGGAAGCAGGAAATGAAAACCTAATCTATGAAGTAATGGTAAAGGTAAAGTTAAAACAAAAAAATCTTTTTTTTTATATTATTCCTACTACTTCTCCTTTCTTCAAACCACACTAAAAACTGACAGGTAAGGCACTATCTACTGGGGGAAAAGGAGAAGCAGGGCTTTGCTGCGGATTCCATCCCAGACCAAAGGCCACAGAGATGGAACTGGGGAGCAGGTGGACCACACAGTGCTATACATACACATCCCGCTCACAGCGCAAGGGGGGGAGGTACACATGTATGGTCCAACAGGCACTGCTGATGAAGATCTCTGATCCCAGGCACAAGGGCTCTGCCGCACCTACAGTGGTGCACCTATCACTCAAAGAAGAACCTGTTCTTATTATCTTAGCTCTCTCTCTCGAATCTTAATTTTGTTGTAAATATATCTGATTTCACTATAAGCAGATTCCAGTGCTGTGTTGTTATAAAGGCTCTGATCCAGAGCTGTGCCAGTCAAGCTGTGTGTACACTCTCTCTTTGGAGACAGCTTACCAGGCTATTTCTGAGAGTGTTCCGTGACAGCGGCTGGATATTACAGATGGGGATGCTGGCAGAGGGGCTAGGGGATTAGTGTATATCTGTCACTACCTTGCATAGGAGAGGGTTAGGTCTCAGGAGACCAGGAAGTCAATGCTTGTCTGTGTCCAGGAGCTGTCGGTTTCAGGAAGCTGAGCTACAACAGGCATCAGGCAAGACTGCTTCACATAAGGGCAGATGGTGGTGAGATACCTAACAACTCTGAGTATCTCTGGGGAATGTCACACCTGGATCATTCTCACACAATGGGTTATTACTGATTTTTGCATTTAAATGACATTCATAAAAGAATTCTGCTATCAGTAATATTGGCTACCAGATAAATAATTCTCTGAAAAAGGAGATGCCTTGCCCAAAGGATAATAAGAATATTGCTAGAGCAACTGGAACACATTGACTGGACTAAGGGAATAACATTTCTAATCAACTGATAGGCTAAACATCTTTGTGATATATGGGGACTGTGATGGCAGTATAGAGTTTTTGGGACCCAAAGAGGGGTCATCGGAGTATTTGCTCACTTCCTTTGCCTCAGTTTTACTATCCAACTCATGCAACAGTCAGATACAAGAGTGAAGCTTGGACCTAGAGGAATCCTCTCTAGTGCTGCATCCCATTTGCTCAGCCTTATATACACAAATGTAGTTTGTTTTGCTTTGAATTGTGGCCTCTATGTGACTGAGTAACCAAGAGCTGACAACTTTGGTTGAAAGTTTATGTTATGCTGGCAGGCAGAGAAATAAATGAGCAGGTCTCTTTTTGAAAAGAGTGAGTTTTTTTGGCCATTTTAAGTGTATTTATTTTGTATGAGGACTTCTTTGGAATTGACTTCTGTCGTGGGGCCTTATCCTGTTCCCATTAAAGTTATAAGGATTTTGCGACTGGCTTCAATACGAGCGAAATGATCCAAACATAATAATTACAGCTAGTTAATAATTCACTGTCAATAAACCACCTAATGAATTTAGCCCACTTTTTGTTTGCAAATTATTCAAGAACCAAATCTGATTGCTACTAATCAGTTTATTTGGAAGTGCTCACCAAATAGGCTGAAATATAGTCACAAACTATGGGGAGTTCACAGATTTTTGTTTGCTTTTCTTTCCCATGGCATGTGATTGGTTACCTAGAGTCAGAGGGTATTTTTTTACTTCCTGATTCTGAGTGAAGGCTGTTAAACAGGATAATAATGAATAGCAAACAACACATGAGACAAATAATCCTCATACTAGAAATTACTACACTTTGTGATTTTGCAAATGTTTTCATGAACCAAACCAGCGATCAACTAAATTAACAAAAGCAACAAACAACAGGACCACACAAGAAACAGTAAGATGTATTCACAAAAATGTTCACATATTACTCTTGGTATTACTCATTCAAATCTAATAATGATGCCGAACCAAAAAAGCTAGGGAAGCAACATCCCACCTGAGGTCTTACTGACATTACTTACTTCATGTTCACGGAAGAGATTTGCCATTTCACTTCTAGCATCACTGGTATGACACGAGCCTCAGTAAGATATTTAGATCTGGGGCCTGGGGATTCCAGGGGTTGATTATATGGAGAGTCAAACTTCCACACTTGTGGTTCAAATCCCACTCTGGAAGTTAGTGACCACAAGGCCACCTGATGGCTGTTCTGTCACTGAACCAGTAACCTGAGTCCACTTCCAAAGTGCACTAGCGTCCACACTGTGATCACCACTAGTGGCAGCTTTTCCAGCCACAGTTTATGGTGTACCAATTATCAACAAATATGTTACACTATATGTATAAATATATTAACTACAGCTGTGCAATAGAAGGCTTTTTAGAACAAGAAGGCTTAGAATTATCTTTACAAAAGCTTTCAATTTATATAGAAATCCCAGCTTTAGCAACATAGCTGAGGAAATCCTGACATGCCATTGAAATCAATGGGAACTTTGCCACTGATTTCAATGGGATCAGGATTTTACCCAGAAAATTTATATTTGCCTGATAATCATAGGCAAAGCAGGAAATGGTCTGTTGGGTTCTCCTTACACTGGTGGTTTTCAACATTTTTCCATCTGCATGTCCCTACAAAATTTTGAATGGAGCTGCAAACCCCTTGGAAATCTTAGACATACTCTGTGGACCCCGAGCGGTCCATGGACCACAGGTTGAAAACCACTGTCCTACAAGATTGTTCCCCACAGTACATTTTCCAGCACTTGTAGCCATGTTGTTTCTAATGCATACTTCATACAGTGTTACACCAGCCTTTCATGGGGTGCTTTAGGAATAGGAACTACCTTTTCTTCCATTGTGCTTTCTGTCTTTTCTTTTTCCTTCATTTTAGCCAAAGCCTCTTTGAGTTCCTGTGCTGTAAATGAGTTTGAATCGATATGCATCTCATCCAGCCTTGCAGAAAAACAAAAACAATAAAACATTATATGGGTGAACAATTTATCCTTAAAAAAATACAACAATCAACATTTGTTGGGAGAAAAAGTTGAGTACTAAATTCCCATTTATCTAGCACAGAACATGCAGAAGAATCAATGCTCCAAAGTAAGGTTAGATCTAGCACTCAGTTTAAGAGTGTGGCTTTAAGACACCATCTTGACAGTCATAAAGCTGTGGTTTGAAAATCCTCATGGTAACGCGAGATCTCAGTTCCTAATACTATAAAAACTGCTCAATATATCTCCCTAATCTATCATCTGCAGATGTATAAAACAGGAAAAATTTCATAAGCAAAAGAAGAGCACAGATGTGCCCAGAATATTGACAAGGATCTTTTACTCGTAAGTCTTGGGATGGGTGCATTCAGTTCCAAAGCTGACATTTTGAGGATTATGATATCAAACCAAGGATTGGGCAACTTGTAGTTCCTACAGTCTAAGAAACTAACTCTGCTGTTCTTTTTGCGTTGTCCTAACCTGATCCTAGGGGGTAAAGGGGATTACTTTTGGCAGTGAGAACTGTTGCGCTGGCGAAAAGAAAACCCAGGGTTGGGACATCTCAATGAGTTTCTGCATGCACTGGATCATATGTAGAGGTAAGGGGAAAGGGGGTACAGAATGGTAGTTTCCACGTATTTTGAGAAATAAAAGTCCCCATGGTTACAAAACTTGTCTTTGTAAAGAGAACACAAGGAGGGAAATGGTTGAGAGTTGTATTTTTTAGGCAATTTTTAAAAAATAGATGTAGTGAAGGCTGGTGACATCTTGAGTGTGTGTCAGCACAAACTGACACTTAAATGAATGCTTAGAGACAATGCACAACAGCAAGTAAAGACCTTGTTGTATCTGACTCAAACCACTGTGAAAAAAGCCTCCATAAGCTATCCTGCTGCATTAATTTCTCGAAAATAATTTGCACCCCATTGCTACAGAAAGTTTCAAAAGAACAAGTGACATTCACAAGTAGTCATACTGCAAGTTTAGTTTCAGAATCATGGCTTTACAAAGTATGAAAGTCTCTCCAAAAGCACAGTGAGGGCATTTTAGCACCCATGCAAAAAGGAAGTAGGGCAGCTAAGACCCAGTTTACAGAAGTACTGAGCACCCCAAATGCCAATTAAAGACTCTGGAACCTGTGGATATTCAGAACGTCTAAAAATCTGGCTCCTATTAAAAGAAATGAAATAAAATGAAATCTACTTCTGTATAGCAGAACAGCAAGTACTTTATACTACTGTACCTTTTTCTTTTCTTCTGGTATTTCATGTCACTTTTTTCATTTTTGTTATCTGGAAGCCTGGCTTCTCTTTCCCCTGTTTGAAGATTTAATCGCACATGTAACCCTGCAGGAACAGCCTGACCTACAAACAAAGGTTAGAGTATTTTAGGCAACATTTATTCTGCTGAGGATTTACCATGCTGGGCATATTTAAGTCAGACACTTCTATTCCAATGTCGTACAGCAAAGACAGTGAGTCAAGCAGAAAAGTCAAGGTTTGCAGTGTGACAAAGAACAGGGTATTTACTGTAGCCTGAGCACTTCCCCAGCTGCCCAAAATTAATAGGCAGCAGGTTTAAAACAAACAAAAGGAAGTATTTCTTCACACAGTCAACCCATGAAACTCCTTGCCAGGGGATGTTGTGAAGGCCAAAAGCATAACTTGGTTCAAAAAAGAATTAGACAAGTTCATGGAGGATAAGTCTGTCAATGGCTATTAGCCAGGATGCTCAGGGATGCAACCCCATACCTTGGGTGTCCCCAAGCCTCTGACTGCCAGAACCTAGGACTGGATAACAAGGATTGATCACATTGCCCTATTCTGTTCATTACCTCTGAAGCATCTGGCACCGGTCACTGTCAGAAGACAGGATTCTGGGTGACATGGACCGTTGGTTTAATCCAGTATGGCTGTTCTTATGGAACCTTGACACAAGTGCCATTTAACTTCCAGAAAGTCCAATGACACACAACTGTTAACATGGCTGACACCCCATTCCCTGACCACCTCACAAACTTAGATCCAGATTGCTGACTCCTCAATGAAATAGTGACACTTGGTTATGCAGAAATCTCAGTGAGCTAGGGACACTGATTCTGTTACTGGCACAGTAGTAATTTTATAATAGTATCATCTGTACTTACATGTCTCAATCTAAAAATCAGTAACAGCCATAGGTGCCTAGATAAGCTCAATGCAAGCAGCAGAGGATCCTTTCAACTTCAACAGATATAGTCTGGATATCATGTTACTTTGCTGTTCTGTAGCGTACTGAGATGCCAGATTTAAGGAATATTTGATCAACATTAAATGCCAACAAAAAGATAGGAAATTCATAGTCAGTCATCCACATTCCTCTAAAAATGCTTTGGCCTAGTCACAAGATTGAGGTTACAGCTAACTGATAACATTTCAGCATGGACCTGTACTCCATGGATGAAGTGGAAATGGCAGTATTTCCTCTGAGGTATGATTCCATTTTCTGTGTCCTTCCCCTTTTAATACAAGAAGTTTGCCTGATAGATGGGGGTGGGCATCTTACTAAATCTCTCTCTCTCTCTCTCTCATACACACACACACTCCGCTTTTTCTCCCCCACAATATATTTGTATTCAGTCTTCCTTTGTCTGTTTTCCTTAATTTAAAAGGCATAGAGTGAAAGGGTATGTTTGTCTTTTTGAATTTGAGACACACAACATTTCCTATTGAAGGGCACTGGAGACGTAGATAATTCATTTTATTATAAATATGTCTTCTCATAATATGAAAGCCTCTAGTCTGAAGAACTAGTGTGCAGATTCCACCCACATAAGACCACAGAGGTATCTAACTGGTCAAAGCTACCAGTGCCTGAACTGGTCCTCCATCATCAGTCTGGAGTGTGTCTCATATCCTTAAACAGGGAATATCCAAAGTTTATAGTTGTTTTTAAATGTACAAAGGTGGGGGAAAGTCCAGACTAAAGGATTTCCTGTTCTAATAAGGTATATTTATGATAAAAATAAGTTGACTTTTCCTACATTTCCCTTTAGTAGGAAATGTTGCATGTTTCAAAACAAAGAGACAAACATGTCCTTTCACTCTAGAGTAAGAAAAACAGACAAAAACCGATCAACTATAAAATGTTCATGTGGCACCCTATACCTTGGAGGAGCATCTTGTAAACTCCACATTCCTCATCTGTATATTGTGACAAAGTTCCTCCTCTACCTTGTTGGGTCCTGCGCTTATTGGCAGATTTGCTCACCTCAGTGATCTTCCCCACAGTCTGGATCAACTCTTCCTGTGTCTGATCAGGAGTTGGGAGGTTTGGGGGGAACCCGGGCCCACCCTCTACTCTGGGTTCCAGTCCGGGGCCCTGTGGATTGCAGCNTGCTTGTACTCCTTAGTCCTCCAGCAGCACACCCTCTCACTCTCAGCTCCTTGTACTTCTTGCTCCCAGCTCCTCACATGCACTTCCTCTCCTCTGACTCCTCTCCGCCTGACTGGAGTGAGCTCCTTTTTAAACTCAGGTGCCCTGATTAGCCTGCCTTGATTGGCTGCAGAAGATCTAATCAGCCTGTCTGCCTTAATTGGTTCTAGCAGGCTCCTGATTACTCTAGTGCAGCCCCTGCTCTAGTCACTCAGGGAACAGAAAACTACTCATCCAGTGACCACTATATTTGCCCTCTACCAGACTCCTGTAGCCCACTGGTCTGGGTCTGTCACAATATAATTGTGATATTGCATATAAAGCAGGCCGTGTGAGGTATCAGGGGAAAGGTTATGATTATCTGAAAGTCATTTTTCTATCTATCATTAATGCATATGAAGCTATGAAAATTGTGTTATATGACCGTCACTGAAACATACTGTAAGCTAGGGAATCATCCAGATATTAGCTCCCCAGAGGCAACAGCAAGGAAAATAACCAACACCTGATCAGGGTGTCAAACAACCCATCAACAGCCATTGTCCAGCAAGGGAGCTACAATTCAATGATTCACCTGCAGGAGCCCACACCAGGGGAAGTGCTCAAACTTGCCTAGAGACTCAGCATTGCCGCCCAGACATGCCTGGACTTGTGTTCCCCAAGCACAAGGGACTGAGGGTATAAAAGAGAACACATGGGGCCCATGTTTGCCTTTCTCCTGCACCCACCTATGCTGCAAGCAACAAGGACTCCAACAGAGGGGCCTGACCCAGGTTTCAAGGGTGAATAACTATAATATGACTATGAACCGCAATATCCAGTGGGGTGAGAAAATCTAATCTAAATGTTACCCAGTCTAATAGGGTTGAGAGTTTAGACTGTGTGCTTATATTTTATTTTATTTTGGTAACTAACTCTGACTTTTTGCTTATCACTTAAAATCTATCTTTTGTAGTCAGTAAATTTCTTTTATTGTTTATCTTTACCAATGAGTTTGTATGAAGTGTGTGGCAAACCTGCTCAGGTCTGCAAAGGCTGGTGTATATCCACTTTCCATTCATGAAGTGGTGAACCAATTAATAAATTTGCACTGCCCATCTTGAACCGTGCAAGGTGGTATATTGCTGAGGTACAGTGCTGGGAGGGATTTGGCTGGTGCCTTTCCCTGTGTGATTCATGAGTGGCTCTGGGAGCATTCATGCAATCTTGCTGGCTGTGGGGCTCCATATGCTGATGTGCTGAGTGATATCAGCACCTGGACAGGTTTGCTGCTTGTCACTAGCAAGGCATTGTGAGAGACAGCCCAGGCTAGAGAGAGTTAAGGGGGCACAGAGGTCCCACAGTCCCACATGCACCCCAAAGATCCAGTCACAGTTCAGATATATATGAGAGAGGTGTGCTCTCAGACACCATAGATCTTCCATCATCAGTCTCATGACTCAGATGGGGAAGAGGGGCTTCTTTTCCATTAGCAAAGATAGAAATTGCAAAGTGTACAATCTATGACAAATATTCTCCCAATCTCTTTCTCATTTCTAGAAGATGAACTTTGAAGAAAGATGCAGTGATAGCAAGGACTCTGTGTTCCCCTGTGACAGCAATCTAGTTGGGGGCAGCTAGAAGATGCTTTTAAAAGAAAGGCTTTAGTAAAGTCTTGAGAAAAAAGACAAGCCACATCTCCACTCTGTCATTCAAGAGACAACAGACTGAGGATTCTTAAACAACATACTGATTGTAAAATGAAATTATAGAGAGGGATTTCCAGACAAATAAATATATTTGCCTCCTAGCCTTCATTAGGTATGAATACCATTTGGACTGAAACAAGCATAAGGAGAAAGCAAGGTTCTTCCAGTCTCAAAGTGAGCAGAAATACCTCACTAGGTCAAAAGCACCTGGAGAGAACGAGGTTACAAATGCAGTATTTTCTCAAGTAATTCATGAATTGTCAAGTGTAGCCAGAAATAAATGTCCCTGTTAGAACAGTATGGCATACTCTAGCTTTCACGTTTCACATGCATCTGGCCACATTAGTTCACCGTGTTGCCAGAGGACACGAACAAGGATGATGTGCTTTACTTAAAAGAAACATAAAAAAGAGAAGGAAGAAAAGCAGCCTACGGTAGGACTGAATGACTCACATGTTACTATTTCTCTTACTTTAATTTACTGGTTGCTGAAAATAGACACTGAATGTGAATCCCAGGGTTTGTGAGCTCGCAAATGCAGCACAACTGAATTAAGGATTTTGCCATCAGAAAAATGACACAAACATTTCACATGTTCTGGAATTAAGTTTGACTAAGAACATACCAGGAAAACCTCTGGTTGCATGTATGTAAAATATAAATAATATTCATGCCATCAAGAAGCTTATCCTATCGTTTGAGACAGCAGCAAAGTCTCATGGTGCAGTAGTATAAGGGTAATCACTTTAGTAAACTGCCAAAGATGAGTCTCAGTTTCAACAACAGTCTTATTCATTCACTCTAAAATGTCCCAGATCTTCGGCACAGGGCAAAGACTCTTTTTGCTTTGGTGCATATTAGTGTTATTATTTTACAATGAGTTTAGAGCTGGTGAAAAGCATCGGATATCTCTTTAGCCAAAGAACAGAGACAGCACGGGGAGCAGTAAACTAAGCTCCCCCAACTACCTGTCAACGCATCTTGACCCTGACATGAAGGGACTACTTCTAGCATCAGAGGGTAGTTCAGCCACCATGCCTATTTAGCCCTTGGCCTCCCTGCTGAGACTGTGAACAAGGAGGTCACACAGTGGTGTTATTTCCTGTGTGGTGCTCATCTGTCCAATACAAACTAGATTAAGAACTCAATTCATTTTACATAGGCCAACAAAGATCTGCCTGATGGTAATGTATTTCTGGGACCAGATTTGAACCAGCGACACAAGGTGGCAAGGTTCTCCATCCCACTACCAGTCCCCTGAGCCAACCAGTGCCCAGCCTCTTAGTCGTAAATAATAGATAAAATCCATCATACAGAAATATCATCACACAAAGGACTCCTGATGCTACTTAAAAGCTGAGGTATTTCTGGGAAATAAATGTCAAGGCAAAGCGAAGACACATTTTTCAAAGCAAGAGACATTGATCCAATGATAATATTCTGTTACTATGATTTTTTATACCCACTATATATTTAAACGCTTTATTTAATGGCTGCTGTTACAATGGAAACAACAGCTTACTGCACTATTGCTGACCCGGTGGATTCCAGCATTCAAACTGGGCTTAGAGAACAACTCTCTTCTGCGCTTCCACCAGCTGGAGGCCAGTCTATATATAAAGAAAGAAGAAGGTCTGCTTTATGACAAATGCTTTCTCAATCAAGAGCCCATCTGACGGTTTTCCAAAATCTTTTCTGACACGGATATGTTAAACCTATCTGAATGTAAAAGCACTGGCATACTAAAACTATGTGGTGCTTCTCAGGTCTTTCTTGAGAATTAACATCTTTTTATTTAGTCACATTTTGCCTGTCTTGAAAGTTGCTTAAAGTGACACAAAAGAAGAATTTAATTTATAGCCCTATTCTTTTAATCTTGGTCAGCCAGATTTTTTCAGACATCCGTTTATTTTGCCTCATAATATATTAGACAAAATAACAGCCCCAGAGTCAGCTTCAAGGCAGCAATTCACTCTCAGGGGTTCCACTAGCATTTATAAACTGATCCTATTTCTCTCCTGTGTTTTATGTTATCAGCTAAACCTGTCAACTTAAATTATTGCCTTGTAGCCAAATCACAGTTATCTATTATTCTGTTATGTGTACATTTCTGAAGCTTTGAACCTATATCAAGTTTTTCAGGAGTTGAAAACAAAACTATAAATAAACAACTGGAAAACAGAATAGGTTACCATTACATTGACAACCAAAGTTAAAGTTATCAGCATCATATACAGAGCTGCTACAGCAATGGGACCCTTGCACTGCATACGCCTCATGCAGAAGTTTAATTAACATTTTATAACATTTTTTCTTCACAGGGATCAAATGACTCCCTGTTGAAGGAAAAGGCCCAGGTAGGGACCATCGAATTATGGAAGTAAATGCATGGTTACGCAGGTGGTATCAGAGAGAGGGTTTTGAATTCTTAGACCATGGGATGTTGTTCCAGCAAGTAGGATTGCTAGGAAGAGATGGGATCCACCTAATGAAGAGAGGGGAGAGCATCTTCGCAGGCAGGCTTGCTAACCTAGTGAGGAGGGCTTTAAACCAGGTTCACCGGGGGATGGAGACCTAAGTCCTGAGGTAAGTGGGATACCAGGAGGAAATAACAAGAGAGAGGACTCCTGATTCATACTGAGAAACCAGGGCAATCAGTTAGCTATCTTAGATGCCTGTACACGAACCCAAGAAGCCAGGGAAACAAGCAGGAAGAATTGGAAGTCCTGGCACAGTCAAGGAACTGTGATGTGATTAGAATAACAGAGACTTGGTGGGGTAACTCACATGACTAGAGCACTGTCATGATGGGTATAAAAACTGTTCAGGAAGCACAGGTGGGGGAGAAAAGGTGGAAGAGTTGCATTGTATGTAAGAGAGCAGTATGACTGCTCAGAGCTCCTGTATGAAACTGGAGAAAATCCTGTTGAGAGACTTTGGGTTAAGTTTAGAGGCAAGAGCAACAAGGGTGATGTCACGGTGGTCATCTTCTATAGACCACCAGACCAGGAGAATGAGGTAGACGAGTCTTTCTTCGGACAACTAACAGAAGTTTCCAGATCACAGGCCCTGGTTCTTATGGGGGCTCCAATCACCCTGACATGTGCTGGGAGAGCAATACAGCAGTGCACAGACAATCCAGGAAGTTTTTGGAGAGTGTTGGGGACAACTTCCTGGTACAAGTGCTGGAGGGACCAACTAGGGGCCAGCTCTTCTTGACCTGGTGCTCACAAAAGGGAAGAAATGGTAGGGGAAGTAGAAGTGGGTGGCAACCTGGGCAGCAGTGATCATGAGATGGTCGAGTTCATGATCCTGACAAAAGGAAGAAAGGAGAGCAGCAAAATACAGACCCTGGACTTCAGAAAAGCAGACTTGACTCCCTCAGGAACTGATGGGAAGGATCCCCTGTGAGGCTAATAGGAAAAGGAAAGGAGTCCAGGAGAGCTGGCTGTATCAAAGAAGCCTTATTGAGGGTGCAGGAATAAACAATCCCGATGTGCAGAAAGCAGCAAATATGGCAGGCGACAAGCTGGCTTAACAGAGAAATCTTCAGTGAGCTTAAAAACAAAAAGGAAGTTTACAAAAAGTGAAAACTTGGACAAATGACTAGGGAGAGTATAAAGATAATGCTCGAGCATGCAGGGTGTAAGCAGGAAGGCCAAGGCACAATTGGAGTTGCAGCTAGCAAGGGATGTGAAGGGTAACAAGAAGGGTTTCTGCAGGTGTCATAAACAGATAGCTAAGGGTTAATGTTTCTTTTACCTGTAAAGGGTTACACGAATGGAACCAAACACCTGACCAGAGGAACCAATCAGGAAACCGATTTTCAAAGCTCAGGAGGGAATGTATGGGTGTGTGTCCCTTTGTTCTGAGTTTTTTGTCTGTCTCTCGGCTATGAGAGGGATCTTTCTATCTTCAAGCTTCTAATCTTCTGTTTCCCTGTTGTAAGTACAGGTATAAACAGGTATAATAGGTTTTTTATATTGTTTTTGTATTTACATGTGTGGTAGTTGCTGGAATGTTTAAATTGTCTTTTTTTTTTTTTTTGAATAAGGTTGTTTATTCATTTTTTCTTTTAAGCAATTGACCCTGTATTGTCAACCTGATACAGAGATATGTTTATGTGTTTTTTCTTCTTTTTATATAAGCTTTCTTTTTAAGAACTGTTTGAGTTTTCTCTGAGGACTAAGGAAGGAAGGGAAGGGAAATTCTCTTTGCGTTAGATTTACGGAGGGTGAATTGTGCAGCCTCAGGGGAAGAAGGGCGGGGGGAGGTGAATTGTCCTCTCTGTTTTGAAAGTCAAGGAGTTTAAGTACAGTATCGTCCAGGAATAACCCAGGGAGGGGACCAGGGATGAGGTAACGAGGAGACAAGAGGAGGAGGTTGTTTTCCCTTTGGTGTGAGACTCAGGGCCTCTGAGTCTTGGGGTCACCCAGAGAAGGTTTTGGGAGACCAGAGGGAGCCAAGCCCTGGAATCCTTGGCTGGTGGCAGCGATATCAGATCTAAGCTAGTAATTAAGCTTAGAGGGTTCATGCTAGCTCCTCATTTTATGGATGCTAAGGTTCAAATCTGAGTAGGAAGCTACGACAACAGGTATGTTAGCAACAAGAAGGTCAGGAAAAGCGTGGGACCTTTACTGAATGGAGGAGGCAACCTAGTGACAGATGATGTGGAAAAAGCTGAAGTACAGTACTCAATGCTTTTTTTTCCCCCTCAGTCTTCACAGCCAAGGTCAGTTCCCAGACTGCTGCACTGGGCAGCACAGTATGGGGAGGAGGTGAGCAACCCTCAGTGGTGAAAGAACAAGTTAAGGACTACTTAGAAAAGTTAGACATGCACAAGTCAATGAGTCTGGATCTAACACATCCGAGGGTGCTGAGAGAGTTGGCTGATGTGACTGCAGAGCCATTGGCCATTATCTTTGAAATCGGGGGAGGTCTCGGACTACTGGAAAAGGGCAAATATAGTGCCCATCTTTAAAAAAGGGAAGGAGGAGAATTCAGGTAACTACAGACCCGTCAGCCTCACCTCAGTCCCTGGAAAAATCATGGGGCAGGTCCTCAAGGAAACCATTTTGAATCACTTGGAGGAGAGGAAGGTGATCATGAACAGTCAACATGGATTCACCTAGGACAAGTCATGCCTGACCAACCTGATTGCCTTCTATAATGAGATAACTTGATCTGTGGATATGGGGAAAGTGGTGGATGTGATATAGCTTGACTTTAGCAAAGCTTTTGATACGGTCTCTCACAGTATTCTTGCCAGCAAGTCAAAAAAGTATGGATTGGATGAATGGACTAGAAGGTAGATAGAAAGCTGGCTAAATTGTCGAGCTCAACAGTTAGTGATCAACGGCTCGATGTCTAGTTGGCAACCGGTATCAAGCGGCATGCCCCAGGGGTCGGTCCTGGGGCAGGTTTTGTTCAACATCTTCATTAATGATGTGGACGATAGGAAGGATTGCACCCTCAGAAAGTTTACAGATGACACTAAGCTGGAGGGAGAGGTAAATATGCTGGATAGTAGGATAGCGTCCAGAGTGACCTATACAAATAGCAGGATTGGGCCAAAAGAAATCTGATGAGGTTCAACAAAGACGAGTGCAGAGTCCTGCACTTAGGACAGAAGAATCCCATGCAGTGCTACAGGCCGAGGACCAACTGGCTAAGTGGCCGTTCTGCAGAAAAGGACCTGTGGATTACAGTGGATAAGAAGCTGGATATGAGTCAGCAGCGTGCCCATGTTGCCAAGAAAACTAACAGCATATTGGGATGAATTAGTTGGAGCATTGCCAGCAGATTGAGGGAAGGGATTATTTCCCTCTATTCGACACTGGTGAGGCCACATCTGGAGTATTTCATCTAGTTTTGGCCCCTCAACTACAGAAGGGATGTGGACAAATTGGAGAGATTCCAGCAGAGGGCAATGAAAATGATTAGGGGGGCTGAGACACATGATTTACGAGGAGAGGCTGAGGGAACTGGGCTTATTTAGTCTGCAGAAGAGCGAGGGGGGATTTGATAGTTGTCTTCAACTACTTGAAAGGAGGTTCCAAAGAGGATGGAGCTCGGCTGTTCTCAGTGGTGGCAGATGACAGTACAAGGAGCAATTGGTCTGAAGTTGCAGTGGGGAGGTCTAGGTTGGATTTATTAGGGAAAACTATTTCCTAGGAGGGTGGTGAAGCACTGGAATGGGTTGCCTAGGGATGTGGTGGAATCTCCATGCTTAGAGGTTTTTAAGGCCCAACTTGACAAAGCCCTGGCTGGAATGATTTAGGGTACGTCTACACTGCACGATTATTTCGAATTAGCTTAAACCATATTACAAACAAAATCTAATAAAATCGGTTTTAGCGCGTCCACAGTGGGATCCCAAATCGATTGTTTGCGTCCATGGTCCAAAGCTACCATCGATTTCAGGAGCGGTGCACTGTGGGTAGCTGTTCCTCAGCTATCCCATAGTTCCCACTTCCGTGTTGAGAGCACAGTGCCTGATGGGGCAGAAAACACTGCCCCGGTTGGTGCTGGGTACAGCCTCACCCCTCCCTTTGTGAAGGCAGCAGACAACCCTTGGCGCCTTTTTCGCGGAGTGCATTGAGCAAACGCCATAGCACAGCAATCTTTCCCTTTTTTTTCACGTGGTGGTGGGGGGAATAAACTGAGGAGCTGTTTCCCTGAACCACGCCAGACACGTGTGTTTGAACCTACAGACAATGGGAGCTCAGCCAAGAATGCAAATAATTTTCAGAGACTGCTGTGGACTGTGGGGATAGCTGGAGTCTCAGTACCCCCTCCCTCCCTTCATGAGCGTCCATTTGAGTCTCTGCTTCCCGTTACGCTTGTCACACAACGCTGTGTATCCTGGAGTTTTTTTATTCAAACGCTTTGGCATTTCGTGTTCTGTAACGGAGCTGGATACAACAGATTTGTCTCCCATACAGCGATCAGACCTAGTATCTCCCCTACGGTCTATGCTGGAGCTCTTTTTCGATTTCCAAACTGCATCGCCAGCCGTGCTGATCAGAGCTCCACGCTGGGCAAGCAGAAATGTAATTTCAAAAGTTCGCGGGGCTTTTCCTGTTTACCTGCCCGCTGCATCCGAGTTCAGATTGCTGTCCAGAGCGGTCGTGCTGCACTCTGGGATTGCCGCCCGGAGGCCAATAACGTCGATTTCCGCCACATGAACCCTAATCCGAGTTATCATATCGAATTTAGCGCTACTCCTCTCGTTTGGGAGGAGTTCCGAAATCGATTTAGGAGCCGGATAACTCGATATTAATGACGACGTCGTGTGAACGGATACAGCGTTAAATCGCCCAAAACAAATCAGTTAGGAGTCACTCTAATTCCCAGGTGATTGTAATCTGTGGGTTCAGAGTAGGAATACTGAGTGGCAGAAAGGAAAATCAACAAAGTGTTAGGAGAGACCTCTAACTGAGAAAATGCATAGTGTTTCAAGCTCTCCATTGCTAAATCCAAAGGATAAGCCTTTACAAAAAGGAGAGTTACAAAGAAGTGCAAATTGTATCTATAGGGAGAACAAATAGACAAGGGTTTAAATTCTTAGGGGTAATATCTGATACTATGTTACTTTGGACAGATCATATAAATTACATTAAAGATAAATGTTCAGGAAGGATTAACCTGCATAAAAGCCTTGTTGAGACTAACGAGGGTGAGAGGCAGATAAGAAAAAACTGCTGATAGCATACAGAGCCTTAATCAGACCAGTTATTGACTATGGATGCCAAGCCTTTGGGTCAGCATCAAAATCGGAACATAAAAAATGAGATTTAATACAAGCCCAGGCACTACAAATTGCATATGGTACATGTATTGCAACACCTATATGTGCTACAAATAGCTGCTAGTGAAATGTCAGTTATACTACAAATGAAACTACTGAACCTTACTTTCTGAGCCAAAGTTAATGGGAACTGCAATGATGAAAGGACCAAACAAATATATACCAATGGATCCAAAAAAGAAAAAAAGAGTCAGTGGTGACATATTGTATACCAAGACTGGGAATTAGTACATGTAAAAGAATATCTGATTATGTAGCTGTCATGACAGCCAAACTTGTAGTAATAATGCTGCCATTAAATTGGATCTGAGATATACACACAGCAGCGTGGGTCATTTTTTTAGATTCAGTCTCAGGCCTGATAGCAACAAAAAGGGGTGTCTCAATACGCAGAAGTTATTTAATCAATGAAATGATATTTCTAATAACAGAGTTGGTACTGATAGGGACACGTAGCATTAGCTTGGATCCCAGAGCGTATTGGGATAACAAGGAATGAAATGGTGGACAAAGCAGCTAAAAACATTATAAGAAATGGAAGGGTTTTCACAGAAATACCCTTGAGTAAACAGGAATTCAAAAGGCAAGAACAGAAAAATGTAAAAGAGGACTGACAAAAAACTAGGATTAATGAAAGAAGAGAGAGAAGATTTTTTTTTCAGTTGTGCCCTACTGTTGAGGATAATGACATACTTCAGGGTCTGGTTAGGAAGAATGAAGTGCTTTGGTTTAGAGTAGTAACTGCCTATTGCAGCTTAAAAAAACATTTTCTAATAAACAGACACAAAGCTAGACTATGTACAACCTGTAACATGGAAGAAACAACTGATCACTTTGTATAGGTGTGTGAGGGCTTTGGTAAAGAAAGGGGAAAGCTTTCTAAGGAATTGAAATGTCTTAAGGTAAAAAAAAAAATACATTGTGTTATTCAGTAAAAACATTGGGGGAAATGAGGTATTATTAAAAAGCGGTTGTTACATTACCTGAAAGATAATGTTGGGGAAAAACCACCACTCTATTGAATTT
This sequence comes from Chelonoidis abingdonii, assembly GCF_003597395.2. Taxonomy (NCBI): domain Eukaryota; kingdom Metazoa; phylum Chordata; order Testudines; family Testudinidae; genus Chelonoidis; species Chelonoidis abingdonii. Next base: position 76,290,105 of record NC_133775.1, on the reverse strand, counting down.
GAATCAGATAGCCTGAGGCACCTTTATTGATTACAAGCATATATGCAGGGAGAGACAGCGAGTCACCCTAGCAAGGGTTAAGCTGCTCTGCCTGTTACAAATTTTACTGAGCTTATAAAGGTTAAAACCGCAAAACGTCACACATAGATACAGCCTTATTTGGAATATAACTTGCTAATGCTGCAAAACATAACTAATATTTTTCCTATATGGCATACATATTGCTATTGAGCAAGCAACTCTTACACATTTTCCTATTTTCCTGTTATTGTCTTTGCCAGTCAAGTCTGCAGTTTGACCGTTCTAGCACCTTTTCTGTAGTCCCGACAGCAGGCTCAGCTGTTGTAACTTAACAGAACTCCTGGTTCCCCTTTATCCAATTCTAGTTCCTCTTTTTGGGGCCCTGACCACATCTTTCTGCCTTGGCATGCCCTTTGTACAGAAAAACAAGCTAAGGCTCTAAATTATTTTTGCTTAAAGGCCCAGGGCCTAAAACAATGGGGGGGGGGGTATTTTCCCTATCAAAAGTCAGGCAAATCATATGCACACTCATGTATATCATATATGTGATATGGAGGTAATATCAATGTGATGCAACAGACAGCCAAGTGATAAATGAATTATGCACCTTTGACCATCTCTCCCACCCTCTGGCCATTAACCAGTCTCCTGGTGACTACATCTAACTTTCTAAATTCCTGAGCAGCTTACAAAACAACAATAACCCAACCTACCAGAGAAACACTGCCACTCTCACCCGTAACTATGGACTCTCCTCACAACAATCGCACCTGCCTGAGATCCAGGGCAGCCAAAATTCAGTCCTGCATCAGCACCAACTCTCTACATACAAAATGTAAATGACTTTCAAGTTTGTTACCTTGTGCCCCTGCAGGGATAAAAATGGGAGCTTTATGCCACTGGCAAGGGGAGATTCCCAATGGGACCCACCATTGATTCCTAGCCATGGAAGAGCGTGAGGTAGTACATTAATGAAGAAAAATCTATTTTCAGTCATTTTTAGAGGTTTTTCTAATCTTCTTCTTAGCCCTGAAATGAGTCATGGTAACTAAGGAACCTGGATTTACAGTGGATACAAAAATTAGCTCCAATAATTCTTTTCCCCCAAGCTCCTGTTGCTAAAGCCTTCGCATCTCATCATCCCTTCCTACATGCATACACACGCGTACACATACAGAGCAGATAACTGTATGGATTTTATATATATATATATATAAATAAGGGCCGTCTACCGATTAAAAAAATTGTGTGATTAATTGCACTGTTAATAACAGAATAGTATTTATTTAAATATTTTTGGATGTTTTCTACATTTTCAAATATATACTTTCAATTACAACAAGAATTCAAAGTGTACGGTGCTCACTTTATATTTATTTTTTATTACAAGTTTTCGCACAGTAAAAAACAAAAACAAAAGAAATCTTATTTTTCAGTTCACCTAATACAAGCACTGTAGTGCTTTCTTCATTTAACAACGTTCTCTTGCTAACGATAAAAAGTAAATTCACAAGCCCATAAGTCTGTGGAGGCTGAACATCCTCAGGCACTTATGGAATTCATTCCTTCCAGAAATATACTGAGGCCCAAACCTGGTCATATTAAAATAGTTGCAAGATGGATCACTTCCTCCACTGAGACCGATGAAATTGTGCTCTCTCACCCCAACATCTCCAGTGAGCTTCCCACACCTATCCTTAAACCAGCTCTCCACTGATGGTAAAGTCAAATCCATACGGTAAAGAAAAAGGGATTTGTTTGGCTGATGCTGGGTGGTGGCACTCTCCCCAACCCACACACACTATCTCCCTGATAACCACCAAAGCATTCCCTTATCCATCTTTACCTCCTCCTTCACCCTTCTGTTTTCCCCTCAGACTAAGTATCCTGGCTTGACACTTGGAAAATCTATTCATAGTGTGAAAAGCACAGCTATGATTCACTAAATGGCTCTACAGTTCTAGGAAATAATCTTCTTGATATATGAACAAGTGTTTGATAAGATCTACCTATCTCCTCTCTCTGTTTTCTTCTGAGTGGGCGAATGGGGATACAGGCATTTTATTTCATATAGGCAACGAAAGAATACACAAAAGTCAATATGTGCATGTTACCTGCAAAACAAAACAGCAACACTGTGATATTAAAAAAAGACAACCTAAGACTACATGATAGACAATTTGAGTATCCTGCAAAAGTTATCTGATGCCAGATTATTTATTAGTTTCATAAGAAAAGAATACAGCCTCCTCCTCTGAGTAATGTTGCACACCCGCTAGCTGTATGTAAGGTTCTAGACCATTGGCCTCCAATTTTTTCATGTTGCACCCCCCCACACTCAATTAATCTGTGTCCCATTTCCCCTCCCCCCCCCCACCCACCAGGGCCAGGGCTAAGAGTGGAGCCGGAATCAGGGTCAGAGCCAGGAACAGAGCTGGGGGTAGAGCAGAGTGTGTAGCACTCCCTCCCCGTGCCCCCTGGGTCTTGGCCCAGGCCCCAGCTTCCCCCACAAATGTTCCTCTTTGACCCCCTAGGGGGATGCACCCCACAATTTGGGGACCACTATTCTAAAGCTATATATTGACTATCCAGATGAGGTGCATGCACATTCCCTGGTGGTATAATCATGTAAAATTGCCCTTCCCCCTGTCAGACTTCATCTCCAATAGGCTGAGGCTGTTGAAAGGATATGATTTTATGTGAATGGATGTTGTGCAACATGTTACAGATGCACGAAGAGGAAGCTTATTTCCTGTGCTTAATGCTGTGTTAGTAGGAAAACAGATGCATAGGCTTTATTCTGAAGAGGGTTGACATACACTGTGAGACTGAACTTTCTGCATAGTACATACAACGGTGAAGAGGTTGTCAAAGCACTAGTAACTTTTACAAAGGTGTTCGTTATTTTAAACTGGAACATTTTTACATACAAAAGTGAGAGAAATGTAACAGGTACAGGTCGAGAAGAGTCAGACTACTGATAGAAAGAGGAAGCAGAAAGACTAAATCTCATTTTGCTATTCTCTGATCCTTTTCTACCCTCTCTAAGGCCTTATATATTATTTCATTATCCTCACTAGCATTCACAACTCCTCTTAATTTAGTCCCCCCCTGAAAATTTAATTAACATACTATTTACCATCTCTTCCAGATCATTAATGAAAATGTTTAATAAAATCAGACCTATAACTTCACTGCAGAATCCCACCAGACACCTGCTAAGTTCATAGGATCTCATTAAACCTGGTTTGCAGTGCATCAGCCAATGGCTAGGATCCTATCCAAAGCAACTGGACACTGTACCAAATATTTTACTAAAGTTCTGATGTAACTTTATTACAATACAATATAATTTTGTAATTGTATCCACGAAGTGACCATGCTTGTCTAGCAAGATTTGTCCTTCATAAAAAACATGACACTCACTGCTCATAGTTCTGTTATTTCCTTGTGACAAAGTTCCTCCTCTACTTTGGTGGGTCCTGCGCTTATTGGAAGATTTGCTCACTTCAGTGATCTTCCCCACAGTCTGGATCAACTCCTCCTGTGTCTGATCAGGAGTTGGGAGGTTTGGGGGGAACCCGGGCCCATCCTCTACTCCGCGTTCCAGCCCAGGGCCCTATGGATTTGCAGCTGTCTATAGTGCCTCTTGTAACAGCTGTGTGATAGCTACACCTCCCTGGGCTACTTCCCCATGGCTTCCTCCAAACACCTTCTTTATCCTCATCACAGGACCTTCCTCCTGGTGTCTGATAACGCTTGTACTTCTTAGTCCCTCCAGCAGCACACCCTCTCACTCTCAGCTGCTTGTGTTCTTGCTCCAGCTCCTCACAGGCACTTCCTCTCCTCTGGCTCCTCCCTGACTGGAGTGAGCCTGGAGAGAGCTCCTTTTAAAACCCAGGTGCCCTGATTAGCCTGCCTTGATTGGCTGCAGGTGTTCTAATCAGCCTGTCTGCCTTAATTGGTTCTAGTAAGTTCCTGACTACTCTAGTGCAGCCCCTGCTCTGGTCACTCAGGGAACAGAAAACTACTCACCCAGTGACCAGTATATTTGCCCTCTACCAGACTCCTGCACACTACTGGCCCGGGTCTGTCACACCCTAGATTTTTGTAATTTGTTACAAAAGTTACTGATAGCCTGTTATACCTAAGGTTGAAAAATACCTTTTTTTTTTAACCTAGTTATTTCAGTTGCTGATAAACTATCTGAAAATTCACTTTGGGAGCTGAAATCTTCCGTGCATAGTTCCTATCTGAGAGTGATTTTATTTTGAAAGTTTAAGAGCTGCTTTTAAATTATGGAAGAGTGAAAAACACAAAATACTTTTGTCATTACAAAAAAATTGTAACCAAGATTGAATTTGACAAATAGCTAGCTCTTAGCGAAGGATGTGATTTTGTTTTTAAATCTATTTGATTTACTGAAGTTTAAAAACTACAGATCTCCCAACAGTCTCAGGTTTCTTGCGATTGTCCTCTTTGACCCCCAAAACCCCATATCTCGGCTGAAGTGGTTCCTCTCCTGTAGGACTAGCTGGGCTCAACTCCCCACTTCAGGCACTGCAATCCCATGCATTAAATCACAATGCCAATCAAATTTGGCTTATTTGCCCCTTCATCTCCATCTATGAAGGTGCAGATAGACCAAACAGGAGCAGCATTGTGAACAAGTGAACCATGAGCCAGGTTACAACACTCTGAGGTAGCCAAGCCTAGCAAGCCCCTCCGGGACAGGAGCCGCTGTAACCACTGTTGTAGGATGAGTACAAGGCAGTCTTACTTTGCAACCTCCCATCAGCGTCAGCAGCCAACCCTCCCTCTACAATGGATAGCACCCAATACCACTACTACCTCCACCCTAAAAGGGCAGCACCTTTCCCACTTTAGTTCCTTCACATGTTGGGAGGTATAAAAATGTGTACTGAAAATACACAATTTTTTGTTAAAACATAGAGGGCCTGAATCCAATGGTAGTCATTCTATTTATTTCAGTGGGCAATGGATCAGCCCAAAGTAAATATTTCAGGAGAGATGTGCTATGTATGCATTCACAGCATAGGAAAGATGCCCACATTCATGCCAAGGATTTACACACTTCAAAGAGCTGTGGCTATACACCAGGAAAAGCAGAGGAACTTGACCAATTCAAATTATTCCAGATATTTTATCCTTTTCTTATTTTAAAAATTCAACAAAAATACACACCATGGCGTAAAATATGCTATTAAGGTGTCATAATTAGAAACCAAAAAAGTCAAGTAATGCAAACGTCATTAGCCTGATTTTCAGAAGTGCTGAGCACCGGCAAATCCCATGGATGTCAATGAAAGTGGCATCTTTAAATAGCAGAGCATTTCCTGGCAAACAGCAACTAGACCATACTTCACATACACCAAAACAGCAGCAGCCATATTGGGTCAAACCAATGGTCCATCTAGCCCTTTATCCTGTCTGCTGACTGTTGGCAGGGCCAGGGTGCTTCACAGGGAATGACCAGAACAGGGCAATTATTGAGTGAACCATGCCCTGTTGTCCATTCCGAGCTTCCGGTAGTCAGAGGCTTAGGCTATTGTCTACACTACTGCGGGATCGACACTCCGGCAATCAATGCACCGGGGTCGATTTAGCGGGTCTAGACGGCAGAGCGCTCTCCGGTCAACCCCAGTATTCCACCGGGAATGAGAGGAGTAAGGTAAATCGATGGGAGAGTGTCTCCTATCGACCCAGCATGGTGTAGACACTGCAGTAAGTTGAACTAAGCAATGTCAACTCCAGCTATGTTATTCACATAGCTGGACATGTGTAACTTAGGTCAACTTTCCATGCTAGTGTAGACACAGCCTTAGAGACACCCAGAGCCTGGGGCTGCATCCATGACCATCTCTGACTAATAGCCATTGATGGACTTATCCTCCATAAATTTACCTTATCTTTTTTTTTAATCCAGTTATACTTTTGGCCTTCACAACATTCCCTGCCAATAAATTCCACAGATTGACTGTGTGCTGTGTGAAAAAGTATTTCCTTATGTTTGTTTTAAACCTGCTGCTGAATAATTTCATTGTGAGACCCCTAGCTCTTGTGCTATATGAAGAGGTAAACAAATCTTCCTTATTCACTTTCTCCACACCAGTCATGATTTATAGACCTCTATCATATCCTCCTCACTTCGTCATCTCTTCTCCAAGCTGAACAGTCCTAGTCTTTGTAATCTCTCCTCATACAGAATCTGTTCCATACCCCTAACCATTTTGTTGCCCTTTTCTGTACTTTTTCCAATTGTAATATATCTTTTCTGAGATGGGTCGACCAGAATTGCATACAGTATTCAAGGCGTGGACGTACCACAAATATATATAGTGGCATTATGCTATTTTCTGTTTTATTCTATCCATTTCCTAATGGTTCCTAACATTTTGTTCCCTTTTTGGGCTGCTGCTGCACATTGAGCGGATGTTTTCAGAGAACCATTCACAATGACTCTAAGATCTCTTACTTGCATGGTAACAGCTAATTTAGACCCCATGATTTTATATGTATGGCTGGGATTATGTTTTTCACTGTGAATTACTTTGCACTTAACACTGAATTTCATCTGACTTTTTGTTGCCCAGTTTTGTGAGATCCCTTTGTAACTCCTTGCAGTGAGCTTTGAACTTAACTATCTAGAGTAATTTTGTGTCATCTGCAAACTTTCCCACCTCCCTGTTTATCCCCTTTTCCAGATCATTTATGAATACACTGAACTGCACAGAATCTCACTTATTCACACCTGTGATTTCAGTGAATTATTGAACCTTGTGAATTACTAAGAGAACAGTTCAAAAAGCCAAGCAGGCTGTATCACAAAAGTTGCTTTACTTTGTTCATTTGACAATGTTCTGTAATTCAGTCTGTAAAAATAATAAAATTTAAGTAAAATGAGAGCATACTACACAACTATTTTTGCTAAACAGCATTTGCGGCAAAGGAGAAAGAGAAAATTTAAAGTGTGCAAGTTGGGAGGCATTCGGGATACCAAAGGGTGAATACATACTTGATCCAACTGCCACTGAAGTCAATGGGAGTACCTCTACCGACTGCAATGGGATATGGTTCCTGTGGTGTGATCTGACTTTCCAAAGTGCCAGGGGGTACATGATCCCCAGCTCTGCCCCAGGTCCTGCACCCCATTCCACCCCTTCCTCCAAGGTCCCACTCACCCAACGCCTCTTCCCATCCCACTCCATCCTAGCCCCACCTCTTCCCAACCCCACTCCACCCCATTCCCTGAGCATGCTGCATCCTCGCTCCTCCCCCCTCCCCCCCAGCCTTCTGCATGCCACAAAACAGCTGATTGCAGTGGGCAAGAGGCATGGGGAGGGAGTAGAAGGTGCTGATCGGCAGGGCCTGCCAGTGAGTAGGAGGCGCTAAGGGAGGTGTGTGGCGGGAGCTGATGGGGGGTCCCAGTGGATGCTGAGCACCCACCATTTTTTCCTCGGTGGGTGTTCCAGGCCAGGAGCACCCACAGAGTCAGCACCTATCAATCACACGTTTCATGAAGTTCTACTATAATGCACTATTGTCTTTCTTGTTAAATGAGAAGATTCAGAGAGACACAGACACAGACACAGAGAGAGAGATTTTGTTTACCAGTAACTGGAGCCATGTCTGCGCATTCACACTGGTGGAATCATCCAGTGAAGACAACTTTAAAGAGGATTTTGCGAACACAGTGCCAAAGGGGCACTATGCCCCACAAGAAGGAATCCAAAAAGACCGCTGATCATACTCTCGTGGGGGAAACATACCATAAAACCTACAGGACATGCAACAAATGATATATGTTGTCACTGGGATTTCGTATTTTTGCATTACCTGACTTTTCTGATTGTAACTGTCACCTTAATCGTTGCATTAATGGAGATTTATTTAAACACAGTCCATCAGACTATGCCTCAAATACTTGTTTACCTGGAAAGGTTTTTAAACTAACCCTTTTGTTCTGGTGGCACCTAAAAGATCTTCTCCTCTGTAATTTGTTTTCCCCAATAGATATAATGAAAATGCTTTTTAACGATTTCAAAATCAAATCTACTAGTCAGTAATTTGATCTGCAGCAAAGAGAGAACAAAGGATTGCAAGCAAAGTGCTTTTCAATACAGCATACTTAATTACACATGCAAATGCATAAGCTAAATTTGGGCACTCTGTTGGATAACTAATTATGTTGAAAACACAACTGCCAGCTTAATAGACTACACTGTTCTGTCAATTCCCCAAGCTGTTTCTGCTTTCTAGACTGGCCTGCAACTGCAGGGGGGAAGGGAGGAGGCGGGGGGTTGTTTGGTTTATTTAAAATATGCACTATACAGTATTGGCCTCTCTGCCTGCTTATGGCTCAGTAAGACCAACATTTATCATCCTTCCTTGCCAAAGCATCTCTGGCTGCCCTTCTTGGCTTTGTCTCTTCTCTTCCTAAGGCAGTCAGTGAAGCCTACAATGATATATGATGGATCCTTTGAGTGAGAAGAAGCTATGAACAAAAACTGCTCTAGAACCCGCCTTGGGTTCTACTTACACCTCCACCACCCTCTCTCTTCCTGTGAGGCCAGCACTGACACTCAATTTGCCCATTTCTCCCACAAGCATCTCCTTTCTCACTTTTCCTGGTCAGTAACACCCACAATGCTCTCCTCATTTAAATTCATAGCACAATAAGCATGGACCCTGCTCAGCTGTATACTGTTGTTGTGAGCATTACAAAACACCTCGTGCCTTATCCTACAGTATTTACACAGCCGATATAGGAGCCACTGCGCAGAACAATGTGATGCCATGCAAACAGCCCCGCTGAAAGACAGAGTTGAGCAATTTGCAGTTGATAGTGACAGTTACACATCACCTTGACATGGCTGAGCACTACTTCTGGGCCTGGGAAACAAGCACTGACTGATGGGACCACATCATTATGCAGCTATGGGATGACGAGCAGTAGCTGCAGAACTTTCAAATGTGTAAGGCCACTCTCCAGGAACTGAAGTGCAGCGATACTAAAATAAGAGCTGCTCTGACAGTGGAGAAGCGAGTGGCAATAGCTCCGTGGAAGCTTGCAACACTAGATTGCTACCATTTAGTGGGGAATCAATTCAGAGTGGGTAAATCTACCGTGGGATCTGTTGTGATCCAAGTGTGCAGGGCCATCAATAGACTTCTGCTCAGAAGGGCAGTGACTCTGGGCAATGTGCAGGATGTAGTGGACGGTTTTGCCATGATGGGGCTATAGATGGAACGCATGTCCCTATCTTGGCACCAGACCATCTTGCCAAAGAGTACATAAACCGAAAGGGATACTTCTCAATGGTTTTACAAGCACTGGTGGATCACAGGGGCTGTTTCACTGACATCAGCGTGGGATGGTCAGGAAAGGTGCATGACACGCGAGGAACTCCAGACTGTTCAGAAAGCTGCCAGCAGGGACTTTCTTTCCAGACTGCAAAATAACCATTGTTGATGTTGAAATGTCAATCGTGATCCTGGGAGATCCAGCCTACCCCTTGCTCCCATAGCTCATGAAGCTATACACAGGCAGCCTGGAAAGCAGTAAGGACCAGTTCAATCATAGGCTGAGCAAGTAGCCCCTTTGTTATTGCTGCCTGTTGTGCGCTCCATAATATCTGTGAAACAAAGAGAGAAAAGTTTCTGGTGGGGTGGGGGGGGCTGAACCAGACAACCTGGCAGCCAATTTTGAGCAGCCAGATACCAGAGCAATAAGAGCAGCACATTGAGGGGCTCTGCATCTCCCTGAAGCTTTCAAAACCAGTTTCAGCAGTGAGTCAGAGTAATGTTACACTTATCTGTGTTGTTCCTTATTAAATGTCCCCTTCATTGCATTTTCTCCCCGTAAACTCCACCCCCACTAACCACCATGTGTTGAATCAATAAAGAGCCTTTTCTCCTCAATCCGTTTTTTATTATGGACACAAACACAGCAAAGAAAAGTAAGATAACCTGGGGCAAAAGGGTTAATAAACCGGGGGGGGGGGAGAAACATGGGCAGCTTGCTTACTGATGCATTGCAATAACTATCAAAGGTGTGGGAATGGGCACCTTCTGGTTCTTGCACTCAAACACCAGGGAAGGGTACAAAGGATACTAAACTTTCCCCCCTCTTCTCCCCATACCACCTCATAGAACATTTGGGGGAGAAGGATGTGGAACTTGGCGATGTGACAGTAGGTTCAGCATAGGCTGCAGAGGGACTTTCTTGAACCTCAATGTCTGATTGGTCCTTCATAATCCACAGCATCTCCTCCTGCACTGAACACTCTTGTTCCCTGCATGCTCTCCTTCTCTCTCTGTCCATGTCCAGGTTCTCAGACAGTGTAATCCTCCATGCTCTTGTCACTCTCAGAGGCACACATTAACTCATTGAACATGTCCTCCCAACTCTTCTTTTTCCGCCTTCTAATCTGGGGAAGTCTCTATCCCGGTGTGGAGGATGCACTGATGGACGAGGTTTCAATTGAAAGGAATACAAGGCACAAGGGGTAGCATGGACAGTGCATGCATTATTTCTGGTGCAAAATTAATTCTTTTTATAAAAAAAAACACACCCCTCAATACTGCAAGCCAAAACATAACCAAAATATCTGGCTAATGCAAGAGTTGGTTTGTTGCTCCAGCCATGGTGAGTAAGGCCATGGGTGAGAGGTCCTGTGCCACAATTTTTCTGAAGACATCCTTGGGATCACTGGCTGGAACTTCAGAAAAAGCCCCCTTTCCCCTAGCAACCTGGAGGGTGCTTGAGGACAGGCACCATGTGTAAAGCCCCAACCAGTTTATTTTTTTTACAAAAGTGGCACTGGGTTGGGAGTAGGGAGACAAATGGGAAGCTGCCCCCGCTTTTTTAAAATGCTGGTTGCAATACACAGTGATCCCTTCCAACCAAAACCAGGCATGTTTGCTAAAGCATGGCTGTGTGACTCAGATTTCAACAAATAGGAGCGGATTAGTTGTTGAACTGTTTGCAATTTAAGGGCTAGCATTGAAAAGTTTCCATTTTCCCTAGGTGACCATATGTGCTATCACTATCCTGAGGGTAAGAAAGGCGACAAGGAAGCAGATGCTGCAAGCGTGTGGGTACAGAACTGGTCCTTATGCTGCAATGTTGTGTGCTGCAATGATGCCAGCAGAGTTAATACTGGAGTGGCACAGGAAGTGTCCTAACGTGGTGGATGAAATAAGGCAGTCCTTTCCAGAAACCTTCTGCAAAGGATTACAGAGTACCTCCATGAATGGTTCCTAGAGATCTCCATGGAGGATTCCTGGGTCATCCCTGTGTACATAAACAGTCTCTTTTGGAGAGCACCTCTGCATAGCTGGAGTGGCCACCAATACCCACTGCACCTACTTTTTTGTTCAGATTAAACATTAAAAATAATAGCATGAAACCCCTACAGTTTGATTGGAAATGTATATTCACCAGGGATGCCTTTCCCAGCATCATGCTCTGCCACCAACTGGTCCTGTGAAAGCATGGGCTCCAGGGTTAAAAAACAGTTCTTGGCTGTCAGAGAGAATGGATCCTCCACTTGCCTGCCTCACATTCTCCTCCTCTTCCTTGTCAACAATAATCGAGGTTGCCCGAGGCTTCTGAGAGGTATCCATAGAGCATTTGGGGGTAGCGGTGGGGTCACCGCCGAGAATCATACACAGCTCCTCTTAAAAGTGGCATGTCTGTGGGTCAGAAACAGAATGACTGTTCGCCTCCCTTGTCTTCTGGTATGCTTGCCAAAGTTCCTTTATATTCATGCGGCACTGATGTGTGTCCGTGGTGTAGTCCTCCTCCCCCATGCCCTGTGTTCTTCTTCTGGATTGGAGCTCTGCCTGCACAGACTCTTCTCCCCACACAGCAATAAGATCTACCACCTCCTGTGTACTCCATGCTGAAGCATGTTTGTGGCCTTGAGTCTCCATGATCAGCTGGACAGGCGAACTCTCCACGCTGATCAAACTGGAAATGAAAATTAAAAGTTCCCGGGGCTTTAACAGGGGAGCAGCTGTTTCCTGTGCACCTGGCTGACGTACAGTTGAGTTGAAAGTGCTCCCCAGATCAGTAACAGTGGAGCAGTGTGGGACACATCCTGGAGGCCAATGAATTCGAACTACACAACACAATGTCTACATTAACCCAGGTCGACCCGAGGATGTCAAATCAAGAGCTACGTCTCTCGCAGAGGTGGAGTACAGAAGTCGACTCTACAGATCACTTAGGTTGGCAGAAGGGACTCAATAGTGTAGACACATACACTATTAAATCGACCTAACATGGCTTATATTGACCTAACTTTGTAGTGTGTAGACTACTTAGAGTGAAAACAGAAACTATACCAGCAAAAAAGCAGCATGGAGAAGGAGAAAGGGTCACTCTTTTGTGAAATTCACAAAATATGAGTTTTCACTTTACAGGTGAAACCTTTTCTCAGACTTCTATAGCCAGTCACTTATTATCCATTCCAGCATTCCCTTGTTTATAGTATGATGCATGTGCTTAGTGAATAAATATGAAGAACTTCAACAAAAAACAGTTACCCACCTTTTAGTAACTGTTGTTTTTTGAGAGGTGTTGTTCGTGTCCATTCAAAGTAAGTGTGCGCGCGCTGCGCGCACGCCAGCCAGAAGATTTTCCCCTAGCAGCGTCCGTAGGGTTGGCTCAGGCACCTTCTGAACTGGCACCGCCATGGCACCCTACAAAGGGGCCCGAGGACCCTCCACCCTCTCAGTTCCTTCTTGCCGGCACTCCGACATAGGGGCAGGAGGGTGGGTGTTGGAATGGACATGAACAACACATCTCGAAGACAAACAGTTACTGAAAGGTGGGTAACCATTTTTTCTTCGAGTGGTTGTTCACGTCCATTCAAAGTAGGTGACTCACAAGCCTAACCTTAGGAGGTGGGGTCGGAGACCACTGCTGACTGGAGTACTGCGCGACCAAAGGCTGCATCATCCCTAGCCTGGTGTGTGATGGCATAGTGAGACAAGAACGTGTGGATGGAGGTCCACGTGGCTGCTCTACAAATCTCCTGAGTCGGAACCTGAGCCAGGAATGCCGCCGAGGATGCCTGTGCCCTAGTGGAGTGGGCCGTAACCGGAGGGACAGGGGTCTTCGCTATACGGTAGCATTCCCAGATGCAGGTCACGATCCATGAAGAGATTCACTGAGAGGAGACCGGTAGCCCCTTCATCCTCTCTGCCACTGCGACAAAGAGCTGGATCGAGCGTCTGAACGGCTTGGTAGGCTCTATGTAAAAAGCCAAGGCTCTGCGGACATCCAGGGAGTGTAGCCTCTGCTCTTCGCTGGAGGTGTGTGGTTTCAGGTAAGACACCGGGAGAAACATATCTTGGCCCATGTGGAACTGTGAAATGACCTTGGGGAGGAAAGCTGGATGAGGTCTAAGTTGGACCTTGTCCTTGCATCTGACGAAGTGGGTATTCACCCACGAAAGCTCATGCTCCAAAACGTCTATTAGTCTGTAACATGCCACAGGATTCTTTGCTGCTTTTACAGATCCAGACTAACACGGCTACCCCTCTGATACTAGTCCTTGTAGAAGACTGTGTACGGGGGCTCAGATGTTAACGCTCGAAGCTCCAACACCCGTCGGGCCGAGGTGATGGCCACCAGGAAGGCAGTCTTGTATGATAGGTACAGCAGGGAGCACAAGGCCAGAGGCTCAAAGGGAGGCCCCGAGAGGATGGAGAAGACCAGGTTCAGGTCCCAAGCAGGGGTCGGCTGACAAACATGCGGGAAGAGCCTGTCCATACCCTTGAGAAAACTCCCAACCAGTGGGTTCGCAAACACTGAGGTACCCCCCTCTTCCTGATGAAAAGCGGATATGGCCGCCAAATGTACGCGAATGGAGGAAAGGGAGAGGCCCAGCTGTCTTAGGTGAAGAAAATAGTCAAGAACAACGGGAATTGGAACCCCCAGCGGGTCGTGACCCCGCTGACCCGACCAGATGGAGAAGCGCTTCCATTTAGCCACATAGGTGGCCCTAGTTGACAGTTTCCTGCTACCCAGCAGCACCTGCCTGACCTACTGGGAACACTGCAACTCCAGTGGGTTCAGCCACGGAGCATCCAGGCTGTGAGGCGAAGGGACTCCAGGTTTGGGTAGTGGAGGGCACCCCGGTCCTGCGTGATCAGGTCCGGGAGTAGGGGCAGCGTTGGGGTGCCTGAATGGACATGTGCAGGAGTGATGTGTACCAATGCTGGCGCAGCCACGCCGGAGCTATCAGGATTACCCTGGCACGATCCCTGCAAATCTTTAAAAGCACCCTGTGTATCAGGGGGATCGGAGGAAAGGCATAGAGCAGGCCATCTTCCCATGGCTGAAGGAAAGCGTTCGACAGAGACCCCTGACTGCGGCCCAGAGGAGAGCAAAACCGTCGGCACTTCCTGTTTTCCCTTGAGGCAAACAGGTCTAACCAGGGAAAGTCCCAGAGCTGGAAAATTGAGCGCACCACATCCCATCGGAGGGAGCACTCGTGACCCTGGAACGAGCGGCTGAAGGTGTCCGCCAAGCCGTTCTGCTCCCCTGGAAGACAGAACGCCATCAGGTGAGTGGCATTGTGGATGCAGAAATCCTACAGTGCGAGGGCTTTCCTGCACAGGGGAGAGGAGCATGCACCCCCACCCCCGTTTTTTTGATATAAAAGACTGCCGCCATGTTGTCTTTTATATCAAAAAAAGGACTGAAAGACAGCTGCTGACCAGATGAGACCAGAAGGTCAAACACGCCAGGTGGACCACTCTCAGCTCCCTGACATTGATATGCAACTCAAGGTCCTCCGGCGACCACAAGCCCTGCGTCCTGAGGCGTCTCACGTGCGCTTCCCAACCTTGATCCGAGGCATCTGTCACCAGGGAGAGGGAGGGCTGCGGGGCAGCAAAGGGAACACCCATGCAGACTTCCCGCAAGTTGAGCCACCACTGAAGGGAGCACAGCACCAAGCGGGGAACGGACACCACGGAGTCCAGGGGGTCCCTGACCGGGCGATAGACTGTCGCCAACCAGGACCACAGCGGGCGAAGCCAGAGTCTGGCGTGGACCACCACATAGGTGCATGCTGCCATGTGGCCCAACAGCCAGAGGCAAACTCGCGCCGTGGTAACCGGGGCACGGTGCAGACCGAGGATGAGCTTGGAAATTGCACGGGAGCTGGACTCCGGCAGACACGCTTTGGTGCGTGTGGAGTCCAGAACCGCTCCTATGAACTCTATGCGTTGCGTTGGAGACAGGGTGGATTTGGCATCATTCAAGAGGAGGCCCAGATCGAGAAAGGTCCGCCTGATGAACAGCACCTGGGTCTCTACCTGCTCCTTGGAGCGGCCCTTTATGAGCCAGTCATCCAGGTAGGGGAATATCTGGATGTCGTGCCTGCGCAGGAAGGCCTCCACGACCGCCATGCACTTCATAAAGACCCTGGGAGCAGCTGACAGGCCAAATGGGAGCACAGTGAACTGCAGATGGACGCCGGCCACAACGAACCTGAGGTACCGGCAGTGCCATGGAATTATGGTGATGTGGAAATAAGCGTCCTTTAAGTCGAGGGCGGCATACCAAGCTCCTGGATCCAGGGATGGAATGATCAAGGACAGGGAGACCATGCAGAACTTGAGTTTCCTCACAAACTTGTTCAGCCGCCGCTAGTCTAGGATGAGTCTCAGACCCCCTTTTGCCTTCGGTACGAGGAAGTACCGGGAGTAGAAGCCTTTGCCCCTGTGCTTCCGCGGGACTTCCTCCACCACCCCTGCCTCCATGAGGGACTTCACTTCTTGAACCAGAAGTTGCTTACGAGAAGGGTCCCTGAAGAGGGACGGGAAAGGGGGTTGGTGGGGCGAGAGGGAGGAAAACTGGATAGAATATTCCCTCTCTACCGTGCGGAGCACCATTTGTCCAACGTAATTCGGGACCAGGCACAGTAAAAGTGGGACAGACGTGACCCAAAGATAGGGGTGGGAGGATCCAGAGTCTCGATTGGTAGGTCGCCCTCAACTGTATCATCAAACAGGGTGTCTAGGCCCAGATGGTGGTCTCGACTGGCCAGAGGCTGGCCGGAAGGGTGACGCTGATGACGCCTCCTGCCATTTCTACCCCACCTGCGCCCCAGCTCCTGGCGGGTCTGTGGTTGATATGGGCAAGGGACCACCTGTGGCCTAAACTGTCTGCACTGGGGTGCAGGGGTATGCAAGCCCAATGAGAGAAGCGTGGCCCTCGAGTCCTTTAAATTATGGAGACGTTTGTCCGTTTTCTCTGAAAACAGCATCTGCGCTTTGAAGGGGAGCTCTTGAATCGTCTGCTGGACCTCATAGGGCAGGCCCGAGACCTGGAGTCAGGCCCCCTGCCGCATGACCAGGCCCACAGCCAGGGTGCGCGAGGCTGAGTCCGCCACATCTAAGGCGGCCTGGAGGGAGGCTCAAGAGATCAGTTTGCCCTCCTCCACTAGGGCCGAAAGCTCTGATCTCAAGTTCTGGGGAAGGAGCTCCACAAACTTCGACATGGCCGAACACATGTTGTGACCATATCGGCTTACTATTGCCTGTTGATTGGCAACATGGAGTTGGAGTCTCCCCGTGGAGTACACCTTCCTGCCAAAGAGCTCAAGTCTTTTTGCATCGCTGCTCTTTGGCATTGACCCCTGAAACCCTTGACGCTCCCACTGGTTAGCCGCATCTACTACCAGGGAGTCCAGAAAAGGGTGGGTGTACAGGTGTTCGTGTCCTTTAGAGGGGACGAAGTAGCGCTGCTCTGTCCTCTTGGCAGTAGGGGCCAATGAGGCTGGTGTTTGCCATAGGGTGCGGGACGTATTTGCTATCGTCTTTATTAGCGGGAAGGCTACCCTGGATGGCCCAGAGGGGACCAGGATGTCCACTACAGAGTCCTCATCTACCTCAATCTCCTCCGCTTGGATAGCGAGGCTTTGAGCTGCTCGCCGAAGCAACTGTTGGAGAATTCGAGTGTCCTCTAGGGCCGGAGCCGCGGCCGTGTCCGAGACCACCTTGTCGGGGAGGATGACAAAGAGATTACATGGAGCGGCCCTTCCTCCGGTGCATGCGGCCCCTCCGGGTCCTGCGGCACACGGTATTGAGTTTGCGGTGCCAGTCCCAAGTCCAAATGCGGCACTGCGGCCGGTACCAGGGTTGCCAGTGAGCGACTTGGCGTATCATGCGGTGCCAGCATAGCCCGAACTAAAGTCGCTGCCGGTGCCGCTGCCCGGTTAGGGGGTGCTGAACTTGATGATGGCACACTCCTGCCCAGCAATGGTGCTGGTGGGGGAGGCAGCTGCGCCAGGCCCACCAACATCAAGGACACCAAAGCCGACCATGACCGAGGGCCAAATGCCTGGCCTACTGACTTATGGTAGGCTCAGGGAGTCCAAAACGGCCACTGCGAGGGCGGCTGCCATTGTTGCTGCCACTGCGGGTAATGTTGGTGGCTCGCCCCCGACACCGATCTCCTGCTCCGCAACCTGCTGGAGCGATAGGAGTCCGCCTCTGAGTCTGAGGTCTCTGAGTATGAGGACCTGGGGGGAACGGTGCCTGGTGCCGAAGGTAAACGGTGCCAAGGCGACAGGGAGCCTCTCCCCTGGTCCGGTGCCGCCTTCGCAGCGCGGTGCGGGGAGGGAGGCGATAGCATGGCCAGCTTGCCTCTAGATCGTACTGGTGGGTGGACCACAGTAGACAACTCCCGAAGATGTGGGTAGGCCGGTGCCAGGAGACCCATCAGGTCTGAGGTCGCCTCGAACGCCTCCAGTGTTGCTGGGGGGCACATGTCTCTCCTGAGGCCTGGATAATTAGGTTGGTCCGGACTTGACCGCCCTTTCTGCGGTTCGGGAGTCGATGGAACCGCCGGGGGCTGTAACCCAGCCTGTCCGCTTAGCCCCGGCGGCGGGGGCGGCCTTGGGTCCTGGTGGGGAGACCGATCCCTCACTGGCTTCTTTTTCTTGGTGGGCACCGGCAAAGGTGAGCAGTGCCGCACTGAGGCCGACTTCCTATGACCCGACTCCGCCCAGTGCCGGGTCTTGGACGACCTGAGCTAGGCCCTAAGTCCTGATACCGGTGCACTCCGCACCGAGGACGACGCGCTGGGGCCTGCCTCGGCCAGTTCTGGGTCCGAGGGTGGTCGCAGGGCTGCCTCCATCAGGAGGACTCTAAGTCTTTGAGCCCTGTCCTTGAGAGTTCGCGGGCGGAAGCCTCTACAGATAGAGCACTGGTCCTTTTTGTGGCTCTCTCTGAGGCACCTCAAGCACGCAGAGTGCGGGTCACTCTTGGGAATGAATTTCCAGCAGTCCTCGCAGAGTTTGAACCCGGGGGACCTGGGCATGCCCCAGCGGGCGACGAAGACTGTGAAGGGGGGAACCCCCAACTACGAAACTATATACAAAGATTTGACTAACTAACTATATTTTAACTGAATACATGGACTAAACGGTACAGATAGGACACTGCCAGATTGCTATGCAAGAGAAGTTTCAGCTAGCCGTCACCGGCGGTAAGAAGGAACTGAGGGGGTGGAGGGTCGGCGGGCCCCTTTATAGGGCGCCATGGTGGTGCCACTCCAGGGGGCGCCTGAGCCAACCCTATGGACGCTGTTAGGCAAAAATCTTTTGGCTGGCATGCACACAGCGCGTGCACACCTACTTTGAATGGACATGAACAACCACTCGAAGAAGAACTTATGTTTTATTCTCATATTCAATCCAATCCTGCAAACTATTGTGTACCTCCAGTGCTCAAATGAGCCCAGTCCTGCAACGTGAGAGTCACTCCTGAACAAAGTGGGAACTGGGGCATTCAGCACCTCAAAAATCAGCCTTAATGCAGAACATCTTTGCATATTTCAACTGCCTATCAAAACATATGCCAGTCTGCGTGGACACCAGGTGTCACTGTGTAGCCAAGTCAACAATAAAGCAAATTGCCAGTATTACCAAAGCCAGATATAATTCCTCTTCAATTCAATAAGTGTTCTTACTGCATGTCCTAAATGGCTGGATAATGTTGCTGTGAAGTGCCAAATGGATTGCCACCCCCGAGGTGAATATTTTTCAGCATAGCTTGAACATTGGTTTGTTACATTTGTAAAGCACCCTGGGATGAAAGGACTTACAAAAACAAAACAAAACAAAACAAAACATAGACAAGTAATATAAAATGATGACAGAAAAACAGACTGCTTTCAAGGTTTCAATATAGCATTTCAGTACATGCTGTACCTGCTGGAGACTTTACTGAGAGCAATGAAATCCTACAGCTCACTGCCTCAGATTCTAACTTCGGTAGGTCGTGGTTTGTTGGCTCATTTCAAATTGTTACATAACAGGTCATGTCAGCATCCCAGCATCAAGATCCCCTTGAGCTGCGTCATCTACAGTAGGTATCATAACTAAAAAGAGTCTAGTCACATGGACAAAACCACTGGACAGCTATTTCCCTTTTCATAACAGGTGAGTGATCTGAAAATTCAGGTTGGAGACTAATAGATTGTGCTGAATAAAAGCACCTGCCAGCCAAGCTGCCAAGCAATAGCGTAAATGAATCTGAGTAAAAGCTGGAATAACAAGATACCTTGGAGAGAGAGTTGGCGTTGTACCTCTCTAAATTTCAATTTAAAGCCTCGTTTCTATAGCTAATGCAATCATAAGGGACATTAGCCTAATTTTTCTCAGGACAACCTGTCAACACTGCAGTACTTAAGATGGGCACTAAGGGGTTATTTCATCTCTAAGATGGATCACAAAGAATGAAATTAGTCATATTGCACTCTTGGGTTCACAGAAAAATAAAGCCCTACTCGTTCAAGGACAAATCATGGAGTGGGTTTTTGTGCCTTTTTTTTTTTTTTTTTAATGATGTGTGAGTAAGCACAGCAGCTTATTTTACTGATCACACAGTGCTACATACCCTAGTTTCATAGCCAAGGTCTGACTCAAGCTCATGCACTACATATTACAGACTACTTGAAGATAATTTTCAGAGCTTGCCTCTTGCAGACAGGTATCAGGGAACACAGAACCTGTCATCATTTATCCTTCTTATGCCAGGTGCATTACTTCTAAGGAAAATGCTCAATTTCACTCGTTGGAGGTTGGATATTTTTGCTGAATTAAACCACTTACCTCTCATTCTGAAGGCTCCAGGCACATATATGGCACACACTGCAGTTCAACCATATAGAACTGGTCATTTTTATGAATGCGAAAATGGAGAATCATGTGTGTGTGTGTGACATAATTTGTAGAAAGTTGGAGGGAAAGGGGTTTGATTATTCTGCCCTCCTGATGGCTAATGTAAGAGACATACCAAAATTGTCTGACTTGTTCTTTAGGGACTTTCCATGAATGAATAGGCAAAAGGGAAGAGATGAGAGACTACAGCTTTGTATCTTGATGAAAGGTGCTCTTCCCCTCCAGGAGACCAGCCCATTCCTTCCAACCTTCTAGCTGTTTATATATAAACTTCTTTAGCTTCCTCATGTCTGGGTACTTTACAGTGTTAAAAATCAGAAACACATGAACTAAACTAATTGGGTAGCCTGACAAACCACCCATTCTGGAATTAATTAGTAATAAGGTGGTGATGGGGCTTTGCATCATTCAAACCAAACTAAACCCCTAACTGAACAGGTGAGCTTCCGAGCTTTACCAAATCAACAGAGGGAGTGGCATCTACAGGCAAAGCCTCATGGAGACGCAGAGCCCCTCAATGTGCTCTTCTTATTGCTCTGGTATCTGGCTGCTCAAAATTGGCTGCCAGGTTGTCTGGTTCAACCTCCCACCCCACCAGAAACTTTTCTCCCTTTGTTTCACAGATATTATGGCGCACACAACAAGCAGTAATAACAAAGGGGCTACTTGCTCAGCCTCTGGTTGAACTGGTCTTCTACTGACAGCAACCCTCAACTAGGTCAGACTCAGACTCAGACTTAGACTCATAGGTCAGAAGGGACCAATATGATCATCTAGTCTGACCTCCTGCACAAGGCAGGCCACAAAACCCTACCCATACACATTTATAACAACCCCGAACCCATGATGAAGTTATTGAAATCCACAAATTGAGATGCAGACCTCAAGCGCAGGGAATCACCAAGCAAGCGACCATGCCCACGTGCAGAGGAAGGCGAAAAACTCCAGGCCCTGCCAAACCGCCCTGGAGGAAAATTCCTTCCCGACCTCAAGTATGGCGATCGCTAACCCTGAGCATGTGCAAGACTCACCCAGCCAGCACCCAAGAAAAATTTGCTGCAGTAACTCAGTGTCCCATCCATCAACATCCCCTCACAGACCATTGAGCAGACTTATCTGTCCGATAATCCAATACAATTGCCAATTAACTACCCATCATAACATCCCTCCATATACTATCAAGCTTAGTCTTAAAGCCAGTAGTACTTTTGCCCCCATACTTCCTCGGAAGGCTGTTCCAGACTTCACTCCCCTCAATGGTTAGAACTTCGTCTAATTTCAAGTCTAAACTTCTAATATCCAGTTTGTACCCATTCGTCTTTATGCCTACATTAGTAGTAAACTTAAATAATTCCTCTCCCTCCTACGTTATCCGCCCTGTATATTTATATAGAGCAAGCATATCCCCCCGGAGCCTTTTTTGGCAGGCTAAAACAAGCCAAGCTCTTCGAGTCTCCTTTCATAAGCAGTGTTTTCCATTCCTCGGATCATCCTAGTAGACCCGTCTCTGAACCTGTTCCAGTTTGAATTCATCCTTCTTAAACATGGGAACCAGCAACTGCACACAATATTCCAAGGTGGGTCTCACAGCGCCGTATATAACGCACGAACACCTCATTCTCCTTGCTGGAGAATACCTCGCCTGATGCATCCTAAAACCGCATTTGCTTTTTTAACAGCCATATCACATTGGCGGCTCATAGTCATCCTGCTATCAACCTCAGGTCCTCAGTCTGTAGAGCATTTTAATTACACACAAAACCCTGTGTTAAATTATTATTATTAAGGTTGCAAAGTCTCATATCTCAGAAGTAGGATATGATACTGTCTTTAATTTATATCATCACATACTATTTTTTCCAGAGGACCCCTGCTTCATTCAGTGTTCAGGCTGGACAGTACTCATTTAACGAGCAGTCGTTCAAAATTTTGATTCCTCCTCACTCTTCAACATGCAGTCTCAGGTCTTATTTACTATATACTTTTCAAAACCTGCTCTGAAAACAGGGTCTTTTCTACTGCACTCTACTGACTGCTTCACAAATATTTTCCGCACAGCCCTGTGAGGTGAGGGAGTGGGATTATCCTCATATTACAGGTGTCGAGTTGGGCACCCAGAAAATGAGGAACACACAATTAGCAACCAGCTCTAAAAAGTTTGGTTTAAGTGACTTGCCCAGCACCACACAGGAACTCTGCAGCAGAGGCAAGGTTAAAATGTGATTCTTCAGGGAAGCATTCAATTGCCCATCCTTTCTCTTCTTGCAATACCCTCTCTCATTGACTACTCTTACAATTATTCCAACAAATGAGGTAAGGAGTCCTAAAGCCAACCTCCTCTTTTACTATATAACCCTGATTCATCCCAAGAGCAGGTCCATCCTGTGTACTGAATGGAGCAGGGGTCCTATAGTTCTGACATTTCCTAACTTTTAAGTCCTGGACTTTGCATCCTTAATAACATTCTTTTAACATATTTTTGTAATTTCCTAGAGTTTTAAAAAAAAGTAAACTGAAAAAGCAAATTCCGTCATGTAGCATCATCCTGACACTCACGTCTCCTCAGCAAGGTAGGAACTTTTAGATCCACTTACTGCACAGGCTTCTGCCATTTGAGCTCACGGAGTAACTGATAGCAGCAGTGGGTTTCCATCCTCTATGTCAATCAGCATTAGAGACGGATGACACACTTTGACAGTGGATTTCATAGATATTTGCTGACAGCAAGGGAATGGTGAGACTCAGGGATTTTGGGTTCCATTCCAGGCTCTGGAGAAGAGCATGCTCCAGGGGGAACAGACTCTTCTATCCTGTCTCCTACAATCTGTTCCTTCCCCACCACTGGCCCCTTGTCCCAGTCCCATTCTCCTCACCCAAGTAGCCCCAGTCTCCACCGCTCAGGCTTCTGATCCCAGTCCCAGTTTCCTTGCCCAGCCAATGCTAGTCTCACTCCTGGCTTCTCATCCAATTACAGTCTCCCCACACCCACTCCCCATTTCTTTCCCCAGCTGCGACACTCATCATCCCAGTCAGTCTCAGACTCCACTCCTAGTCTCCCGGTCCCCGTCTACTCTCCCAACCCCATCAGATCCAGCTCTTATTCTCTCTGCACTTGAGACAGGCAGCTTCCTTCTCCATACTGCCTTGGCCCTAGCAGAGGAATCATTGGGAACACAAGAGAGAAGTTCCCTAGTCTCAGTTTCAGTGCCTAGCCCAATCACAGAGCAGCTGGGAAAAAACGGTTACTCACCTTCTCGTAACCGTTGTTCTTCAAGATGTGTTGTTCATGTTCATTCCAATCGGGTGTGTGCATGCACAGTCATCAGAAAGTTTTCCCTTAGCAGCTCCCGTTGCATCGGTTTTGGAGCCTCCTGGAGTGACATCTTCATGGCGCTGGATATAGGACCCTGTGTCTCCTCAGTTCCTTCTTGCTGGCTACTCCAACAGAGGTAAATGCAGGTGGGCATTGGAATGGACAGAACAACAGATCTCGAAGAACAGTTACGAGAAGGTGAGTAACTTTTTTCTTCGAGTCCTTGTTCATGTCAATTCCAATCAGGTGACTCCCAAGCTCCACTCCAGAGGTGGGGCTGGAGTTAAGGAATTGCTGATTGGAGCACCGCTCTGCCAAATGCTGCACCATCTCTGGTGTGCTGGCTGATAGCATAATGAGAGGTGAATATGTGCATGAAGGACCAAGTTGCTGCTCTGCAAATTTCCTGCATCAGTACCTGGGCCAGGAACACCGCTGACGTGGCCTGTATCCTTGTGGAATGTGCCATAAGTGACGGGGCTGGGACCTTGGCTAGCTCGTAACACACGCGGATGCATGCCGTAATCCAGGAAGATATTCTTTGAGATTAGATCGGGAGCCCTTTCATCCGGTTTGCTACCGTCACAAACAGCTCGTTCGCCGGCCTGAATGGCTTAATGCGCTCGATGTAGAATGTTAGCACCAGTCAAAATTCCAATGAGCGTAGCCTCTGCTCTCTACTACTGGAATGAGACTTAGGATAAAAGACAGGTGGAAAAATTTCTTGCCTAGTATAGAAGTGTGACACTAGCTTGGGAAGAAAGGCTGGGTGAGGCCTGAGTTGCACCTTATCCTTGTGGAAGACCAGGTAGGGTGGGTCAGAGGTAAGGGCCTTTAACTCCAACACCCTCCTAGATGATGTGATTGCGACCAGGAAGGCTACCTTCCATAACAGGTATAGGAGTAAGCAAATCTCCAGCGGGTCAAATGGGGGCCCCATTAATCTAGAGAAGACCAGGTTAAAGTCCTATGCAGGAACAGGCTGTCTAATCTGAGGATGTAGCTGTTCCAGACCCTTGAGGAAACATCCTACCATGGGGTTGGCAAATATGGAGTGCCCGGATGCCCCGGGGTGGAAGGCCAAGATAGCAGCGAGATGTACCTCGATGGATGACACTGCCAGGCCTTGTTGTTTCAGGTGCAGAAGGTACTCTAGAATGAATTGCATATGCCGCTGGGCACACCAGCAAGTGAACCTTTTCCACTTAGTTAGATAAGTGGCCCTGGTGGATGGTTTCCTGCTGCCAAGTAGGACCACTCTTACTGGTTCTGAGGAAGAAGGTCCATGGGATTTAACCATGAAGCTTTCAGGGCGTGAGATGGAGGGACTAGAGATCCAGGTGGTGAAAGTGACCATGATCCTGAGTGACCAGGTCGGGGTGGAGCGGTAATGTGATCGAGGCATCCACTGACAGCTCCAAGTGTGTGGTGTACTTGCGTTGTCGAGGCCACGCTGTGGCCCCCAGAATTACCTCCATTCTGTCCCTAGGAACCTTGAGATGTACCTTGTGCACAAGAGGGATGAGGGGAGGGGAATACAACATGCGGCCTCCCCAGGGTAGCAGAAACGCATCCGTGATCGAGCCAGTGCTGATTCTGGAAGGAGCAGAACACTGGGCACATTCAGTTGCTCTGGGTGGCGAACAGATCGACTTGGAGAAACTCCCACCTTTGGAAGATGGAGTGTATGACATACGAATGGATGGACCACTCATCATTCCGGAGGGCTTCTCGACATAAGGGGGAGGAACTGGCTCCACCCTGCTTGTTGATGTAAAACATGCAGTAATGTTGTCTCATCAGTGCCACGCACTGTCCTTGCAGCTGAGCCTGAAAAGTTTGATGTGCTAGTCGTACTGCCCCGAGCTTCTTGATACTGATATGAAAGAGGAGCTTGTCCTGTGACCATAGGCCCTGTGTTTGGAGATCTCCCAAATGCGCACCCCAACCCAGAGCTGACACATCTGCTACCAGAGAGAAGGAAGGCTAGGGACTATTGAAGGGGACTCCTTCGCACATCGTCCGAGGGTTGAGCCACCATTGGAGGGACTCCAGAATGTGTTCTGGCACCTTCACCACTGAGTCCAGGCTGTCGTACCTCAGGCAAGGCAGACACAAGCCTTGCTTGTAGGGTTCTGAGCCTCAGTTTGGCATGCTGGACCACATAAGTGCAGGCTGCCTCGCAGCCAAGGAGACTTGGGTATCCCCTTGCAGTAGTGGCTGGGTACCGCCTTGTACGGGGAGATTTTGGCAAACCAGTAAAGTACCTGAAACCACCATTGCTTATTGCTAACAGCAGCCAAGTCAGCAGGTCATAAATTGGTCATGCAGCAGCCTTAACATAACCAAGGCAGGAGGGGAGGTTGTTTTGGGTGCCATAGAGATGGCAGCTTGACCCTGCGCCCTTCCTGCTAAAAATGTTGAAATTGCTGATGCATATATTTTAAGAAAAACAAGAAGTCTCTTTATGTGTGTCCCCCGGAATGTTTGTAAGGGCCCCAAAGCATGGACATGCTGGAAAAGAAATAAATAAAACAAAACAAAACATCTTTGGTTAATTGAAGATCATCAGGAAATCTCTTGCTTGACCTATAAAAACTGCTTGTTTAGCAAGGTTTCTTTCAGGATATGTCATTGTATTACTAAAGTACAAATAAAAGGAAAAAGTTTGAGGTAGCTGGACTTCTCAAAAGGGGCTCTTCAGTGATGCTCCCTCTGGATGCATCTTGGGGTCCCCACTGGCAGACGGATGTTTGGCCAGCAGAAGCCACTCGAAAGCCATGCTCAGCTTCGGTAATTATCGAGGGTTGGGAATGTTTTATTAACCTGTTGTGGACGTGTGTAAGTGCTTGAGACTAAATAAAGTTTAGCTTCAAGTGAAAGCACTCTTGTGTTGTCCTATTTGTGCCAGCCATCTACTGGTCAGATGGCCATCTCTCCCTTGATTTATTCCCTGACACCACCTCACACAGAGAAAAAGTTACCAAGAGCTTTGGGTTGAAAGAACCCCGGGTAACAGCCTGAGGCCTTGAATAATATTTGACATGACTTGGAAACAGGTTTCCAGTAAAAATGCCCTAGCCTGTACTGAGTCCAGCACCACTCTGATGAACTCTGTTCTTTGGGTTCGTGATAAGTTTGACTTGTTAATGTTGAGGAGACGGCCCAGTCTTCCAAAACTGGATCTGACTAAACTGACCTGAGGTTCCACCTGCTCCCTGGTGCGCCCCGAGCAGCCAATTGTCTAGGTAGGGGTATACCTGCACCTGCCTCCTCCGGAGAAAGACTGCCACGACAGACATGCTCTTGGTGAACACTAGGGGGGCCATCAATAGACCGAATGAGAGGATCATGAAACTATAATGTTTGTGGTTGACCACAAACAGTAGGAATCGTCTGTGTGCAAGATGAATGACTGTGTGAAAGTATGTGTCTTTCAAGTTGAGAGCAGTGTACCAGCCTTGGCGATGAAGAAACAGTGGGAATAGAATCCCTGGCCCCACAGCTCCTGAAGAACCTCCTCCACTGTTCCAATGGCGAGGAGCACCCGTACCATCTGGATAAGAAATTGCTCATGAGAAGGGTCCCTGAAAAGAGACAGGGAAGGGGAGTGGGAGGGAGGAGAGGAGCAGAATTGGAGAGAATATTCCATTTCTATCATGCAAAGAACCCAGCAGTACGATGTTATTTGGAACCAAGCACGGTGGAAGTGGGATAGACGATTCATAAAACAAGGGGAAAGATCCGGTTTCCTAGCAGGTGCACCATCCTCAGTGCACATTCAAAAGGCCTGCTTAGAGCCTGACAAAGGTTTGGTCGATCCTTTGCCCTGCCCAGAAGGGGGACTGGATGGTTTACGCCTACCGTTCCTGCCTCTGCCCCTGCCCCTGCCCCTATAAAAATCCTGCCTCAGCCAAGTAGAATATGGACACTGCTGTTGCAGTCGGGGCTTGAAATATTTTCACTGGATTGCTGGAGTGTGCATGCCCAACGATATCATAGTCGCCCAGGAGTCCATTAAGCTGTGCAGCTTGGAGTTTCTTTGCTCCAAAAATAACCCTGCGCCTTCAAACAGTAGGTCACGCAGGGTTTTCTGCAGCTCTGGGGGCAACCAGGACACCTGTAGCCATGAGCTCCTCCTCATGGTTATTCTTGAGGAAAGGGTGCAGGCAGCCAACCCCAATGAAGCCTGCAAAGAGGTCTACACCACTGCTTTCCCTTCATAGCTGAGAACTCAGCTCTGGAGTCTAGTGGAATTTGCTCCTTAAACTTCAACATAGAGTCCCATGAGTTGAAGTTATAGCTACTGAGGATAACTTGCTGGTTAGCTATCCTCTGCTGCAGGCCACCAGTTGCACAAATCTTCCTGCTGAAAGGGTCCATCCTTTTCGACTCATTAGATTTAGGGGCTGGCCCCTGCTGCCCTGTCTCTTTCTCATTAACCGCTGACACTACCAGAAAGCATGGTTGCAGGTGAGAGAACAGATACTCGTACCCCTTAGAGGTACCCACAGAGTCTTAATATTGCTCTGGACCATTTTTATTAGTGGTAGAGCTGCACAGGATGCTCTTTCTAGTGCGAGGATGTCGACCATGGGGTCCTCGGGTTCAACCTCTTCCTCTTCCTGTAACCCCACGTTGCGGGCAATCCACTGGAGAAGGTTCTGGTGGGCCCTGTGGTCAATTGGAGGAGTGCCCAAGGTTGAAGATCCTGCCACGACCTCGTCCAGGGATGAAGATGAGGAGGCCAGAGGTGGAATGGGGTCCTCCTGGTCCTCAGGCTCCCTGACCTCTCCAAGGTCAGCGTCTGGGGCAACCATAGCTGTGGCGGTGGTAGCCTGGCCTTGCAATAGCTCTTGCCTTGGTGGCGACCTGGGCCTGTGGTGGAGCTTGTGCCAAGGTCGCCTCAGATCCCCAGGTCCTTGGCTGGCTGGGGTGGTCCGTGCTCAGAGGCCACCGGGCAGGAGCCCTTGAAAAAGAGCCCTGGGCCTGATGGTAAGCACAAGGGGTCCAAAAGGACCATTGTGCCAGAGGCTCCCACCGTGGGTGCCATGGCATTGGAGCCTCCCTCTGTCACCTGTCAGAATTGTGGCAGCTGCAATAGGAAAAAACGGTTACCCACCTTTTAGTAATTGCTGTTCTTCGAGATGTGTTGTTCATGTCCATTCAAAGTAGGTGTGCGCACGCATGCCAGTCGGAAGATTTTCCCCTAGCAGCGTCCGTAGGGTTGGCTCAGGCGCCCCTTGGAGTGGTGCCACTACGGTGCCCTACAAAGGGGCCCACCGACCCTCCACTCTTTCAGTTCCTTTTTGCCGGCACTCCAACAGAGGGGCAGGAGGGTGGGTATTTGAATGGACATGAACAACACATCTTGAAGAACAACAGTTAATAAAAGGTAGGTAACCGTTTTTTCTTCTTCGAGTGGTTGTTCATGTCCATTCAAAGTAGGTGACTCACAAGCCTAACCATAGGTGGCGGGGTCGGAGATCATTGCTGACTGGAGTACTGCATGACCGAAGGCTGCATCATCCCTAGCCTGGTACGTGATGGCGTAGTGGGATGAGAACATGTGGATGGAGGACAACGTGGCCGCTCTACAAATCTCCTGAGTCGGGATCTGAGCCAATGCTGCAGAGGAGGCCTGCGCCCTAATGGAGTGGGCCGTGACCGGAAGGACAGGGGTCTTAGCTAAGCGGGAGCATTCCCGGATGCAGGTCACGATCCACGAAGAGATTCGCTGAGAGGAGACCAGGAGCCCTTTCATCCTATCCGCCACTGCGATGAAGAGCTGCATCGAGCATCTGAACGGCTTGGTACGCTCGATGTAAAAGGCTACAGCCCTGAGGACATCCAGGGAATGTAGCCTCCGCTCCTCACCGGAAGAGTGTGGTTTCGGATAAAACACCAGGAGAAAGATATCTTGTCCCATGTGGAACTGTGAGATGACCTTGGGGAGGAAGGCTGGGTGAGGTCTAAGTTGGACCTTGTCCTTATAGAAGACCATGTACAGGGGCTCGGATGTTAACGCCCTGAGTTCCAACACCCTCCTGGCCGAGGTGATCACCACCAGGAAGGCGGTCTTATACGACAAGTACAACAGAGAGCATGAAGCCAGAGGCTCAAAGGGAGGCCCCGAGAGGACGGAGAGGACCAGATTCAGGTCCCAAGCAGGGGCCGGCTGACGAACACGCGGAAATAGCCTGTCCATACCTTTGAGGAAACGCCCGAGCAGTCGGTTTGCAAACACCGAGGTACCCCCTTCTCCCAGATGGAAAGCCGAGATGGCCGCCAAGTGAACACGAATCGAGGAGAGGGAGAGGCCAGTTGTCTGAGGTGGAGCAAATAATCTAGGACGATGGGGATTGGGACCCCCAGCGGATTGAGACCTCGCTGACCTGACCATATGGAGAAGCGCTTCCATTTGGCCAGGTAGGTGGCCTTCGTTGACCGTTTCCTACTACCGTGCAGCACTTGTCTGACCTGCTGGGAGCACTGCATCTCCAGCGGGTTCAGCCATGGAGCATCCATGCTGTGAGGTGAAGGGACTCGAGGTTCGGGTGGTGGAGGGAGCCCCGGTCCTGCGTGATCAGGTCTGGGAGTAGGGGCAGCGTCAGGGGCATCTGAACGGACATGTGCAGGAGTGACATGTACCAACGTTGACGCGGCCACGCCAGAGCTATCAGGATTACCTGTGTGTGATCCCTGTGAATCTTCAAAATCACCCTGTGTATTGGGGGGAACGGAGGAAAGGTGTAGAGCAGACCGACCCCCCAAAACTGTAGGAAGGCGTCCGACAGAGACCCCTGACTGCAGCCCAGGAGGGAGCAGAACCGTCGGCACTTCCCGTTTTCCCTCGAGGCGAACAAGTCTAACCGGGGAAAGCCCCAGAGCTGGAAAATTGAGCGAACCACGTTCCATCGGAGGGAACACTCATGACCCTGAAACGAGCGGCTGAGGGTGTCTGCCAAAGCGTTCTGCTCCTCCAGAAGGTAGAACGCCGTCAGATGGGTAGCATTGTGGACGCAGAAATCCCACAGTGCGAGGGCTTCCCAGCACAGGGGAGAGGAGCATGCACCCTCTCTGTTTGTTGATATAAAAGACTGCCGCCGCGTTGTCCAAGAGGACTGAAACACATCTGCCAGCAAGGTGGGACAGGAAAGTCAAACAAGCCAGGCGAACCGCTCTTAGCTCCCTGACATTGATATGCAACTCGAGGTCCTCCGGCAACCACAAGCCCTGTGTCCTGAGATGTCCCAGGTGTGCTCCCCAACCCCGATCTGAAGCATCCGTTACCAGGGAGAGGGAGGCTTGAGGGGCAGCAAAGGGGATACCCACGCACACTTTCTGTGGGTCGAGCCACCACCGCAGTGAGCTTAGCACCAAGAGGGGAATGGACACTACTGAGTCCAAGGGGTCCCTGGCTGGACGATATACTGTCGCTAACCAGGATTGTAGCGGGCGAAACCGGAGTCTGGCATGGTTTACCATATAGGCGCATGCTGCCATGTGACCCAACTGCCAGAGGCAAACTCGCACCGTGGTAATTGGAGCGCGGTGCAGTCTGAGGATGAGCTCAGAAATCGCCCGGAAACTGGATTCCAGCAGGTATGCTCTGCCATGGGTGGAGTCCAGAACTGCTCCTATGAACTCTATTCGTTGCATCAGAGACAGGGTGGACTTGGCTTCGTTCAAGAGAAGGCCGAGACTTGAGAAAGGTCCGCCTGACGAATGACACCTGGGTCTCCACCTGCTCTTTGGAGCAGCCCTTTATGAGCCAGTCTTCCAGGTAGGGGAATACCTGGATGCCCCGCCTGCGCAGGAAGGCCGCCACGACTGAGATGCACTTCGTGAAGATCCTGGGAGCAGCTGACAGGCCGAACGGGAGCACCGTGAACTGCAGATGGGCGTCGGCCACGACAAACCTGAGGTACCAACGGTGTTGGGGAATTATGGCAATGTGGAAATAAGCGTCCTTTAAGTCGAGGGCAGCATACCAAGCTTCTGGATCCAGGGAGGGAACAATCGAGGACAGGGAGACCCTGAGGAACTTGAGCTTTCGAACTGACTTGTTCAGCCGCCGCAAGTCTAGGATGGGTCTCAGGCCACCTTTCGCCTTCGGTATTAGGAAATACCAGGAGTAGAAGCCTTTGCCCCCGAGCCCTCCACCACCCCTACCTCCATGAGAGACTACACTTCTTGACTTAGAAGTTGCTCGGGAGATGGGTCCCTGAAGAGAGACAGGGAGGGGGGCTGGTGGGGCAGGAGGGAGGAAGAACTGCATAGAATATTCCCTTTTTACTGTGCGGAGCACCCAGCTGTCCGACGTGATTCGGGACCAGGCACAGTAGAAGGGGGACAGACATGACCTAAAGGTAGAGGAAGAAGGATCCAGAGTCTTGATAGGTAGGTCGTCCTCGACCATACCATCAAATAGGGGGTCTAGACCCCGATGGCGGTTTCGATTGACCGGACACCTGACCGGAGGAGTGGCACTGGTGACGCCTCCAGTCATTTCTGCCCCGCCTGCGCCCCAGCTCCTGGCGAGTTTGAGGTTGGTAGGGGCGTGGGGCCATCTGCGGCCTAAACTGCCTGCGCTGGGTCATAGGGGTATTCAAGCCTAGCAAGCGAAGCATGGCCAGCGAGTCCTTTAGGCTATACAGACGCTTGTCCGTCTTTTCGGAAAACAACATCTGCCCCGTGAAGGGGAGGTCTTGAATGGTCTGCTGGACCTCACAGGGCCGGCCCGAGACCTGGAGCCAGGCTCCCCACCGCATGACCAGGCCTGTGGCCAGGGTGCGTGAGGCTAAGTCCGCCGCATCTAAGGTGGCCTGGAGAGAGGCTCAGGAAATCAGCTTCCCCTCTTCCACTAGGGCCGAAAACTCTGACCTCGAGTCCTGGGGAAGGAGCTCCGTGAACTTCGACATGGCTGAGCACGTGTTATGACTATATCGGCTTACAATTGCCTGTTGGTTGGCAATGTGGATTTGGAGGCCTGCCGTGGAGTACACTTTTCTGCCAAAGAGGTCGAGCCTTTTAGCATCCCTGCTCTTTGGTGTTGACTTCTGACACCATTGACGCTCCCGTTGGTTGGCCGCATCGACCACCAGGGAGTCCGGGGTGGGGGGTGTACAAGTGTTCATGCCCTTTAGAGGGGACGAAATAGTGCCGCTCCATTCTCTTGGCAGTAGGGGCCAGTGAGGCTGGTGTTTGCCACAAGGTGCGGGATGTATCCGTTATAGACTTTATCAGCAGGAGAGCGACCCTGGATGGCCCTGAGGGAGCCAGGATGTCTATTACAGAGTCCACATCCACCTCGATTTCCTCAGCTTGGATTGCGAGGCTCTGAGCTGCTCGCTGGAGCAGCTGTTGGAGGATTCAAGTGTCCTCCAGGGCCGGTGCCACAGCCATGCCTGAGACCGCTTCGTCCAAGGAGGAAGACGAGGAATTTACATGGATCGGCCCTTCCTCTGGTGCGTGCAGTCGTTCGTGGTCCTGCAGCACACAGTACTGTGGTTGCGGGGCCGATTCCGATTCCAACTGTGGCACCGCGACCGGTACCGGGGTCGCCAGTGAGCGGCTTGGTGTATTGAGCGGTGCCTGCTGAGCCCGAACTGAAGCCGCTGTTGGTGCCGCTGCCAGGCTAGGGGGTGCTGAACTTGGATATGGCACACCCCTGCCCGGCAACGGTGCCAGTGGAGGAGGCAGCTGTGCCAGGGCCACCGACACCGAGGATACCGAGGCCGACCTTGATCGAGGATCAAACGCCTGGCCTTCCGACTGGTGGCAGCCCCAGGGGGTCTAAAAGGGCCACTGTGACGGCGGATGCCATTGCTGCTGCCACTGTGGGTAACGCTGATGGCTTGCCCCCGAAACCGATCTCTTGCTCCGCGACCAGCTGGAGCGGTAGGAGGACCTGGGGGGAGCAGCACCCGGTGCTGTTGGAGAGTGGTGCTGAGGCAGCGGGGAGCCTCTTATCTGGTCCGGTGCCACCTTAGCGGTGTGGTGCAGGGAGGCGACAGCATGGCCGGCTTGCCCCTAGATTGTACTGGGGCACGGGCCACGGTAGACAACTCCCTAAAGTGTGGGGAGGCCGGTGTCAGGAGTCCCATCAAGTCTGAGGCCGCCTCGAACGCCTCCGGTGTCGAAGGGAGGTGCAAGTCTCCGCTGAGGTTCGGGGATCTAGGCCGGTTCGGACTTGACCACCCTCTCTGTGGTGCGGGAGTCAACCGAGCAGCCGAGGGCTGTAGCCCAGCCTGTCCGCTTGCACCTGTGGACGGCGTTGACCTCGGGTCCTGGTGGGGTGACCGTTCCCTCACCAGCTTTCTCTTCTTAGTGGGTACTAGCGATGGTGAGTGGTTCCACACTGAGGCTGACTTCCTATGACCCGACTCCATCCGGTGCCGAGTCTTAGACGACTTGGGCTGGGCCCTAAGTCCTGATGCCGGTGCTGGAGCGCTCCGCACTGAGGAAGAAATGCTGGGCACCACCTCGGCTGGCTCCGGGTCCGAGGGTGGCCGCAGGGCAGCTTCCATCAGGAGAACTCTAAGTCTTTGAGCTCTGTCTTTTAGAGTTCTCAGGTGGAAGCCTCTGCAGATAGAGCACTGGTCCTTTTGGTGGCTCTCTCCGAGGCACCTCAAACAAGCACATTGCGGGTCTCTTTTGGGAATGAATTTCCCGCAGTCCTTGCAGAGTTTAAACCTGGAAAACCCAAGCATGTCCCAGTGGGCAACGAAACTGGGGGTGGGGGGACCTCCCAACTACCAAGAACTATATACAACGACCTAAATAAACTGACTATAACGTAACTATATACATGGACTATACATAAGGATAGGACACTGCTAACTTGCTATGCGCAAGAGAAGTTCCAGCTAGCCGTCACCGGCGGTAAGAAGGAACTGAGGGGGTGGAGGGTCGGCGGGCCCCTTTATAGGGCGCCGTAGTGGCGCCACTCCAGGGGGCGCCATGGCCGACCCTACGGACACTGTTAGGGGAAAATCTTCCAGCTGGCGTGCACGCGGCGCGCGCACACCTACTTTGAATGGACATGAACAACCACTCAAGGAAGAATAGAAGGAATCACCGTCCGAGTCCATTGAGACGGATCTCAACCATGACCACCATGGTGGAGCCAAAGGGGACTGCACCAGGGACCAGTGCGCCAAGCTGATGATGCGGAGGACTGGTGCTGGGAACCCTGTGCCGTGGATCGGTGCTGGTCCTCTCTCTGAGCTGGGGATCAGTGCCGCTCCATCCTCGGTACCAGGGAAAGGAAGCAATATTCTACTGGTGTCAAGGAACCCCGCATGGAATCTGGTGCTGGAGAGCAGTGCCTTGGCTATGGTGATCTGGAGCAGTAGCAAGGCAAATGGTGCCTGGCAGGAGATGGTGACTGCCTCATCATGGCCAGTTTGCCTCTAGACAGCACTGATTGCTGCATCACCAGAGGCTTATCTCTGACTGCCGGGGGCTGAGGAGCCATCATGGCAATTAACTCCTCCACCTGGCATTGCCCATCCAGGAAGCCACTGGGCGTGGGACTCGATAGTCCCTTCAGGGGAACCGAAATCAACAGCGCTGACTCTTGCTGCTTGGGTGCCGGGTACTCCTTCAAGGGACGCACCGGTGCAGTGACTGCCAGTTCCATTGCTTTCAGCACTGGCAAATGCCCCTTGTCAGCTTTTCTATGCCACTTGCATGGCATCAGTGAATGCAAGCAGTGCCGGGCTGTCTCCTCAGCATGAGGTGCCAGAGAGCACCAGTGCCGAGGGTCTCTTATACTAGAGTCTTTCTTCGGCACTGTGTCACGTACCAGTGCTTGGTGCCAGGTCCTGGTGGTCCACAGCAGACTGGGGACAAAGAGCAGATTCCATGAGCAATTGATTAAGTCGGAAATCTCGCTCATTTTTAGTCCTGGGGCAGAAAGCCCTGCAGATCTTGCACTTTTCTGTCTGGTGCGCCTACCCTGGACACTTCACAAACGAGTCATGGGGGTCACGCACTGGCACAGGCTTACCGTAGGATTTAAAGCCTTGGGCTCAAGGCATGCCCCAGAGCGCAAGGGGTGTGTGTGTTAGGGATTGGGGAAACCCTGCTCCCAACCTTGCTACATATACACATTATATACACTATCTACTAACAATAACTACAATTAAACTAGACTAACTACGCTATGAAAAGAAGGCTAAGGGAAGCACTTGCTAGGCATGCAATCGCCATTCCAATGGCCATCACTGGTGGTAAGAACGAACTGATGAGGCACAGGGTCAGCACAGTCCTATATCCAGAACCCTGAAGGCACCACTCCAGGGGGCTCCATAGCCAACCCGATGCTCAGTCACTCATTGGAGATGGCACATACAGAGCCTGGTCAACTCTAAGAGGCTTGAACATGCTAAGGGTGCATAGAATCTCTGGAGATTTTAGTTGCTAAAAATCAAAGGGCTTGTCTACACAAACAATTAATTCACAGCAAGCTGAGGTGCAAAGCTACCCCACACTAGCTTGCCTCGGACTAACTGTCAGTGTGAATGCAGCTGATATGCATTAATAGTTTGTTAGTTCACTCTGATCTCATCTTCTCTGAAATTGGACTAGACCACACTCTAGCTTGCCATGAGCAAAATGAGCAGACAACCCCTATTAGTCTCTACTAAGCATGTGCAAACCGAGATTTTTCAAAATCTTGTAACTTGTCCAAATTTGGTCAGATTTTCACTGGAACAGCAAAAGCCAAATCTCTGAAACAAAGATTACATCCCTGCAAAATTTCCAAGCCCCTGCTTCAAAGCATACAGGTGCTAAAGCATTTCACTGAAAGTCACCAGATTTTTTTTTTAAACAACATCACAAATCAATGCATTTTCCCCTAGCCTCATTTTCTGAAAC
The DNA here is from genome assembly GCF_003597395.2 of Chelonoidis abingdonii. NCBI lineage: Eukaryota > Metazoa > Chordata > Testudines > Testudinidae > Chelonoidis > Chelonoidis abingdonii. The sequence continues at coordinate 76,253,652 of NC_133775.1, read as the reverse complement.
AGTTGAACTGTTTTGGCTAAAACTTTCAAAAAAGACTGAGACAGAGACCGGCACAGAATATATTGGCTCAAATGCTTAAAATTTAGCAAAATTATAAGCAACTGTATACAGGCTTTTATAAATGGGATGTGTTTGACCACCTCAATGATACGCAGAGCTTCCAGCCCCACTTATAACATATACTTCTTTCTACAGCACTCATCAGCACATTATACAAGTGTCCCAACTCCTCCAGGATGGAAGGATATATAGTACATAAGTATTAAAAAAATACTGATATTATTTCCCTCTTTATAATCTGCAAAAGTATTATGATGGGACCAAATCCTGCTTCAGTGGGAGTTCCATGTGCAAAAAAGTACAGGATTAGGTCTCATGGCTTAAACAGTACTATATACCTGAGCAAGGACTGCAGGATTTGGCATGTGACCTGTAAAAACATTCACATATCAAATGCAGAGAGAGTGGAAATGTGCATACTAGCTGCTAATCAGAAATTGGTTCTTGAATTGTCCCTAAACCTATTGTGCATGTCAGCATTGGACTTGCACAACTAACTGAATACTTATGGGCACAATTTCACATTTTTCATGTGCCAACATTTGATTTACATGTGTAACAGGTGTGTACACACAAATTTTGCATGCACAGCACAGATATGAATCTTTGACTTTTAGCCTCTAAAACTGTAACATTAATAATCCCCCTGTATTTTCAATTGCTGCTCTGAAGTCAGAAATACACCCGCCCCCTGCTTTTGAATGGAATGGAGGGTTAAAGAAAGTGTTGCATCCCTGTGCAACTAAGAATTCTGTACTCAGAGCAGAACTAAATCATCATAATGGCCAGTAACTTCCCTCGGGAAGGAAATCCTTTCAGAAGATATATCAATATTTTGTGTAATTTTAGAATGTATCCAGGACAAATTTATGGTGCCAATAATGCCAAGAGCTCTGCCACAGAGGCAGAGCTACTACATCATCAAATGCCCTCCATCCTGAATCAAAGGTCAAGCAAAGCAAAACGTGTCCTTATACTTCAGTTTCTGTCACAAAATATATCTTCCCTCAGTGTGTGTTCTAGCTGCTTTCTCTACTCCAGAATTGGATAAATATCGGTGGTGTCATATGGACAAAAACGGCAAGTGCTTTAGAAACCTTCTGACAGAAAAGTGCTGTACAAGTGCAAGGTATCATTTAGGACAAAGTGCTGAATAATGCAATGCTGGAAAAGTTATAGGGCCAGGTGATGTCAATCAGTATAGCTCCACTGGAACTGAAGGAGCTACAGCAATCCATACTAGCCAAGGATCTGGCATATAGATTTTAACTCTCTCTCAACAAATCAAAGAGTGCAAGTAAAATATAAGTGACCCCAGTACAGAGGCAACGTTACACCGCAGAACACATTTTTATTGATGAGAGTGAAATGTATGTAAATTTTATTAATGCAAAGTACACTTGAAGCATTAAGTTCAAGGAAACTATTTTCTCCTTACAGCCTGGTTCAACTGTGAAAAGTAACTGTGGGAAAATGGCACCTTATTATTCAGAAGATTTTTTTCCCTGCACGTACTTTGAGTCAGCTCTGGGGAAGTGGGCTGAGATCTATTTTGGCTTATAGATTATCAACAGAATTATTAACTAAGTTCCAATTGCAAGGCCAAATTCTGATCTTAGTTTCAACTGCACTACTCCACTGCACACGACAGGTTTACACAGGTGTAAGTGATGGTACAATTTTCCACGAGCCCAGACCGACTGAGTCTTCCATCAGCTTGTTAAACAAGAACAGCGCTTTGGTACTGAAGGAATTTCCAGCACCTGAACACAATAGGTGCCTGCTTAGGACCTGGACTCTCCAGTAACTAGAAAGTTCACAGCACTGATAAAGAACCTGCCCAGCAAATTCCTTAGAAGCCAAATTGGCCTCAACATCAATAAAGTTTCAGCACCAGAAGGCTCAATCTCTCAGTCAGCATTCTTTATGACTAGGACTCCTTAAAGCCCATTGCAGATTGTGGAGCATGGCTGTTATGCCTCTTTAGCACAGACTTCTTTGGTCCCTGATTCATCCATATCTTGCTTCTCAAGCTGAAAATATCCTATTCTGTCCCACCACAGTGGGAAGTGCTGATCTGAGGACAGACCTGTGACTGGGCTCATGAGCTCTCCTCACTGAAGGAAGCATAGAGCCTCTGCTGCCTACTGAGCAGTGATCAGAGAGTAGGCTTCCTCCACGCAGGACAAACAGCAGGAACACACATCTGCCTCTGGGGACATAAAACTCATGCTGCCCTCTTAGCTGCATTTTTCAAGGCCTGTCCAGGCCTGGCTTTGAGTATACAGAAAAGTTTCTTCTGTATATTTTTTAGGTTTTTCAGCACAAATGGCCTCACATCAACACATAAAATGCTTTTTTATCCCCTCTTTATCTTGAGTCTTAACCTATTATAATTAACCCACTTAGTATCGCTGTACTTCAGAATGACGAACTGCTACAGGGTTCTTGTGGATACATCCCCATATCAAATTAACTATAATGCTTCAGGTAGTCCTCCCACTGGTACTCAACACTGCACTGTTTTACATCTGAATTGACCAGTCTGGTTACCTATGTGCTCTCCACTTTTGCAGGATTATCTAGCTAGATGTCCCTCCTCTGTTTAAATGCTGACACACCCCAAGTGTACTAATTTGTGATGCATGCTCATGTAGTTCACAGTCTCTAAGTCCACAACACCCTATTGTCTGTGCTTCCTTATGGTCTTGTCAGGAGATTCTGGATGTCCCTGCCCCCCAGGCAGATGAGAACTTTGTCTACACTAGCAATTAACAGCGCTTCAACTTTCTCACTCAGAGGTGTGAAAAAACACCCCCGAGCGCAGCAAGTTGCAGCGCTGTAAATCGCTAGTGTAAAGAGTGCCCCAGCGTTAGGTCCATTGTTGAGGTGGCCCAGCGCTGTGCCACAACCACACAAGGCACGTTAAAGCGCTGCCATAGCAGCACTTCAGTGTTGCCAGTGTAGACTAGCCCTTAGTCTCATCTTTCCAGTAGTCACTGGAATGTCAAGATCTAGCAGAGCAGATGCAGAAGGGGTACTTCCTACAGACATGCCAGTGCTGCACTGAAGAGCAGTGACAGAATTAAAAAAGCTCAAAAAAACAAAACCAACACTCCGATAATGTTCCCATTGCATGCACAGATTATGAGACGCTTCCTGAGAAGCAGCAAAGAAACCTGGTATATGTTGGTCAGTTTAACCATGGCCCACAATGACACAGACATACCCTTTGGAAACCACACAGGCAAAAATAGACACTGACCGGAAGTATATTTCTTGAGACAGCCAAAATCTCTTTAAATGCACTAGCAGCCAGCTAGCAATTCAGGTGGAAATGCCACTAGAGACCTAGTCAGAGAGCCAGAGTGACAATGCTGCTCATCCATTAAGTATGATTTTGGGTATATCTATGCAGCAACTAGATACCTACAGCTGGTCCATGCCAGCTGACTCAGCTCGCGGGGCTTGAATTGTGAGGCTGTTTCATTGCTGTGTAGACTTAGAGGCTCAGGCTCCAGACCGAGTCCTGGGACCATACCACCTCGCAGAGTCCTAGAGCCGCACTCCAGCCCAAGCCTGCAACTCTCCACAGCAATGAAATAGCCTCACAGCCCAAGCCACAGGTCAGCCATAGATATTTCTTTGCTGTGTAGACATACCCTTAGGATCCAGAATAAAAAAAACTGACATTAGCAGATTAGCACAAGCTAAACACTTATGGTCATAACTAGCTACTTAACTATAAAATGGCTTAACAGTAAAAGATAAAGGAGTTTGGGATACCCCTTCAACACCAGTATTGCTGCAGAGAGAGTCCTTGCACCTGCAATCAGTCATGACAAGAAATGTACTGAAGAGCCACAAAGCCCTTACTCAACCCCATTTCAGAATGTTTGGTGCCACAAGACTGTACTTATGGGGCCCAAATGAGCAGTGCTCTCCAGAAGGCTCTCAAGGCTCAACAGCATCAGAAGTTGCATCCTGTAAGTTGAAACATGCCAAAGCCAGCTCAAAGAATACTAGAGGGATACAGACCGAGCCATTTGTCACACAGCAATTTGTGTGTATCCTAAAAAACCCTGCAATAAAATTAGAAATCAATAGCAAATGGCAGAAAACCTTGACCATGTATTGAATACAAAAAAACATTTGTATCATTGACTTTAGAAGTGCTTAACCAAGGAAGCTTCCAAGGGACGCTGAGAGAGTGAAGCAAGCTGCTTGAATTGAAGATATCCCCCCTACTTTTTTAAAAAAAGAAAAGAAAACATGAATAATAGATTTTCAATGCAAGAAGAGAAATTGAAATCCACACCAAGTTCTCCTGGTAATAACAGCTTTCTGTAAAAGCCCAACTATTAATGTAACAGGGACATCCATCAATCAAACTCAAACAAAGTATTTTCAGAGCTAAAAATGGAGCAAGCAAACATCTGCTTTTTGCAAGTGATGCACTTAAAGCAAAGAACGTGATAAATTATTGCAAGCCTAGGTTTGAACTAATCATCTTCCCCTCTGGATGATCAAACTGCATGAGTGAGAGTGTGGGGGTAGCCATCCCAATCCACTTATTGCCATAGTACTGTAATTTGTGCTCTACCGATTGCAGGGAGAAAGAGACGTACAGGCACAGTTTTGTTTATAAATGGAGGAATACTTGAAAAATTCCTCAGTCACTCTCAGGATCTACCTAACACTGGATAAGCATATGAGAAGATGATAGTAGGTTGTGATTTTAATGGTCCTTTAAACAAGAGCGTCTCAACTTTTAAGAACTGGTTCTCATTACTAAAGTTAAAGGTGTTCACATTAATACCTTCCCACCCTCCACCTTCTCTGAATCAATCTAAGTCCCTGCTTACATTAAAAGTAATATCAGGACAATATTAAGCAAGATAAGGCAAATATAAACTTCTACCCTTTTTGGTTTAGGTTCTTCCTCTCCCTGAAGGACTTTACATTTATTAAGGCCAATTCTCCCCTTGCTGTCTGCAATCATCTCTCACTGCTCTGATCTCTGTAGACCCTTTTCAGTTCAGTTCCTTTCTCCTAGATGTGTACTCTCCCGTCTGATTTTGGTGTTGTCAGCAAATTTGAGGACAATTGAGGGCTTGGCTACACTGGAGAATTGCAGCGCTGGTGGTGGGTTTACAGGGCTGCAACTTACCCATCGTCCACACTTGCAAGGCACATACAGCCCTGCATCTCCCTGGCTGCAGCGCTGGCTGTACTCCTGCTCTGCCTGGAGTATAACGATTGCAGCGCTGGTGATGCAGCGCTGCTCTGCCAGTGTGGCCACCAAAAGCGCTGTAATTGGCCTCCAGAGGTATTCGGATGGTATCCCAGAATGTCTGTTCAGCCACTCCAACAGCGCTGCAAATGTGGCCACACTGCAGCGCTGGGAGCTGTCAGTGTGGCCACACTCCAGTGCTTTCCCTACACAGCTGTACGAAGATAGCTGTAACTCCCAGCGCTGTACAGCTGCAAGTGTAGCGATACCCAGAGTTTATACCAAAGAAACATCCACACAAAGAAAGTAATGAAGAAGAATGTAGAAGTGCTCAGATTTTTCTTTTTTTAAATTTATGTTGTCAAAATAATTCGAGACACTTAAAATGCTAGACTCAGCTAGTATTAGCAGTAACCATCACTGCTTAAAGTGATTACCTACATTAAAAGTGACACTGTAAGATGAAATTGCAGGGTTCTGGCTATCATTCTCAATGATTTCCATATCATGGTGCTCTGCTTACAATTAATAACATGCTTTTTCTAGCTGCAGCATGGTAAACTCAGCTTGCGATCTGAAACTGAGTTTTTCCCCTATCTTCACCAATTGTAAAGGTTCTGCAGGTTGAATTTGCCCTTTGTCATCAATGAATTTAGTGGGGATTGCACAGGTGTGACTGGTTGAAAATTCTGTTGACAATGGTGCACAAGAAGAATAGAATCAGCTCACTCTCGCAAAGTTGGCTCTATAGGTCCAACAGAAGTACAGAGTAGCGAAAATATATTTTTATCACTAATTGCAGATCTGATTCCAATACAGACAAGAAGCAGAGATAGTGAGTAAGATGATGCATTATTTACATAGGCATTTTCAGGTAGAACCACATTTTGAAATTCCAGAAGCTTCACTGTTGTGAGAGAAGCAGTTCCATGGAACACCAGAAGGGCTTGGAGAATCAGCAGTTCGCACATCAACATTGAGGATTACTGCTTAAGCCTTTACCTAAATACAGCAGAACACATCATTAGGTTAATTCCTGCAATGAGGCTTTTTGGTAAACTTCTAAATATGCATTCTCTGGACTTGGGAGAGGAGAGAAATAGCCTGAGACTAGACTTTATTTATGATAACAAGAGCCAAATTCCAGTATCACTACAGATAGTACATCTGGATGATCTCCATTTATTTCTCTGAGTTATCCCAGTTTACACCACTGCTGAGCAGAATCTAGCTTATGGGATAGGCCATTCACTCCTGCGGGACCTCCGCCACACCCTAGCCTTACCATTTTTCAAGCATCCCTCTTTCAGAGCTTTTGCCTATTTCATTTATTATCCACTAAATTTGGTGCATACCATGTGAGGTATCAGGGGAAAGGTTATGATCAGCTGAAAGTCACTGTTTATAAATATATGTATTCTTAGTGCATATTCAGTTATGAGACTGTGCTGTAAATTGGGGAAATAGCCAGATATTAGCTCCCCAGAGACAACAGCAAGGGAGTAACTAATAGCCGGGCGAGGTGTCAAAGCCATTAACAGCCATTGTCCAAGCAGGGAGCTACAATTCAATGACTCACCTGCATGAGGCCACACAAGGCATAGGTACCGACTTCCCTCTGCCCGTGGGTGCTCGACCCCCACCCTTGCCCCACCCCAATTCCACCCCCTTCCCAAAGTCCCCACCCTGCCTTTCCCACCCAGCCCCCTCCCTGCCCCCATTCCACTTCCTACTCCCAAGTCCCTGCCTCTTCTCTACCTCCTCCCCCGACTGCGCCACATCCCCACTCCTCCTCATCTCTCCCGGAAAGTCCTAAGTGCTACCAAACAGCTGTTAGGTGGCAGGTGGGAAGTGCTGGGAGGTAGGGGAAGTAGTGAAGATGTGGCATGCTCAGGAGGGGGGAAGAAGCGAGGCAGGCATGGGAGGAGCTTGGCTGCCAGTGGGGTGCGGAGCACCTGCTAATTTTTCCCTGTGGGTACTTCAGCCCCGCCGCACTCCGTCAGCGCCTATGACATATGGGGAATTGCTCAACCTCGCCTGGAGACTCAGCAATATCCACCAGACATGCCTGGACTTGTGTTCTCCAAGTACATGGGACTGAGGGTATAAAACAAAACACATGGGGTCCACGCTTGGCCTTTCTTCTGCCCCCACCTATGCTGCAAGCAACTAGGACACCGAGAAGACTGAAGACTCCAACAGAGTGGACTTGTACAGGTTTCACTCTTGAAAACTGGGCACTATGAACTACAATGTCCAGTGGGGTGAGAAAAACTGCTTAATCTAGAAGTTGCCCAGACTAACAGGGTTGAGAATTTAGACTGCGTACTTATGTTTTATTTTCTTTTGGTCACTAACTGACTTTTTGTCTATCACTTGTAATCACTTAAAATCTCTTTTGTAGTCAATAAATATATTTTACTGTTTATTTTTACCGCTGAGTTTGCCTGAAGTGTGTGGTAAATCTGCTCAGGTCTTGCAAAGGCTGGTGTAAATCCACTTTCCATTGATGAAGTGGTGAACCAAATAATTAAATTTGCACTGCTCGTCTTGAGCAGTGTGGGTGTGGGACTCCACATGTTGTGCAGAGTGATAACAGCGCCTGGAGGGATTTGCTCCTTGTCACTAGCAAAGCATTGCAAGAGACAACCCAGATTAATGAGTTAAGGTGGCACAGCAGTCCCACAGTCCCAGGCTGCACCCCGGCGATCCCATCACACTTAGGTTCATCAGAGGAATTTGACATTTCCTAAAGGTAATACAGGATGAGTGAGGCACCTTCCTCTTTCCCCAGTCCTGCTCCACCTGAACCAAGTTCCTTCCATCTCAAGACTGGCGCCAGGTCTTGGAGAAAGGCAGTGCAGCAGTCAAAGGCAGCAGCAACCTGGCACAGAGTGATGCAGCAGGCTGAGGAAAGGAGAGCGCCAGGCCTCCAATCTCCTGCACTATATCTTTCAGGAAAGAATTTGGTTGCACTGGGGGCTTCCTGGTGGCTTTCACCTCCTGGCCCCAGTCCTGCCCCAGTCACTGAGGACAGCTCCAAGTCTCTCCATAGCCTGTTTCAGTTCCCAGGTTTTGTTTCAGCTCTTCATAATGGCTTCTAGTGGCTGCTTCTGCGCTTGTTCTTCCTAGCTTCTACTAGCTGTAAACAAGAGGGAAGACCCAGCAGCACCATGTGGATGTGCAGCCCTCCTTGAAGCACTGCATGAGATTTACTTTCCTAGTAAAACGTATTGTCAGTTTGTAAATAAAGTCTTCACAATATCTCACAACACTACAGCACTCTCTCTGCTGTTAACTCTTCCTTGAGAGGTGGCGGCTTGTTTCTGCAGCCTATAAAGTGCATATTAGTGAGACGAATGTATTTACTAATGCTGTGACTGACAGATTAAATGATAAGGAAATTAATGAAGATAAGGTGGGTTTCATTTCAAATAAGGCAAACAGCAGATATTATCTAAAAGCTATTGCATATTATGTAGGTGTTTAAGGATAATTTAAAGTTTCTTGTGGGAATGTCACTAGACATACAGAAAACCTTTGACTGAGTCGAATGGTGATATGCAGATCAGAAAAACATCTTTAAAAAAATCTGGTCTGGGGTTAAACTTCAGATGGTTGATTAGATTCATTTATTCATACCACTAAGAGATGGTACAGACAAATGACATAAGATCCTCTCTCCTGCTTCACAGGAGCATAGCAAGGGCTTTAGAATTTTTGGAGATCTCTAGCAATAGAGGGGAAATATCACTTGCCAGGCTGCATAAATTACTTCTGTTTGCACACGACATACTGTAAGTAAGTGATCCATGCAAAACTCCTTTCAGTGTTAAATATCATGGAGAAATTTGGGAAAATATCTAGGTACACCTCTACCCCAATATAACGCGACCCAATATAACACAAATTCTGATATAACGCGGTAAAGCAGTGCTCCGGGGGGGCGAGGCTGTGCACTCCGGTGGATCAAAGCAAGTTCAATATAATGCAGTTTCAACTATAACACGGTAAGATTTTTTGGCTCCTGAGGACCGCATTATATCAGGGTAGAGGTGTATAAGTTATTTTAAATCAGAAATCTTATTCTGAATTAGAGTCTACAAACTTCTCCATGTCTATACCTCACAGCGTTCAAAGAGGAACAAAGAATTAACTTTGAATATAGGACTGATAATAGTTTTAAAGATAATTGGGATCTTCGTTCTACAAAATGTCAAGATAGACTCATGGGGTTGGACTCCATTCCCCAGCCTACATTTGTGGTGTACAGCTAGTAAACTAGATATGTTTTTCTCCTTCAAAAGTGACTCGTAGAGGTTAGGAACATTTATTTGTAATGTCTATTTGGGAAAGAATAAAGACAAAATAATCTTCTAGACCTTAAGAACATAAAAAAACATATTTTACATCACAGACTAATTCACTGTGGATTCCAGAGGTGAATTCATTGCCAAGGACTGAGATTAGGATAAAGTTTACCAATCCAGGAGAATGTGATCGATATCTTAGAGTTTCCCTCACAAGAGCAACAAACTTTTTGTCATGCGGAAATGGAGGACATGAAGCAGAATGCACAGAATGGGGTGTATGTAGGAAGAGATCGGTTGCAAGTTTGAATCAACAAGCATGTACTTAGAATAACTGAAAAATACAGTTGTAGCCATATATGAACTATGGTATTAATCACAGCTGTGATTTGTGAATCAAAGCTAAGATATTCCTTGCAGAAGACAAAATTTAATTGTGAGCTGGACCATGCTACTGAGAAAAATCAGATTTTGTGCTCTCCAAGCATCTAATCTACATCAATTTCTTATACACTGTAATAGTGACAATTCAATACAATTAAGACTCAGAGATGAGAGTAAGGGTATATCTACACTATGAAATTAGGTCGAATTTAAAAGTGGATTTTTAGGAAGCAATTTTATACAGTCGACAGTGTGTGTCCCCAGTAAGCGCATTAACTCGCTGGAGTGCATCCACAGTACTGTGGCAAGCATCGACTTTCGGAGTGTTGCATTGTGGGTCGCTATCTCACAGTTCCTGCAGTCTCCGCTGCCCATTAAAATTCTGGGGTGAGCTCCCAATGCTTGATGGGGCAAAAACATTGTAGCGGGTGGTTTTGGGTACACGTCGTCAGTCGCCCCTCCCTCCGTGAAAGCAAAGGCAGACAATCGTTTCGTGTCTTTTTTCCATGTAGATGCCATACTGCTTTCAGCAGATAGTGCAGTAGGACTGCTAACTGTCGTCATCCAACCACCGCTTCCGCTGCAACTCTGCTCTCCTGCTCATGTCTCGATAGCAAATTTCTCCATGTTGTCTGTCATGGGCTCCCGGGAACATGTGTTCTTCCTTCTCACGGGATAATGATGCTGTGTGATGCTGATCAGTAGTCCATCATAACATCCACTGCAACTCTGCTGCTCCTGGATGCCATCCCATACGCAATCACCGTTCGCCGGTCTCCTCATATATACTGGTATAACCCCTGACACCCAATAATCTAAATTTATTCACGATGACACTATCTCGTAGTCGAACATCACAACACACCGCCTTCGCACTGCAATCTCACTCGCCTACTAGCGATTAATCTGCTCGAGTCAGTAAAGCAATCTGATCCATTACGGCTCTCATAGAGCCAAGCCGATGGGAGCTAGACACAGTTCACAGCTCAAGATCACTCGCTAGCTAGTCTGTCCGAGCAGTTGTATAACACCTGCACATTATGCTGCAGTATGTCGCCGACTAGACGAGACAACCACTGCACACAGCACGCGCGAGCAAGTCAACCATACCACATCTGCCGAAAGTCTTACCAGATAGACAGAAGAGACATAAGAGACCACCTAATGAGACTATCTTGATCCATTACAGCAGCAGAGCCGCCCGCGCGCCACATGCTACATCCACTCGGATGGTACCCTTCTGACACGGATACGAGACATGGTTCATGCCCAGATGGACCAGAGTGCACGGACATCTCTATGGAGACTGGACAACTCAAAGCACGACCGACGCTGGTGGATCTTCTCGCACCTAGTGTCTGCGTCAGCGTCTGAGATAGATTCAGATGTGCCTCCCTGGACGACGAACACCCCTTATCGACAACTGTCACGCGCTAGACGTGATATTACTCTCAATGGACTTATTTTGATGAACATAGAATTTCCACGGCCATGCACCTGAAGGCGCACAGACGATGACACTTCTTACAGCCATTCAATGATGAATACAGATTCTAGTCACACTCGAAACTGATTACGAGTTGATATTCAGGGCACCTGATATTGTGACACCCAGGATCACTGCAAGCTTCGCATATGCACAGTTATATGAACTGGCGGCCTCAGATGCATCCTATAATGGGACCATCAGTTCTCGGAGCTGAGTATATCTACCGCGATGACCTCTGCGCAAACGCGCATCACCAAGATGATTCCACAGTATACCAGCACTCGAGCATTATGAAGAATAATCAATCAACCAAAGCTACACAAGTGCCAAGAACCCTCATCTGGCATAAATGGCCTGCCATAACTGGTTCTGCGTACCATCCAACTCGGTACCAGTAATCACCAGACCTTCTCATGCGATGTCGCCAGGTCAATAACCCCCACGACACAATCGCGACTGGCCCCTTTGCGCTGCCAAATAAGCGGCATTTAACCCTACACTGGCATGTGGCGACCCGCAGCGATAGACCGGAACACATACACCTAAAAATATGGCCGCACGCCCTAAAACCACCGGACCCCCCTATCTTGCTGGCGAGGCCATCACACCATAAACAACTAAACTCAGCAAGGGGTAACTTTCATTATGGCTGGCTTCAGACCACCGCAAGCATGGCCAGCACCATAGCGCAGCATCGCCTGGCTCAACGGAGACAGGTATCTACCGACCACCACATGCCTGAGGCGATGGCTCCGAGCACAAGTTTACAGGTACACACCTCAACCTAGATCACCTCTTCCGAGAATCGACAAAGACCCGGTTACCCAATTCACCCACCCTCCTATATGCTTAACTCGTGTTGTTCCTTCATTCGACACTGTGTCTTGCTCACCTATACTCCCCACATGTGCCCGTTAGCGTAGTCGCGACGCCAGAGCACGCGTCCGCACTCGTTCGTCCAACCTCCCAAAACGGACGAACTTCTAGTTACCACCGCTACAGACTTCTGGCACACCATAAGGAACCCACAATAAAACCAGAAAGCGCGCGGCCATGGCCGGCCTACCTTCGAGCCCCCACCAACACACAGCAACTCGATCTCCCTCGCCGAGTCGCGCACGAGCAGTCTATGCGCGCTAATATAACCACACCCTCTGCCGGCGCAAGCCATCGCACAGTACACTACAAGATCACTACCTTCTACTTGCGCACAACGAGCCTACCACTCACCGAGACCACGTGGCACCATCGAAGGCCGAGCCTAGCAGCGAAGTGCCTCGAGAAATAGCGGAAAGTAATGCGGACGGCCAGACTCGCACCCAGTACTCGAACGAACAACAGTTACAATAGGTCGCACGCTACACGAGATCCATTTGTACTGTTACTTCACGAAAGATGCTTGCTCACTTACATAATCCATATCCAGCACTAAGGAATGATCATCGCACACGGCCCTTATACATAGAAGACCCGGCCCTTGGGCCGTCTGGTGAGAATAGACATTTTGCGCGAATGCAAGAGCCCAGCTGACGCCCGACAGCCGCGGCCAACATCTGTGACTCACCTAACGATATCTCTGGCACCCAACATACAGCAGATATGGTTCCCATAAGCGTCCGCTGGCGCACCAGACACAGACAAGCGCCATCACCCAGTGTGAAACCGAACAGAGCCCAGAAAGTATTTCCTGCAGCAGGAAAACTAGCATAGCCAGAAAGCCAGCCACGAAAAGAGAGCAACTGCCGCACCCGCCTCGCGTAGAGATAGAAAGCAGTAGATCTGAGAGCAGGTCACCGACGACATATAATGGCAATATCCGACGTCGACAACCGATAGATGACAGCTACCTACAGATGCAATAGAACGCTGGGAGGTTAATCCATGACCCCCACTAGAACAAAATCCTGCAGTGACGTATACCAGACACTCCACCAAGCCTCCAGAAGAGTGCAGCCACCATTCCCAGCTGCTCAAAACACCATCAGCGATCCCCCCCAAGACGCCTGCGGTGAAATACGGAACGGCGCTTCGGCTCTGCTCGATGTCTCAGAACGCGGAGAGCCCTGTCGGCTCATCGTCTACAGGTCATCGGAATCCGTTTGCTTCTCTCCCGTCTCAATGCGCCTGCGGCTTTGAAAGACCACCACTTAGCCAGAACAGATGGTTCCGGTCACGGTGAACGCGGGAGAACGACTTTGGGGAGGACATGCCAGGGCTGACAGCGCCTCGCAGCTCCGTACCCTCTGTCCTTCATCGGAAGACCGGCTATACACACTGGACCGGCATCCACAAGTCCCCGCGCGCCGGACGTTGCGACGACCACCCGCCCTCAGCCAAGATAATCGGCGACTCAGGAACTCGCCGTCTTCCAGGACCAGGTACAGCAGCGACACATCCGTGGCGCCAAACGGCTCGAAGCGGGCGGCCCACCTGAGCCTGGTTAGCCAACAACGGTTACACGGCTCCCCAGGTCAGGGCTAAGGCGGGCCTTGAAACCCTGAGCGGCTATCAACTGTTCCACCAACCTTTTGAGGACACCCTGGCAAGCACACTCGGCCCTGAGAGAAAATGGTATCCTGCCAGCTTCCGCCGCGATGGCAAGCGTATGGCTATGGCGGCCGCAGCCGTGGACTCGCCAGCTCTCAGCAAGCATGGCCCCAACGCCCTGCTTCCCTTCGAGACGACTACAAATAATCCACGGATGGTGCACACGCCAGTCCCAAGAGAAAATACTGCTTCATTCACAGCTCACAGAGACAGGAGTCTCCATTCTTGACTATGGTTGTCTTTTCATGCTTCTTCCTCTGCCTCAGATCCATCAGCCAAACTGTCACCAGACGCCCACCCACTCCGAGGTAGTGAGAGAAATCTTCCATAGGAAGATCCTGCCACGGCGCTGTTTCATTTTAAAATCAGGGTCTCTTAAGTTTTCCTATACAAGGAAACGAATTTCTGCGAGGCATCTTGTCTCAGTGGTAGAGATCTGCGCCAATGCAACATACCTTCCAGAACACAGACTAAAACCTTGTCTTGGACTAGCTCTATTTTTTACGTCCCTGGTGCGGTCATTCTACTCATGGCTATACTCCAGCTATTCCTTTGCAGTAGCAGGATACTGCCATTACCGCTCAAACATCCGGGTCCATTTGTGTTGAAATATTTTATCAGCAATACTGTTGTTGCATCCAAGTTGGAAAAGGGATTACTAATCTTACCCCATTGTTGCGGGTCTTTCTTCTGGTCGAGAACTGGCCTGTTTCATAGGCCAGTTCTAGCTTTGGAAAGCTTGGCACTCTCATCTTCATTCCAGTTTATTGATTATCGTAGTGGGATTTCTGGCTAGGCCTTCTATGTGAAAGGCAATAAGCTTATCACCCTTCCAGCCACATGTGGAATTTCGGTGACCCTACGAGAATGGTTACTTGGTTTTCTGTTGTATGTCTAGAGGTTCCGTCTTACAGTTAGTGTCGGTTTTCTAATTCCAATTTGAGATGATTAGTAGTGAAATTGTCACGGAATAAGGACCCAAGGCTATTACTAAGGTATTGTAAGAATCTAGCTATCTAGCTGTAAACCAATTGCCCATAGTTCCACATCTGCTCACCCAATCCATTTCCCATTGGATCCCACACTTGTGGTACTACTACTTGATCTCCAGTCTTCCTATGTTCATAACACATCCCAGATACCTCGCTAGTCTGACCAAACACACATCAACGAGTCGTGCAAGTCTTTACACAAATAATGGAATCTGGGCCTCATGCTTCTCGCTAGACAGTGCCTGCTCCGGCTCTGTACCCCAGATTTTGCAGCATCTCTAAAAGAGATCAATATGGCCCTGGAGTCTTCCCAGCCGATGTCTGTGCATTCATGTTAGTGATACACAATATTCCTCTTTGGGCAGTCTCTTTAGATGTGTGAGTCAGGCAGCCAATATTCATAAAGCTTAGTCCACTTGGTAACCTATCAGCCACCAGATACAAAGAAACTACAACGCAACGAGGTTGTCTGTCACAATCACAGATACCTGCAATCGTCACTGTGGCTCTCCTATACCGAGGTCAGCACATGAGCCCAGGACTTTTACCTCCAGCATGTACCTCTTGATGACCTTTGAGTCCTCATTGTGTTACCTTGCTGGTTTCATCATAGCTTTTTGGTTATCATGGTCAAAATTAACATCAATCATTGCATAAAAAACTGTTAAAATCATAACAGTATACCAGTAGGACGACCCATCTGGTTCACACGGTCGGCAAGCTCAGGTGCCATAAAATCCAGGTAACGATACAGGTCAGACAAGGGTGATCATCTATGTGGTGCCTGCCACGTGACCCGAACAACTCACTCGGGACCACGCTGCCCATCAGCTGGCCAGCAGAGCAAGGTCATATGGAATCAGTGGCTTATTATGAACAGGGAACCACGGCTCCCCCCCCCAAAGTCATATCTATATCGCATAAGGTTTCACATAAGGTAGAACACACAGCCTAACTCTATTATAATGGGCCACTTATATTATTTTTCAACCTCAGAAGCACTCAGCAGTTAGGTCAATTCAGGAAATAGTTGGCTACGGGTGCATGTGCATCTCTGGTCCTACGGCATGCAGCCTCGCCGAGGCCACTCACCTTTGTGTGCAACGTCTTTGGTCACCCTCTCGATTAACAATCGTGGGTTCTATACCACTTATCACTGCCACACAGGTCCTCTGGCTGTGTTCAGCCTTTTACTGTAAGTTTATCAAGCTGGGTAAACACAATGCTCTCACCAGAACAGGCAGCGTAAGTCAGTCTCTGTTTCTCACCTGGCCAAACTATTGGTAGTTCAATTGATCAGAGCTCCACCAGCAAAGGCAGCCAGTGGTAGGAAAAAGTTCCCAGCACCTCCCGTGTATTAGGCTTCAGGGCGATTGTGTGCAGAAATTCAGGATCCTGAACCTCTTGGAAAATGTTTTTCTTGTATGTGTAAACTTGTTCCCTTGTCAGACTTTGGCCCAAATAACCATTCCACAAGTTGATTTAAGAATAGGTTAAATCTCAATCTTAAATAACGAAATTCAGGGAATGCCCTCTATATATCCATTGGCTGTGTTCTTTCATCACTGCCGCATCTGTTAACATAGGACCATAGAACGGCATGAGGCATGACTTACCCGCAGGGGCATTTGGGTCCAGTGATTCTCGATCTATGCCAAGTCCTCCCAGCTAATGGCGTGTTGGAATAGGGTTAATTCTACACCTAGTGAAGGGCCAATCACATTATATATCATCTTACAGCTAATATAGCTACCTGTCATATAACACAATAACACACATTCCTCAGATGAGTGATGGTCCTTTTCTAAGCCGTAGGATCCGGTGGGTTTATTATAAACTCTCCATAGCATCTAAGGTCTACCAGTTTATCTGTTCTCCTCTGTCCTCTTTCCCACTGAAGTCTGTCCAAGGACCACGTCATCCATAGCTAGCTCAACGCTCACCATGCCAAAAGAGCAACCTAGGGTCAAGGTGGCTCCATGAAACCATCTATAGTAATCCGATTAATGATGCATATCCATTTCTAGATCATGGTCCGGTGTCTGGAATCTCTTGATGGTTCCTGGTTACCTAAGCACTGGAAATGTCTAACCGGAAGTTTGTGGACCAAGCAGGCTAGCCAACCAGCACATATTTGTCACTCTAGGATCACTGGTCATCAACGGCTGATAGGAGAAGTACTTACTCCGAATTCATCAGCAGAATGGTCATGTGTCCTTCTTGATAACCACGTATACACCTTTGATTAAGCTTTTGGACTTACCCTTGGGCTATCCATCTTCTCTCTTTCGGGCTCACACAGACTGATCCTACTCCGGATTCCAAGATGAGAATTCTGCCAGGACCTTCAAACGCAACAGAGTGTCCTTTCACCATTTACTTCTCCGCACATTCTTACCAACCGCCTGTCATTCTCTCCTGGTGCTGGTCAGGCAACTCCCTTAGAAAGATTGACTTCCATGGGCTCTCAAAAATCTGGAACACTATAGCAACCAGGTCAAATGCACAATAAGACCAAATCAACCTTTGCCTTGCACCTTCCCTGTCCTGCTATAATCTCTTCCCAGTGCTCTGTGTTCCTCCACATAGGTACGTCCCTGAATTGGGTGCTTGTGACAGGAAAATTCTCATTGCCAATGTGAGCCTATAGCAGTGCAGGTGTGTTTATTTATACAGTTCATTAGTTTGTCTCCTAGGTGTAGGAATGGTACATTGGTAGATCTCTCCACTATATTAGGTACTGACAGGTCAAATTAGGCAAAAATGGATCTCAGGGCTATTTCGGATAGTCTCAGACTTACGAATCTTGGCTGGGTCTGTTATTTCCGGCTAATTGCGGGGGCTATGTAACTGGGCCAGGACCTTGACTCAACTCTAAAAACTCTGAGGACCAAGTCACATGTCGAAGAAAATGCCGATGGGGCCTGGTCTTCGCCACGAAAGTCATTTCCAAAGCGTTCGGTGATGGAGAGTCGGAAGGGGGACCTAAACTAGTGATAAAAAGCATGTGGCTCTCTGCTATAGCCCTGGGCACAGCATTATTACCAGCCCTTGTCAAGGAGGCTATGCAGGAGAAAAACCGGTTGGCCCTATTTACATGGGATGTTGAACAGATGGAACCGGGGAAGTGAAGCCGCTTGGCCACAGTGAACACAGTCAGATCGTAGACCGCGTGTATGACCGCGGCTCACGGTCCAGCACTGCCGATAGTGTGTGGCGTCAGCGTGGCCTGTCATTGGCAAGACAGGAGACTAGCTGGGTACCACCATATGTCTTAACATGGGACAATGAGGGCCAGAGAATTCTCCCGTTATCCATAAAATCAGCCAGTTGCATTCTTCGAAATTTACACTACGCTTAGTCCAGCATACACCATGACATCCTCACCGCCCCAGCAGCCTTGTTATGGGAGTGCAGCCCCAGCCGGACCCCCAGCCTGCAAGAGTGGCAACGCTCTCATGTCCAGCCAGCATGCAGCCTACCTCAGCATTTCAGCCCGGACACTGGCGTGCGGAGCCTCCTCCACTTGAAGGAACATCTGTGCAGGCCCTGCGGCCTGCGCTTGGCTGTTCGTATTACCACCCGGGCAGTGGCTGAAAACACCATTGAGTGACAGTCGGCACTGCATTCCTCTGTGTCGGCTGGGTACCCATCCATTGAGTGTCATCAAGGCCTGAGGATTGGGCCAGATACCAAGAACGGTTACTGAACACGGCCACATGTGAACACAAAATATATGCCCATCTTGGAAGTTCACGCCAATTCTCTGCTCCCACCCCACCCACCCACGCTTGCTCTGCCCGCCCAGCACTTGAACAGACCATTGATGTAAGGCAGACCAGAATAAATGTCAATTCTTCTCACTGTAAACGACTTAAACATTTCACAGGTTATCCCTGTGATTGT